>NW_019154130.1:16846833-16886653 GCF_002288905.1 Enhydra lutris kenyoni | reverse complement strand
TGTGTGTGTGTGTGTGTGTGTGTGTGTGTGTGTGTGTGTGTGTGTGTGTGAATGGGGGAATTTTATAGGAAAATCTGGATTTCTGGCTTCTCTAGAAAAAAAAAATGATATCTGGCCATTCTGGGCTAGAGTTCCACATGGGAACAACTGATTGGAAGGGAATAGGGCTGCTGCTTTGGACATGATGTGCCCTTTGCTGTTTGTCACAGTCCCCTCCACTCCCTACTGCCTTATACCCAGTCTGCTTCACTTATTTGCTCTTCCTGCCTGGCTTTCATACAACAGTGTCACTGACCATGGCATGAGCTTGGAAGATACCCAAGTCATAGACCATCTTGGAAGACAGTTCTTTGGCTGGAGGGAAGCAACACTGCTCCCTCTGACATCTGTCTGGCTCAGCTGGCTTGCTCCTGTAATGGGCCAGGCTCTGAGCAATGCTCATTTGGGACCACCAAAAAAACTCTCCATCCCTCTTCATTTTCCTTCTATTATTTAAAAATGGATTCACGTACAAAGGACAAGAAGCAAGGCTATGGGGTGTTTTGGGCTTTTTTTTTTTTATTTTTTTTTTTTTTTTTAGCATTTTAACCCACTGTCATCTTGGCTTTCCCCCCAACCTCATTTCCCTGAGCTCAGTGTTCAGAACAATTCATGACTCACTGGGTTCTTTCCTCTCATTGGGTTTGATGCAACGGATGTATGAAGGTTCCTTAGAGATGAGGATTTCCAGAAGGCTGCTCAGGCTGTTTTTAAACTGAGTCCCCACCTTCAGAGGGAAAGAGAGAGAGAGAGAGAGAATGAATGAGCTAAATAGGCACTGCTTCTCCCAATAAATACAGAGAAGATTGGCTAGGGCACAGGTCTTTCTATCCCAGCCCCGACAGAGTGCCCTCCCCATAACCATCTCGCCCACTAAAAAGGTTTCGGATGTTCTGGTCTGAGAAGTCCAAGCTCAGACTGGTCAAACAGAGGCTGGACAAGCACCTGTTCAGGGTGCTTTCCTCACTCAGCAAATACGTGGTGAGCACCTCATAGGAGCCCGTATCGCCATTGAGACCATCACCCCCATCAGCCAACCATTTCCCGGTTACCAAGCTTCCTTTATGACACTTGCACTGTTGTAAGTCCCTTCTTTCTTTGATGGTATTGTCCTCTCCTCTCTTCCATTAGATCATACGCCCCATGAGAACAGGGATCTTGTCCATTCTGTTATTGCTAAAACTTGCGCCCTGCATACAGCACTTGACACACAGTAAACACACTGGTTGCTATACTTGGAAAATATGTATTTAGTCAGTGTGTGTTAGAGAGGGACGCTTTCAGAAAAAGGAAGGACAGATTAAAATGTGCAGGTAACTGAGAATATTTGTACCCTCTGGCTGATTTTTACTACCTTTTCCAGTTCCGCATGGGCCTGCTTTCCCCTGACTCACCGTTGGTGGCCTTCTCCGGTTTTCTAACTCGGCCACCAGGAAGCACTCCTTCAGGATGCGGTTTTTGGACCTGCACAGCACCTGCAAGTAAAGGAAATGAGCCCCACATTCACTGCTTCAGAAGTCACTAAGGGGTCTTTGGGAAACCTGTGTAAGTTTGCACCGCAGCCCAGAGCCATTTGCTTTGGGAGCACTGGAAGATGGGAAAAAAGACAAATGCGGAAGGAAACATTTAAATACTGGATCCACAGCTCTGTCTACATGGTGAGGCTGTCTGATTGTTTTTCCTTGGACACAGTCAAGCTATCCTTGTTCACAGTCCAGCCCATAAAGAATGAACAGCTCTCCAAGAATGATCTCCAGGATACGGTGTTAAGTGGGGGAAAAAAAAAAAAGGCAAGACAAGGACCACATGTACAGTGTGTGATTATTGTGTGAAGAGAAAGGAAAAGGAGGGATACATACACACACCCCTTGGTCTGAACCATCCCTGGAAGGATACACAATCAAATGGCTAGAACAGTTGGCTCTCAGAGAGTTGGCGATATGGGGTCAAGGACATCAGCTTTTGTGCAGTTTGATTTCTCCCCACTGTGCACAAGTTTTCAAAATATTTTGTATTACTAAAAATCTTGATTTATATTTTCAAGAGAGTTGAGAGAGAGTGGGGGAGGAGGAAGGGGAGAGGGAGAGAGAGAATCTTCAGCGGGCTCCACGCTCAGTGCAGAGTCCAACATGGGGCTCGATCTCATGACCCTCAGATCATGATCTGAGCTAAAATCAAGAATAGGACACTCAACTGACTGAGCCACCTAGGGGCCCCAAAGATCTTCAATTTAAAAAAATTAATTCTACACTAAAATTCTTTTCTTTGTATTCATATAATGAGATATTCTTCGGCCTTTAAGGAAGGAAATTAACCAAACAGTGGAAGGAGCAGAGATGCCCTTCAACAGACAAATGGATAAAAATGTGGTCCGTATACACAATGGAATATTACTCAGCCACCAGAAAGGATGAATACCCACTATTTGCATTGACATGGATGGGACTGGAGGGGCCTATGCTAAGGGAAGTAGGTCAGGCAGAGAAAGACAATTTTCTTATGGTTTTGCTCATATGTGGAGCATACAGAATAGCATGGAGGACATTAGGGGAAGGAAGGGAAAACTGAAATCGGAGGGGAAGACAAACCATGAGAAATTATGGACTCCAGGAATCAATCTGAGGGCTTCAGAGGGGATGTGGTTGGGTTATGGGGTAGCCCGGTGATAGGTATTAAGGAGGGCACATGTTGTGATGAGCAAGCACCCTGGTGTTATATGCAAACAGTGAATCATTGGACAGTACATCAAAAACTGGTGATGTACTCTATGGTAACTAAATAACACAATTTTAAAAACCCAAGAAATTTAAAAAAAGAAGGAAGGAAATTGTGACACATGTGGGGACATGCATGAAACTGAGGACATCACGCTAAGGGACAGAAATGAGACACAGAACGACAAGTACTGTATGACCCCATTCACATGAGATTCCTAGAGGAGTCAAATTCAGAGTGATAGGAAGTAGGGTGGTGGCTACAGGGGCTGAGGGAGGAGGAACAGGGAGTGAGTGTTTGAAACAGGGGGCAGAGTTTCAGTTTTCCAAGATGAAAAGGATCCTAGAGATTGGGAGTATGAGGATCAATGGTGTTTAATGCTACTCAAATGAACACTTAAAAACAATTGTGATGGTACATTTTATGGTATGTGCATTTTACCACAATTCGACGTTTCTTTGAATTAAAAAAAAAATTGGGGCACCTGGGTGGCTCAGTGGGTTAAGCCTCTGCCTTTGGCTCAGGTCATAATGTCAGGGTCCTGGGATCGAGCCCCGCATTGGGCTCTCTGCTTAGCAGGGAGCCTGCTTCCCCCTCTCTCTGCCTGCCTCTCTGCCTACTTGTGATCTCTCTCTCTGTCAAATAAATAAATAAAATCTTTAAAAAAATTTTTGTTTAATCCACTCTAATTCTGCTCTTAATGATGTCACAAAAGAGCAATTTGGGGATGGGGTGAACACATTAGAAAGGATCCATGTTTTTTCTGTTGTTTTTTTTTTTAAGATTTTATTTATTTATTTTACAGAGAGAGATCATAAGTAGGCAGAGAGGCAGGCAGAGAGAGAGGGGGAAGCAGGCTCCCTGCTGAGCAGAGAGCCCCATGTGGGGCTTGATCCCAGGACCCTGGGATCATGACCCAAGCAGAAGGCAGAGGCTTTAACCCACTGAGCCACCAAGGCGCCCCTAGAAAGGATCCGTCTTGAAGGCAAAAGAAAGGGCAAGGTGCATCAGTCCTAGCTGGTGAAGGGAGAGACTCTCAGATTTTTCCATGGGAAGCACCCTCCATAGGTGGGTTTGTGATGGGTGTGGGTGTGGTGCACAGGGGCAAAGCCAGGAGAGGAGTATTGCTTTCCTTGTGCCATCTGGGCCCTTCTACACCTGTGTCATTCACAGTGACCCTGGGAAGGGGCACCGCCAGACCCACCCCACAACGACAGGAAAATCTGCTCCAGACCCCGTGCTGGGAAGAGGCAAGGCTGATGCTCAGTCCCAAAGAGCACCGGCCTAGAGCGGAGATCCGAAGTTAGGAATAGTTCTCTATCCTGAAGCCCAGAGATTGGGCTGAGAAAGATTGGAAAAGCCAGAAGGTATTCCTGAAACCAACAGTCTCTGTGTTCGCTCTGAAAAGGTCTCCCTAACTTTAAGCTTTTTGTAGACCAAGCTAATGAAATAAAATCTAATTTTTATAAAACAGCCAACTGTTTCAATACAAAGGAAGGCTTCAAAACACCCAGGGTATTTCTGACCAGTGAGGTATATGGAAGGAGACTGGAACTTGCAGCAGCGGCCCCAGGGGCTAATCGCAGCTCCAGCCCCACTTCATGATGTGATCTTGAGCAAGTCAAGACTTCTCGGGGTCTCAATTTTCTCATCCTCTGTTCATGCTACCCTAGTACATTCCCACTGCACCTGAGCAAAAATCTCTTCTCCTCCCTGGGGACCTCACCCTGCTGGGCTCAGTCCCCTCTCCAAACATCATACTCCTTACTGAACATACACTGAAATCGTCTGGGCTTCAGGGCCTTTGCACACGCCAGTCCCTCAACCTGGAGTCAGCCCAATCTTTCCATGGCCAGTAACATTCTCACTCAGGTTTCAGCCCAAAGTCACCTCCACAGGGGTGTTTCTTCTGATCTCTTAAACTAGATTAAAAATGCTCCTCTCAATCGTGTTTTTTTATTTTCTTCAAAGCACTTCTCACCGACGGGTAACTTATTTGTGTACAGTTGAACCTTGGACAAAATGGGTTGGAACCATGTGGATCCCCTTACATGCAGATTTTCTTTTTCTTTACAGTACAGGGTGTTAAGTGTATTTTCCTTAGGACTTTCTTAATAATATTCTCTTTTCTCTAGCTTATTTCATTGTAAGAATACTGTATATAATATATAACATACAAAAGATGTGTTCAACGACTGTTTATGTATGAGTAAGGCTTCCAGTCAACAGTAGGCTATTGGTAATTAAGTTTTGGGAGAGTTGAAAGTTATACATGGAATTATGACTGCACAGGAAATTGTCAGGTTCATGTTGTTTAAGGGTTACTGTATATATTTATTCTTTTTTAAAAAATATTTATTCTTGACCCCTCCCTGCCCCCAATGTAAGCCCCATGAGAACAAGAACTAGCCCAGCACACAACAGGGCCAATACACATTCTTGAATCAATGGCATATCATACATTCGTCTGTTGAAGGGCGTCTTGGCTCTTTCCACAGTCTGGGGATTGTGGACTTTGCTGCTATGAACATTGGGGTACAGATGGCCCTTCTTTCCACTACATCTGTATCTTTGGGGCAAATCCCCAGTAATGCAATGGCAGGGTCATAGGGTAGCTCTATTTTTAATTTCTTAAGGAATCTCCACACTGTTTTCCAAAGTGGCTGTATCAACTTGCATTACCACCAACAGTGTAAGAGGGTTCCCCTTTCTCCATGGACGGGACTGGAGGAGATTATGCTGAGTGAAATAAGTCAAGCAGAGAGAATCAATTATCATATGGTTTCACTTACTTGTGGAGAATAAGGAATAACACGGAGGACATGGGGAGATGGAGAGGAGAAGTGAGTTGGGGGAAATCAGAGGGGGAGATGAACCATGAGAGACTGTGGACTCTGAGAAACAAACAGGGTTTTGGAGGGTAGAGAGGTGGGGGGTTAGGGGAGCCTGGTCATGGGTAATAAGGAGGGCACGTATTGCATGGAGCACTGGGTGTGGTGCATAAACAATGAATCTTGGAACACTGAAAAAATAAAATAAAATAAAATTTAAAAGGGCATATCATACAGATGACCTTGAATATCTGTTCTGGCCATGCTAGAGTTCTAACATAAAGCACTGTACAGAAAAATCCAGAAGGCCAAACCAACCCCAAATCAGTGTCATGGGTGATACCATCAGAAATACATACAGTTAAATTCCAGACTTACTTCTTTCAGATGTCTGTAGAGGAGATCATTGTTTTTTTCTAAGAATCCTGTAAAACATTGAAAAATTTCTGAATCACTGGCTTTGTCTAAAAATGCAATTCCATCCCAACTAACTGCAAAGGGAAATCCTGAGCATAATCTCCTAGGCTCAGATCTGAGGTTCTCAGCCTTAGCACGTGGACGTTTGGGGCTGGAGAATTCTTTCTTATGGCGACTGTCTTGTGAATTGTAAGATGGTTAGCAGCACCCCTGAACTCTTTCACTCGATGCCAGCAGCCCCTTCCCCAGCTGGGAAAACCCAATTTGTCTCTAGACATTGCCAGTTGTTCCTGGATGAGTAATCCTACCTGTGGTTGTGGAGGTCCTCAGAATTGAATTTATGGCACACACACTGTACTCTAACCTCTCCCTAGCTATCACGCAAATGTAGAGCCTTTATCCTAAGTATTGTCCTAATCCAGTAGCAAAGAGCTATGTAAAAAAAGAATGACATTGAGAGGCGCTTGGGTCGCCCAGTTGGTTGAACGTTCAACTCTTCCTTCCAGCTCAGATCATGATCTCAGGGTCATGGGATCAAGCCCCATGTTGGGCTCTACACTCAGCTGGGAGTCTCCTTGTCCCTCTCCCTCTGCTCCTCCCCCTACTTTCATGCTACCTATAAAATAAATACATACATAAATAAAATATAAAAAAAAAAAAAGGAATGACATCGAAACAATGGATGGAGTGTTGAATTTCAAGAGTGGCCTGGGGAAGCCAGGTGAGAAAATCATCCCCACCACTGAGGAAAGCAAAACTGAAGCATCAGGACTAGATGCTAGTATGTATCCTCATACAAAGGAGAATGCGCCATTTCTGACTTTAAAACTTGGTTTTTAAGTGCTCACTTAAAACCTAATCAGTTAATAATCATTATATTAGTAACTAAATGACATTATAAAATCAGCACCAGGGAGCCTGGGTAGCTCAGTCGGTTAAGCATCCAACTTTTGATCTCAGCTCAGCTCTTGATCTCAGGGTCATGAGTTCAAGCCCCACGTTGGGCTCCACACCAGGCATGGAGCCTACTTAAAAAATAAAAATAAAAACAAAAATCTGCTAAAAAAGACATGTATCAAAAACATCTATGATATAAGCTTTTTAGAAAGCTGTTTGGAGCTACCAAAACTAACATTTTTATTGTGGTAAAACATACATAACAAAAAAAATTCAGCATTTTAGCTATTTTTAAGTGTTTGGTGGCATTAAGTACAGTCACATTGCTGTGAACCATCACCACCAGCTGTCACCGAAACGCATTTTCTCATACTGAAACTTTGACCCCATTAAACACTAATTCCCCATTCCCCTTCCCCCAGCCCCTGATGACCACTTTTCTACTTCCTGTCTCAGTCGGACTTTGACCACTCCAGGCATCTTGTCGTTGGAATCCTACAGCTTTCGTCCTTTGTGACTGGCTGATTTCATTTAACATCAGTTTCCAAGGTTTCATCCATGGGGTGTATCAGAACTTCTTTCCTTTCTAGGACCAAATAACATCCCGCTGCTTATGTAAAGCACATTGTATCCACCCACACAGCCATCCATGGAAATAGGCAGATACCAAACACAGCCGTGTTTACAAGAGACAACACTGGAAACAAGCAGTGTCCATCAAATGGGTCAAAGGCTACAGCCCTAGAGCGAGTGCCTGTAGCCTCTCAAAAGAAACGTGGTGGGATCTGTGGGTTGCTGCAGAGCATGGATGAGGGACGAGGGTCTGGAGGCAAAAGGCATGGGTCTGAACCCCAATCCTGCCACTTACAAGCTGAGTGAACTTGGGCGAGTGGCTGGACTTCTCTGAGCTCAGTTGCCTCATAGATTAAAAGGGAGATGATGATGATGATGATGATGATGATGATGATACTAATAATACAAGGGTTTTACAAGGTTTAAGTGAACAACAGAGATAAAGCAGTCCCAGCCCCCGGTAAGGGCTCACTGAGTGCTAACTGGAATCCAAGTGATCTCTCATAGTCATTAAATGAAAAGTTGCCAAAGAGAGAACACAAAATAACAATCCGTGTTGGTTTTGTGTGCATAGGTGTGTGTTTGGATGTGTATGTGTGCCCCCACATGTACATGGAGAAGGTATTTCTATTTTCCCGAAAAAGTACAAGAAACTGTTGGTTCTTGGGGTTACCTCCGGAAGAAGCTAGGAGTAAAGGGAACTTTCGGTTTCCTTTTTGGACTTTTCTATATGGACCCCAACTTCTAGCCTTACATGTATAATATCCTTTAAACAAAAATCAGTTGATGATGTCTACAGAGAGACTCGTCCTATTTTAAAATGCTTTCTGTTTTTATATACCACTGGAAAATTAAGAGAAAAAAAAATGTATTGCTTTTTAAAGATTCTTAGATAAAAAACTAATTATTTAGAAGTGAAAATAATTTAGGGGTGCCTAGCTGGCTCAGTCAGTAGAGCATGCGACTCTTGATTTCAGGGTCATGAGTTCAAGCATCACGTTGGGCATGGAGCCTACTTTAAAAAAGAATAAGCCTTGGGTGTTATAGGCAACTAAGGAATCCTTGAACATTGTATCAAAAACTAATGATGTACTAAATTTCTTTAAAAATGTAAAAATGTGGGGCGCCTGGGTGGCTCAGTGGTTTAATCCGCTGCCTTCAGCTCAGGTCATGATCTCAGGGTCCTGGGATCGAGTCCCACATCAGGCTCTCTGCTCAGCAGGGAGCCTGCTTCCCTCCCTCTCTCTGCCTGCCTCTCTGTCTACTTGTGATCTCTCTCTGTCAAATAAATAAATAAAATCTTTAAAAAAAATGTAAAAATGTAAAAAAAGAGAAAAAGAAAAAAAAGTGAAAATAATTTAGAACCTAAAACAGAAGTGAACAATGAAAATATTTTTTGAAAGAAAATGTTCATAGGAGCATTATTAGTAATAGCTCAAGAGCGTGAACAAACCCAGATGCCTATCAAATGACCAATGGATAAACAAAATGGTGTCTATCCAAAGAATGGAATATTATTTAGCAATGAAAGTAACCACATGGGAGAATCTCGAAGACACGATGCTAAGTGAAAGAAGCCAGACACGCGAAACCACATATTGTGAGACTCCATCAATATGAAATACTCAGAACGGGCAAATCTGCAGAGACAGAAAATAGAGGAGTTCAGAGCCTAGGGCTGTGGGGGAGGGGGTTGGGGAAAACACAGAAGTTGCTCACGCATGCGGGGTTTCTTTTTGGGGTGAAGAGGTTGCATAACTCTAAAGTGAATACAGTTAAAAACTACTGAATTGTACACTTTAAATGGGTGAAATGGAGTGGTTACAGGTAAAAGTCATGAATAATAAGAACTAATAAGAAAAAAGCCCTTTAGATGGCATGCCTGCAAGGAGGGCTAGCAAACGTTTGGGAAGGGCGTGCAGCCATGTGTTCAGTGGACACAGGGGCACCTGCGTGGCTGGGACACTCGCCTTTGGTGCAGTAGGTGACCTCCCCCGCATAGTGGAAGAGCCGGAACTCCATCCAGCCAATCCTCTTCCGGCCCTTCGGCCCTGCCAGCTTCCGGCTGCAGCAAGACAGAAATAGACACGGACTGAAACTTTCTCGTCTGGGGCAACAAAATGCCCCAGTATATGAAGGAAGTAGCAAAAGAGAAGCCTTCACAAGTTGTTTAGGAGCATGACAACTGACTGGCGCACCGGAAACCAAACACGCGTAGGTCTCCCTAATGTTAGATCCCTCTCTGTGCAGAAAGTGGAACGTTTTTGCACTGGTGGTGGGAATGCTGACTGGTGCAGCCACTCTGGAAAACAGTACGGAGGTTCCTCAAAAAGTTAAAATAGAGCTACCTTATGATCCAGCAAATCGCACCACCAGAGAATACAAAAACACAAATTCCCAAAAATACATACTCCCCGATAGTCATAACAGCATTATCTGCAACAGCTGAATTATGGAAGCAGTCCAAGTGTCCTTTGATTGATGCATGGATAAAGAAGATATGGTTTATAGATATACAATGGAATATTACTCAGCTGTAAAAAAGAATAAAATCTTGCCATTTGCGACAACATGGATGGAGCTAAGGAGGATAATGCTAAGTGAGGTCAGAGAAGGACACCACATGATGTCACTCATATTCAGTATTTAAGAAACAAATGAACGAAGGGGAAAAGGGGGACAGAAAGACTAATCAAGAAACAGACTCTTAACTATAGAGAATACACAGATGGTGAGCAGAGGGGAGGCAGGTGGCAGGAGGGGTAAATAGGTGATGGAGATGAAGGAGGGCATGACCCTCCTTGGGTCCTCGGGGTGATGACCGAGGGCGACGTATGGAAGTGCTGAATCACTATATTGTGCACCAGAAACTAATATTACACTGTATGTTAACTAACTCAAATTGAAATAAAAACTCAAAAATAAAATTAGATCCATCTCTGAAGAACTGAGGAATTAACCTATGTGAGCCCCAGAAACACTTACTTACACAATGAAATAATTTCTACTTTCTTCCAGGTGATAACTAAGAAAACAATTTTGCTACCTTACACTTTTATGATGTGGAGGGACTAAAATACTCATGAAACATCATTTTTCGGATTCTGGTGATTCGTAATTTTTATAACCTTTTCTTGAAATATATATATGTACATATTGACAGTGCAGGTATCCTAAGTATGCAATTCAGTGAATTTGGGCACAAGAAACATACCCATGGGACCAGCACCCAGATCAAGAGACAAAATATTACCAGTATTACCTGAGAATCCTTTCCCCACCACCTTGAGCCCCTTCCAGATGAGCCCCATCTAACACAACAGGCTGGTCTTTATCTGGTTTGGCACTTTACAGAAACAGAATCGTATAGTATACACTTTTCTGTGTGTCTGATTTCTCTTGTTTACATGCTCTGTGATTTACCCACATCACTGCATGTAGTCACAGATGATGCATTTTTGTGGTTATTATTCCATTTGTGAACAGACCACAATCTCTTTTTCCATTTCTGATGCATTTACTTATCCTGGCGATATTCTACGAAAGCAAGATAAAGCCGCTACCATCTATGGAGTCTTTGCCATGGCCAGAAATTGTATTAGGTGATTTATGTAGTCATTTACAATGTTACCCACTAGGTCGAGTAATAAGTCACTTGCCTTACAAGTGGCTGAGCTGGGATTCAAAACCAGGGCTTTAGGATTCCAAAGCATGAGATAAGTAATTCTCTCCTCCTTGTCTCAAAGACCAAGTTAAATTTCTAGTCAATTTCCTGAGCTGCTACCAGTGTTCTGTATCTTGATCTGGTGCTGGTGATGAGGGAGGTACGTACAATGTGAAGATTTGCTGGGTTGTTTACTTCAGAGCTACACATATCACTATATGTATTTTGTACTTTAAACCTAACTACTGGGTATTTACCCCAAAGATACAGATATAGTGAAAAGAAGGGCCATATACACCCCAATGTTCATAGCAGCAATGTCCAAAATAGCCGAACTGTGGAAAGAGCCGCGATGGTCTTCAACAGATGAATGGATAAAGAAGATATGGTCCAGGGGCGCCTGGGTGGCTCAGTGGGTTAAGCCTCTGCCTTCGGCTCAGGTCATGATCTCAGGGTCCTGGGATCGAGCCCCGCATTGGGCTCTCTGCACATCGGGGAGCCTGCTTCCTCCTCTCTCTCTGCCTGCCTCTCTGCTACTTGTGATCTCTCTGTGTGTCGAATGAATAAATAAAATCTTAAAAAAAAGAAGATATGGTCCAGGGGCGTCTGGGTGGCTCAGTGGGTTAAAGCCTCTGCCTTCGGCTCAGGTCATGATCTCAGGGTCCTGGGACTGCGCCCCGCATTGGGCTCTCTGCTCAGCGGGGAGCCTGCTTCCCCCTCTCTCTGCCTGCCTATCTGCCTACTTGTAATCTCTGTCAAATAAATAAATAAAATCTTTAAAAAAAAAAAAGAAGATATGGTCCATATACACAATGGAATATTCCTCAGCCATCAGAAAGGATGGATACCCAACTTTTGTATCAACATGGATGGGACTGGAGGAGATCATGCTGAGTGAAATAAGTCAAGCAGAGAAAGTCAATTATCATATGGTTTCACTTATTTGTGGAACATAAGGAATAACACGGAGGACATTAGGAGAAGGAAGAGAAAAATGAAGCGGTGGGGAATCAGAGGGGGAGATGAACCATGAGAGACTGTGGACTCTGAGATACAAACAGGGTTTTAGAGGGGAGGGGTGTGGGGGATGGGTTGGCTGGGTGGTGGGTATTAAGGAGGGCACGGATTGCATGGAGCACTGGGTGTTATATGCAAACAGTGAATCTTGGAACGCTACATCAAAAACTAGTGACATACTGTATGGTGACTCACATAATAAAAAACAATAATAAAAACAAAACAACTATTTCATGCATGTGACTCTATCCAAAATGTAATGATCACAGATACAAAATCTTCGAACATTCTACCCAGAATTCATTTGAATTTGATTTCCACTAACAAAAGGTATGATGTATATGAGTTGGTGCATCCTTATGGTGCATCACGTTTCAACGTACGAAGCAGCGTATGAATTACAGCTATGGGATCCACTGCCCACATATCCAAGAAAGAGGATCTACAATGAGCTTCCCCAGGCAAGAGCTTCCCAAGCGAGATACATACGTTTGGAAGTGTGCATGCTTCCCTACTTTCTCTTCCAATTTCTCCAGGAAACTCAAATCTGTTGCGGGACCGGGACGGATACATTCTTCATCCTTCCAGAGAAAAACAGAAGCTTCAATGCATAGTCTCCATAACATGCCATCAATTCCAAGTTTAAATGCCTTTGCCAGCTGTGGCAGAATGTACTGGACTAAAATTCTCTTATCGAACACAAGTTCAGGTGAATATTGGGGGTGAGAGGGCACCAATCTGTTCCAGGCACCTAGCATCTCAGAGGGATGGGAAATTCTTTGGCAAGTCAACTCTTGGACTCGTCATACTTCCAGAGTCTTTCCAAGGACCCTCCACAGTCTCCATGACCAACTTACTTAAACATACCACCTCATTTTCTCTTAACCAGTCTTTGCTGGCTAAGGACGTATCTCCTTTTTACTAGGAGCAAAGTCTTCTGGTAAAAAGAAATAAAACCAGGTACATCTGATTTTTTCACATTTCTCCAGCTGTGTCTACTTTCTATTTCGGGTCCTTAACATTGTTAACATTTAATGGACCATCTTAAAAAATGAATCAACCCTGCAGCTTTTATTAAAACAGCAAGAAAAAACAAAAACTGGGTTCAGGTTGGTGAGACGACTCTTCTGAAGTAGGATCTCTAGGCTTTCTGATTCCATCTATGCGAAACCACACAGGAACAAATATTTACTACTAAAATATTTAAAAATACTAGTCTGGCAATCCGTATGAGCATTGAGTACACACAGAATAGCTTAGGTCAGTCTGTGGTCCCCAGATGTCCACACGGCCCTTCCCAGACCATCTTACCTAAAATTGGATCGTCCTCCCCACCACATCTAATCTTTTCTGTTTTTTTCTTCATCGTGCAACCTCCTTATTTTGCCCATTAACCTGTTCCTTGTCCGTCTCTGTGCTAGAATTTAAAGCCTTGTGAGTGTAGCGGGTTTGATCCGTTTTGTCCACTGCTGTGTCCAAATCATAGCACCAAGTAAGCACTGATGCTATCTGTTGAGCGACTAGAGTCTGAAGGCTTGCCACACACCAGCATAATTCTAAGCCCTGTGCCTATACGATCTCAACTCGTCCTTACAGTTCCTCTTAAGATAAGGGCTCGAATCATCGCACCCACTTGAAGACAAGGAGATTGGAGCGCAGAGAGGTTAAAACACCCACTTAAGTTTACACAGCTAGTAAGTGTAGGGAGGGGCTGGGATCTGAATCCAGATGGTGCCCTGGCAACTGCAGTCACCACCCATCAATGTCCTGCTGGGCTTTGGAATCTTGTTCACCCAACAGTTAGATGGAGGAGGGGGCAGGAGGAGAAAAGGGACCTGTTAATTTTCGTTAGAAGGAAGATGATCGCCAATGGGAAGGCAAAGAAATGATTTCTGATCGGCCTTTACATTTAAAAAAGTGATGTCTGAATTGGAACAACTGAGGATCGGTGGCCGGGGATGTTCTCAGAAGGTGCAACGGCTCGAGATCAAGTCACAGGTGCATCCTGAGAAGTCTCAACTCAGGACCAACGGACGTTCTTGGTAAAACCTCCCTTTATGGTTTCTGGTTTTCTGCTCATCCTAAGCAACCCTCTGAAGCCTGGGGGAAATTCTTCTGTGCATTGGCAACACCGTATGAAGTCTCTTAATTCTCACCAGAATGGAAATGATTCCTTTGTGTCTCTCTTCCACCAAATCACAGATGATCTTGTTGTTGAAATACTGAATTGGTTCCCACTAAAACGACAGAGACCAAAGAATTCCCCAAGGAGGATTTAGATCAACATAAAATATCTCTCTTTTATTTATTTATTTATTTAAGATTTTATTTATTTATTTGACAGACAGAGATCACAAGTAGAGAGGCAGGCAGAGAGGCAGGCAGAGAGGGGGAAGCAGGCTCCCCGCTGAGCAGAGAGAGCCCGATGCGGGGCTCGATCCCTGGACCCTGAGATCATGACCTGAGCCGAAGGCAGAGGCTTTAACCCACTGAGTCACCCAGGTGCTCCCAAATATCTCTCTTTTAAAGTGATTTTCCAAAACTTGATTTTTACCTCCAACTTAAAACAAAACTTCCTGAAGGTCAAAGTAATTTCCCAGGACACACTCAGAGAAAGAGTGAAAAATAATTCTGAGTACAAATGAGGATAAAATCTCCAGTGAAATATTATTGCTCAAGTGAATCTCTTTCGCTAGAATAAGAAATCAAATGAGGAGAAAACATTAAAATGTTTTACCTCTATACCTTCCATTTCATATTCTGCCTGTTCTGCCTTTAGGGTTCTCTCAATCAACAGTTGCTGGAGTTTCTCATTGCAATAATTGATGCAGAACTGTTCAAAACTAGAGAGGGAAAATTAATCAATAATTAGTAATTAATTAATTTAAAAAGATTTATTTGACAAAGTACCAGCAGGGGGAGTAGGAGAAGCAGGCTCCCCACTGATCCAGGAGTCCGAAGTGGGGCTCGATCCCAGGAATCTGGGATCATGACTTGAGCCAAAGGCTTAGAACGAGCCACCCAGGCGCCTCGAGATGCAAAAATTTAATTAACTAGAGCTACACGCGTAGACCAATTAAAAATTGTATTTACTTATTTTTAAATATGCTTTTTAACAGAGAAAGCAAAATCCTTATTAGTCATATCATTTACTAAAGAGATCAGAAGAGTCAAGCTAAAAGACGTTTGCATTTTTTATGGTTATTCCAATTCTGGAATAGTCGATGAATTAGCAGCTATAGAAACCCAGAGAATTTCTGAGGATGGGAAAACCAATTCCCATAACACTAGAGATGCCTTAAACCAGACTCACACCCTAAAGGAGAACAGAGGACCAGTATGTAATGACGAACTCACCCATTCTTGTCGAAGACCTCAAACCCATAGATATCCAGCAATCCGATCACAGTTTTCTTGGTGAAATCCTAGTCAAAGTAACACACATTGCTTGTTGTTAGGTCTTTTACTTAATGACTCTTAAAACGCAGTAGCTGCCTCCAAAGCTTGGACTTGGTTATACAGCTCCCATCATCTCTCTTTTCAGCATTGGCTCACAGAGGAATCATGAGATGGAAAGGAATTTCCCAGCCCACTCCTCTGCCCTGAAGCCTGCCAGCATCCCACTGCGGCTTCGATGTCTGCCACCCAAGACGTGAGACCTTCCCCTTCTGATTCACAACCTTGCTTCAGCCCTTCTCAGTCTCCCGAGCCCACGTCAATCCCAAAGAAAGAGACCTCTAGAGACAGCAGCAAAAGAGATGTTTATCCAGGAGAGAGGATGGGTGGTTTGAATACCATTTTAAACAGAGGACCAAGAGCTGTCAGACAGGATGGATATTTAATGAGAATATGACTGCTTTTTTCTGAAAGGGCCACAATTTAACATCCGGTATGGTGTCTTGAGCCAAGGCCTTCCAAATCTGTCCTTTACATACTACCTCCTGGAGTTTTACATCTATGTCTGTGCCCCAGTACCCTTTCCTTAATTTCTAGCTTTGAATAAACTCCCCCTTATTACTTAAATAAGTCCACTTAGGGTGAGTTGGAAAGACTTTTATTATTTTCTTACACATGTTAAAACATACTACTGTTAAAGTCAAAACTTTCCATGTACACTGAAAGCCATCTGGTGTACTGCAAATACCGTGCATTCCCACTTTGAGACACAATCATTCAGTGGGCATTTTTTTAAAAGATTTTATTTATTTATTTATTTGACACAGAGAGATAACAAGCAGGCAGAGAGGCAGGTAGAGAGAGAGAGGACGACGCAGGCTCCCTGCCAAGCAGAGAGCATGATGCAGGACTCGATCCCAGGACCCTGAGATCATGACCTGAGCTGAAGGCAGAGGCTTAACCCCCTGAGGCACCCAGGAGCCCTCAGTGGGCATTTTTGTGAGCCTGCTGTGTGCTGGAAATGTAGATGCTGAAGGACACCGCCCCTGGCCATCAGGAGGCCGATGGCCGATGCTCACAAATTCTTTAGAGTGATGATGTCAGTCATAAAACATTTCCACGTTACCGAGAGTGAGTCATCTAAAAATGTGTGGACAAACCTTGTTCACTAAGGAAGAGTTGATTTTGTTGACCAGCCAAGTAAATGTTCTTCCGTAAACGGCCTTGGCCATTGCATCTCTAGCGTAGACAGAGAGTTCTAGTGTCAATGGGCATATTACCTGAGAACAACAACAGGGGCATCATTACAGAGGTTTAAAAAAAAAAAATCCCATCCCTTTCTGAGTTTTCAAATTAGCCTTTAATGACGGCCAGTGAAAGATAGGTGCTAGGGGAAGACACCACCCCCACCTGCAAGCGTTCAGGCAGGAGCCCAATACGTGCCAGGCATGGAGCTGCTGAGATACAGCTCTGACCCAGACAGATAATTCTAGCCTCTGTGGGTTCACAGTTGGGGGATGGGACATTGCTGCACACAGTCATGTTGCAAGCTGAGAGCAAAGTGAGGAGATACCTATGGTGTTTTAGGAGGGCGTGGGATGATCAGGAAGGCTCTTTGAGGATGTGACCCCAGGAACTGAAGGATGAGAAGGTGTTGGGAGAAGCACAGGGAACAGTGTTCCAGCAGAGGGAATAGCATGTGCAAAGACTTCATGGAGGAAAGGCATGGTGAAAGGGAGGCATGGGAGTTTGGTGTAACAGTTCGGGATGGGGAGGCTGAGACAGGAGGTCCCAGAAGAAGCTGGAAGGCTGGGGTCTGGCCTCCTCCAGGACCACCATCCTCCTCTTGCATGAGGCAGGCAGCAGCCCTAGGAGGAAGGGCAGGTCCATTTCCACCTAGAGGCATTGTTACCTCCTCAGTTTTGGCTTCAATCTTTCTGTGGGTGAGAGCTTCCAGAAGGATGGAGGGGTGGACTCCCAGGAGCTGAAAAAGTGGAAACCAAAATGCCATTCAGTGATTGGATTTGATTTTTGCCAATGTGTAAAGAACTGGTGTGATTTCCAGGCCCAGGATTATATGCTCTGACTGATAAGCTTGATTAAATGCAAAACAGATCACATACTATCTCATGTCCAGCTGGTTTTACCCCCTCCCTCACTTGTCCCATGCTCTTTAATTTTCCTGGGCAGTACCAGCCAGATAGACATGGTATTAGCCACTTGGGACCTGGGCATCCAGCTGCCTCAAGCTCCCCCGTCCTGCCCTTCCATCTCCAAAAAGGGCCAGGCCTTCCCTCTACATTTCAAAAGTGGAACGTCACCTTGGCAATCCATTTGATCTCATGGGTGTCTGGTATGGTGGCACAGCCTTGGTGGTTCTCTTCGAAACAAATGTTTCCTAGGTGTAGGACGCTGGCAATAATTCCAAAGAGATTCTAGAATGTTGGAAAGGGCGAGGAGAAGGGGGAAAGGGGGGCAGCAACCTAACTGGTGACTGCCATCACAGGAGACGTCATCACAAGGAAAACCACCCCCGTCCCAATTTCAGTCCTGAGCTCACAGAACCAAGCTGATTTCCTCCTTCCCCCGAAATCAGCCTCTTACCTACCTCAGATGTTAAGGGAAGAGGGGTAGAGAGCTTCAGCGCAGGGTGGAGAGGAAGCTTTGCCCATTCTCCAGGATAGGACACTTCTATTTTCTATCTTCCCTACCCCCTCCCCACCAATAAGCCATTTTCTATGCAAATGCCATGATCCAAGATATATATATTTACATAAATATGATATTTTAAAATTGTAATTCTGGCCCATGAAAGAATAGTTTTAGCCATCAAAAAAAAAAAAGGATGTAAAAACACAATGTTTATAAAGCTTACAATTTGCTCCAGTTTGTTCAAAAATAGAAGTGTAAATAAGATACAATCCTGCTGTTCTAGGGCATCTTAAATATTTGAGATTAGATTTGAGAGAAGGAAGAAACATGACCTCCTCTTCGCATACAGCACCGGGAAGTCTTTTGTCTGCCCGATGAAATGCAGAATGCACAGTTTAACATTGGAATTTCAGACAAGCAATGACTAATTTTGGTCCCAAATGGTGCCCCCAAATGATGGTGACCATTAAAATGCAGCTAGGCGTGCTGGATTTTTATTGGCTGAATCTGGCAAGCCCACTAGGTGGCCACCAAGATACCAGCAATGTTTTGTCAATCCCAGACCCACGGACCAGCAGTTCTGCCCTTGGAGCTCATACCTCGAGGTCATCTTCAGTAAAATCGATGATAGAAAAGGCACTGGAAACAGTTTTCCAGTCGTTCTTGTCATTAATAGATGACTCTTTGGCACAATGACCCTGTTGACATAGAATTGGGTTGCTTAATGTCATTTTTATAGGGGCAGTGAGCCATGCCCACACCTAGCCTTGAATTGGAGGTTTTTGTTTTTTTTTTATAAACACACAAGAGCTAGTAGTTCTAGAATGTTCTAAATCATAAAAAGGTAGGTTTCGCTAATCAGCTAGCAGAGGGTGATTTGCTTTTTTCAAACTTATTTAGAATTTCATCTTTATCTTGGGAAAACTTTGAAAGGTACACATTAGTGGTATATCTCTTTGAATATGTGTGTGTGTGTGTGTGTGTGTATGTATGTGTGTGTTTTAGTTTTCCTTGTCATATTTGCCAAATAAATAGAAGATGCTTGTCTCAAGAAACATCTGCTAAAATGTGCAGGGAAAGGACAGCCCTGAAATTCAGAAAGCATCTTGATGCTCTTACAACCTCCAGCAGAAACTGCAGGGTGGGACGAAGTGAAAAGAGACCCTCACTAGAGAAAACAAAAGTTTGGCATTTAGAGAGAGACAGCTGACGGATACAATCCCCAGCAGAGATGTGATGAGATGTTCCACCACTTTAGAAGTTGTCTTTTAGATAAGACACACACCACCAAATGTCGCAATTTAAAGGGAAGACTTCTAGATGAGGGTTTTTTTATGGTTGTTTTTTTTTTTGGTTTGTTTGTTTTTTGCTTTTATAGTACAGGGTGTCCCTGGATTCCTGGCTATCTGAAGATCTGTCATCTTCAAAGATTTTCCTGTTACACAGGGAAACCAGAGGGGCCATAGCATGAAAATATTCACTAGTGAACAGATCACTGTTAAATCTGCAACTTCCCAAATATCCCTCCCCCCTCCCCGTTCAACCAGCGTCTGTTCCCGCCCCCACCAGGATGGGGCCATCTTAGGTCAGTCCCTGCAGGACACCTAGAAGTTCAGAAGTAGTATGGGTATACCGCCAAGCAAAGTCAGGAAGTCTGTCAAAGTTATGAGAGAACACAAAATTGAACAAAATAATACTGGTGCATCCCTTGAACCATCTCCAAAGCCGCCGTGGCATGAAGATCTGGCCAAATGAAACAGAACCAGAAAAATATCTGCAAGGATGAAGACAAGATACATCCCAAAAGGGAATGATTTGAATATCAAAGGGTTAGGAGAAGCCCTTGGGTAAAAGAATGAAGCCCACAAATACTTTTTATAGATTGACCCTCTCTGATCAGGCTATAGAAAGTCAAGTGTGATGCTACCACACAGCTTTGTTAGAAAAATTTGGTCCTCAAAAAAAAAAAAAAATCAAATTTGAGTTACTCTTCATTCTAACAATCAGGACAAAGTTTGTAAAAGGAGATTATAGGATTCTTTTGTCTTCATTATATCGCCTCATTTTTCAAGATAAATTTCAGTCATGCCTATTCTTTCTCCATGACTTACTATGAAATGTTGGTCCTTCTTTTACAAGATTCACTTCCTAAGACCTCATTCTCTTTCTCAAGTGATGTCCCCACTGGCACTCTGCCAAGAGACCTCCATTCAAAGCCAGGCCCAGTAAAGAAGAGAAAAATCCAAAGATCTCAGGGGAGAAAGGTGCTAGTGGCATCAAAGATTGGTAGGTGCTGTACAATCTAGACCTTCCCCAGTCTTCGTGCTGGCTGCAGAAAGACTAATGGTTGGGGGAGAGGTTACATTCTGAAAGCCCCTTTCACAGCGCTGGATCCTAGGAATGGCCTGAATGCTTTCTGTAAGGAAGTATGTTCATTTTGCTGCCAACAAGTCTCAGGATGGGAGGCGAGGAGGAGGAGGGTCTTTTCCTAATTAGTTTTGAAAGCAGGATGCAGCACGGGCTGTGGACACGGGTGGACAGCAAGTTACCCTCACACTTAGACCAGCAGTTCTCGCTCCCACTATGACTTAGAATCACGGAGCATTCACTTAATTACACCGAATCATGGGGGAGTGTTTAACACAACTCTGAGGTTCCCATCCCACCCCAGACCAATTAGATCTGGATCGCTGGAGGGTAGGGGCCAGAGATGTGTGAGAGAGAGAGTGTGCGTGTGTGTGCGTGGGTATTGATAAACCTCCTCTGGTGATTCTAATTTCAGCCAGTGCTGAGAACCCCTCACCTAGAGATTGGTTACTTTACCAAGATGATCTACCATCTACCTGCCAGGCATAAACAGAGGGGTTATGGTAAGTGTCCATAAACCAGTCTGTAGGATACCTCCAGAGTGGTAATGAGAAAGTTCTTGGCCATCCCACAGAAGCTCCCACTAACACCCTTGATTGCTGCCTCCAAAGGGCCACCCAAGCCAGGTGCTTCCAACCTGTGAGAGGTATTTGTACAGCCGGGGGTCCCGCTCAAGTCCCAGGTATGCAAGGAGCTCCTCTTCGCCACCATCCAGCAGCTGATAGAAGATGTGGAAGTTCCTCTCGCCCTGGTTTTGATAGACGACTCGAGACTTTTCTATCAGGTAACTGATGATATGCCCACCTACGGGAATGCCCTTGAGAACAGAGCAAAAAAGGCACAATGACAATAATAACTAAGCCATTACCTTGCTGGTGTCTTCTGAGGCAGGGAAATTCTGAATTCGAATGATGGTTCTTCTAAGCCTAGCGTTTTCTGGCCTCTTTTTTAAAAACATGTTTGCCTACCCTGAGGTCATGAGAGAGATTTTCTGTACTTCTGTCTAGAAGTGGGATTATTTTACCATTCAGGTTTAGGACTGTGCTTGAAATTTCGTATATGGAGTGAGGTAGAGGGTCAAAGTTCTTATTCACATGAATTTCCAATTGATAGCACTATTTACCAGCAAGGCACTCCTATCCCTATTCAGTCACAGTGGGCCTCGGTCATAAGCTAGGGGACTATATCTTATGTGGAGGACTTTGCAGACCCCATTCTGGTCCACTGGCCTGTTTATATACCCTCGTGCCAATAGCATACTTTTATTTATTTTTAAAAATTTTATTTATGTGTGTGAGAGAGAGAGCCCAAGCAGGGGGAGTGGCAGAGGGAGAGGGAGAAGCAGACTCCCTGCTGATTAGGGAACCTGACATGGGACTCCATCCCAGGACTCTGGGATCGTGACCTGAACTGAAGGCAGCTGCTTAACCGACTGAGCCATCCAGGTGCCCCCACACTATTTTTAAGAATATTCCAGCAGAGAATTTGTATTCCAGAACATATATAGAACTCCTGCAAAGCAAAATGAGAAAAACAACCTACTTTAAAATGGGCAAAATGCTTTAGCGCCAAATTTTTAATTGGCCAGTTATCTGGACTTCATTTATAATTAGGGAAATACGAACATAAAGCAGAAAACCACTGCACTTGACCAGAATGTCTCAAACCAAGAGGACTGGCAATATCAAATGTTGACTAGGGTATAGAGAACCCTGCTGGCCATGAGAACTGTCATGCACTGTCCTAACATCGCTGGTGAGAGCCCAGCAATGTTACTTCCAAGCAAGCACCCAACATAAGTGACTACCAATATCTACTCAAGGACACGTGCAAGGATGTTCAGAGCACTCTTTGATAGCCCCAAATCAGAAAAGCCAAATGTCCATCAACAGGTTAACAGATAGTGAAGAGGTCACATAAGCCAAGAATGACCAGCTGCTACACAAAGTGACACGAATGAAACTGACAGGTAGAACGTTGATGGAAAGCAGCCAGACACAAACTAGAACATACTGCATAATTCCATCTACACGAGGCTCAAGAACCAGCCAAATTCATCTGATTATAGAGGTTGGAACAGTTGGTAACTTCTGGGAAGGCAGGCACTTTCAGAGAAAAGCAGGAGATTCTTCTAGGCACTAGAAATTTGTACATCTTCTTCTTAATAGATTTTATTCATTTATTTGACAGAAAGAGAGGGAGCACAAGAGGGGGGAGTGGCAGGCAGAGACAGAGGGAGAAGCAGACTCCTGGCTGAGCAAGGAGCCGGATGCAGGACTCGATCTCACGACCCCAAGATCACGACCTGAGCCGAAGGCAGATTCTTAACCAACTGAGCCACTCAGGTGCCCCTAGAAATTTTTCTCTCTTGATCTAAGTACTGGTTATCAAAGGGAGATACACACAAGTAAAACTCATCAAGCTGTACTCACGATTTGTGTCCTTTTTAGCATGTGTGTTGAATTTCAGTAAGAAGCTTTAAAACAGACATAACTATTCCATTTTTTCCAAAGTCTAGGCACACTTTGCCAGAAGTCCATGTACAGGCCTCCGGGAAAACCTTAGCCAGTCTTGCGTCACTCCACTCTACGCCCCACCAGCGACTGTTCTCTGGTCTAAGTGACGCGCTTTGTCACCGGGAATTCTATGTCCTTGAGAACTCTGTCCACCTGCCCCTACCTGCATCAGCCCTATTTAAGCTCTGTGCAACATACGACCATACTCTCCCATTATGCGTGGTCTTTGGTTTCTTCCATACCACAACAACAGAGCCGAGTACTTGTGACCGAAACGATAGGGTCCACAAAGTCTAAAACACAGACCACCTGGCCCTATCCAAAAACGTTTGCCCACCTATGCCGTCTAATTATGTATGCCCAAACAATACATGGTTTGCATGGGCTTGTTCTCGGGCATCACCCTGACACACAGGACATTCCTAAGACTTGACCGTGTTCTGTGCAGCTAGCTGTCATTCATCTGTTCTTGCTGCTATGCGATGCTTCCCTGGGTGGGCGACCCACCATTGTGTTGATGGACACTCAGCCCTCTGGGTGCGTTGGCTGTTCCCAGTCCTTTTACCATGATGAGCAGGGCTCTTGTGGGCATGCTTGCAGATCTACAGGAATATCCCCAGGAGAGGAATGGCTTATGCGGATTTCAACTTCCACGAGACAGCGTACGGTTTTCCAAATGGGTTGTACCCACATACTCCCCACCGGCAACAGGTTAGAGTTCCTAACGGTCCACATCTCCACCAACAGCTAGTATCACCAGACTTCTTAAGTTTTGCCCCCACCCTAGAAAGTAGGACATAGTATCTCATTGTGGTCTTTATTTGTATCTCCCAAAATAGCACTAAGCCTGGAGTTTTTACTTATTTGAACCACTAAAGCCCTTCCTCCCTTGAGGAACCTTGGGTCAGGCTGCTGTCACTGGCCGGTTAAGGGGTCCCCATGAACCAGTAATAGGAACTTCAGTGTACCTTATAGTCAAACTGTATGTCCATGTATTTTCCAAATCTGCTGGAGTTGTCATTCCGGAGTGTTTTGGCATTTCCAAAAGCCTTGGAATACAAAGTGAGGGAGACAGGGACAGACTGAACCAAACTGCGATGACAGTTCACTTGAGCTCACCGTGCTCGTCAACTTCCTACCCCCAAATGCCATGATTATGAAAATGGAGAGGAGAAGGGGGGCCAGGGATGAAAGCCATTCTTTATCTTCTAAGAAGAAACCACTAAGTATAGAGGATTTGATGCCAAATCCTGGGATGGAGCTAGAGAGGAGGGAAATGTGTCTTCTCTCTGGCATCCAGTCTAGGCATGACTACGGGCAGATATCAAGGAAACTACGTCCTTGCTCTTCCAGAAACTATAGCACAAGACCCCTTTTTATATTGAAGAGGTGAATTGTTCAGACCATAGGTCCATTGGGAAAATTCCTTCGGCCACAAACATCTTTACCATGAAGGGCAACAAAAACCCACAATAAAATAACCTGTTTGAAATCGTCCAGCAAGTCAGTGAATTGCAATGGCGGAATCATCAAGATGACTCCAGTTAAATAAGAAAAATATTAATGACTTTAGTGACTACTAGTTCTGCTGGGTGCTTTGTATCCATCCATCTTGTTTTACCCTCAAATCCTCCTAAGAGGTAGAAACTACGAATAGACCCATTCCACAGAAAGGCAAACAGAATCTGGGATGTGGAGTGATTTGCTGAAGCTTGCTGGCACACGGTGGCCCTGGGATCAGCAGCTACGCCTGCTGGACGTCAAAGTTATGCCCTTAACCATGATCCTGCCCTTGAGACACCTCTACTTAATACCCAGATGATGATCTGCCCAGGCAGAGGATTCTCCTTACTTAGTGACCTCCCTAGAACTTCCCCTCCACAAATCCTCAAAGATCACTTACCTCCAACACAGGATTGGAGAGCAGCAGTCTGTCACGGGCTATTTGGAGTGACTCGGTCATTGGGCAGGTCACAGCAAAATACTGCAGAATCTTCTTGGAGGCCTCTGTTTTCCCTGCCCCGCTCTCTCCAGAAATGAGGATGAAGTGGTTGTTTAGCTCAGAGCACATCATACGGTATGCGTTGTCAGCTATGGCGTAGCTGGAGGAGTGGGGCAGAAATGGAAGGACCAGGAAGGGACCATGCTGTTGCTTCCCTCACCTGTGACATCATCAGAGCTCCCTGCCTCAGGAAACCACATCCAGACAAGGGGTACAAAACCCTGACCTCAGATACCAAACTCTCACCATGACCCATTGACTGATCATGCATAAAGTATTCCAGAAGTCAGTACTCAAACAGCTGAGTTAAAACGGAGAATGTGAATAATAGTGGACATTTCTTAATAGTGGGATGGATTTATTTGGAAAAAATCCAACATTTCTTATAAGAACAAACCAGATATTAATTTACATCCCCAGGAGACATGCTATTAGCTGTAGGTGGAAATAACATCCCATCTAAATATTTTAAACACTCGGTGGATATACGAAGATCTCGTGTTTCTTCTTTCCCTCAAAACCTTCTGAAGTAAGAGTATAGAGACAAGAAACTGAAACAATCTTAAAAGCTCGGGGATATCTACAGAATGAGACATAAAACTATTATAAGGGCTTTATCTGCAAAGATGAAGACACTAATCTCCCGAGACACTAATATTCCCATGTGGCTGAGTTTGAAAGCTGGTTATTTTGGACATTGTTGGTAGTAGTGATGCAAAAAAGTTTATAAATCCCTTAGGAGGTAAAGAGATGAGTCACCAAGAAAAATGGAGGGAGAGCCTAAATATTAGTCCAGCAGTCAACCAGGGAGAACTGAGATTTCAGCAAAGCCCGAGTCACATATAGATGGGACAGGATCTGAAGCCCTACTACCAGCAGGGATGCTCCTTAGCTGTCATGACACTCAGACACCAGTAGATGGCACTGTAGCAAACCTCTTTACAGAAAAGACACCTCCAAAGCCTCACTCTTGGATCTCTCAGCAGGTGCAAAAGATTCCACCCCTCATGATATTTAAGCTGAGAGTCAACCATGATTTGATGTTTTCTACTGCACTGAAAGACAGTTCACAAGAAGGCAGCTGTTTAAGTGAGGTATAAAACCTAATGAGCATTCATCAAGGATTTGGATGGATGAATGGGTGAGTGAGTAGGTGGATGGATGGATGGATGGATGGGTGGATGGGTGAGTAGGAAGGAGGGAGAGATAAAAGAAAAAGAGGAAGGAAAGAGGGAAACACTATTGGTGACGCTCGTACATGCTACTTACACATGTGGTGGCAGTTCAAAGAAATTGACCCCTTGATAAAGTTCCATCTGGCTCACAGTGTAGATTCCAAGCTCCTGGTATGGGTTCACAGACACAAGGAGGGTCCCAATATAGGTCTAGAGGAACAGACCAAAGCACTAGTGAGGAATCCCGGGGTGCAAACAGCTTTAGCAAAAGACCATCACATGCTATGACCCCCCACACATTCATTCCACGCTGGGGATATAAAATAATAAATAAGACAGGTAGTGTCTCCGCTGTCATGAAGCTTCCATGTGTGTGCACGGGGTGGGGGCGGGGGCCCAGACAACCAACCAAGGGATCAAGACAGCTTCAATTAGGATGGTAAGAAAGGTGTTCCTAGGGTAATGAGAATGCGAATGACCAAGGAAGGCCACCTTAGCTCTTGGGCTTAGGGCAGTCTTCTCTAAGGAGGGGACTCTGAGCTGGGACTTGAAGGATGAGGAGCCACTCATGGAGAAAAAAAGGAGGAAAGGGGACAAATGTGACAGGCTGACTGTCCTAGAGGCCAGTGTGGGAGGGGAGAATGGAAATGGTAAGATATGATGTCCGAGAGGGAGCAAGTTCCGATGACACAGGGCATGAAGAACTGGGGATTTATTCCAAATGTAGTGCATGGTGCAGATATCACTCTCCCTACTGATGTGAAATACCCGCTTCAGACTGCATGGAGAGCTTTCAGAAGGGGCCGCCACGCTCTGATTTATGTTTACATGTCGCTGAGGTCTCGCTGGCCACTGAATGAAAGCAGGGTGGGTATGCATCCCAGGGATATCGGGGGGGCACTCCCAACACTCACATCTATTTCCCTGGATTTCAGTGTGGGATTCTATTATGAGTCAAGTTTTTCAAGGGCTTCCATTTGTAATAGGACCAACACAGTTATGAAGACACAAAACTCTAACCTCGGAAAGAGAAAACAGTAAATGTGTGGGCTCCTTTGAAAATGCATCTGTAGTTTTCTGATTCTGAGTTTGTTCTGGATTTTCATTCCAGAGTCTGCAGTTTGGAGGTTCCCAAGATTACACTAATTATGCCTGAAATCATTCTCACCAATATTTCTAATCTCTAGGATCAAGTTAGAGAATGGGAACAGATAAGAATACTGTATTTTGATGAAAATTCAGCATTGCTTCCAGCAGTAGATATCTTTCAGGATAGAATATAGTTTCTGAAGAGTCTCTCTGTTCAAACTGGAAACAATTTATTCACGATGATCCTACAGTCCCATGAATACTTCCCCACACCACGTTCTTTCTCCTTTGCTTATGTATAAAATCTATTTCCACAATTAAAAATATATACTGTGAAAAGCCCTTTGCTTATTTCTCCTAGTAACCTTGGTTCCAACTGCAGATTAAGTCACAGTCACTGTTAAAAACAAAATAGGTGCAAGACAAATATTTTTAGATTGGGTTTGGTTGTCTAATTTACTCTTAGTAAAAGGTAGTAAGATTTAGTAAAGTTAATTGCATTTAATAACACTCCATCTCACACGCACACACACACACACACACACACACACACACTGTGGAGTTTACCCTAAAGGAATTTACCTGAAAACCGACCAATCAGATCAAAGTGTGTGGGGGGGTGATTAATGGGGAAGTTAAAAACTGACCGCCCCTAGAAGGAACCAGACCAAGCTAAGAACAGTTCTGGTAAAATGTTGCAGTCTTGACTCTTGAAGATTCATGGGATGTGGTAGACACCTCTTATGTTTGCCTGTCTCGTATCTAGACCTCCTTCTTCCAGCAGATTCCTTTGAAGAACCTTCCCCAGCCCCACCCTACAGTAAGGTCCACACCTGCCTCGTCCCTCACTTCCAGGGCTGGGCCTGGGTAAATAGCCTGGCCAATCAGAACATTCCTCATCCTTGCTACGGGGGGATTGGTTCAGAGATAGGCACATGACCTAAAATGGGCCAATCAGAGCCAACCAATATCTGTGTCTCTGGGGAAGACTTGCTATCACCTCTGTACCAACATCAGCCTGGTCCTGGGGGCCACATTGCCACCTTGCCACCTTGCAGAGTCGGCTCCAGAAAGAGACCATTGCAAAAGGGTGCAGAGAAGCGGGATGGAGAAAGAGTCCTCGAGGCTCTTCAAGACTCATCACCCTAAGACCCTAGATCTGTTTCTGGTCCCTAAAGTGACATAGGTAGGTAGATTGCATCTTGGGGGTCAGACCTGTTTAAACTGGGTCTCTGTCACTGGCAAACCTAAAAGCCTAACACGAAGGATCGGGATGCATCTGGCAGTTGTCCCTTCACCCGTCCCTTTAGAGGCTGACCTAACAGAGGTATACTGTTCACTATCATTGAGGCCGTGAAGAGAGGCGGGGGTGGGGCGGGGTGGGGGTGGGGGAACCACCAGTCTAGGAGAACAGCTGAGAAATGGGCTACGTTACATAGATGAGGTTCTCGCTGAAACGCTTGCGAAGATTGTCCAGAAAAGCAGATTCGCTGGTGTAGGCGTCCAACAGCACAAAATCCTGCACCCCGACCTTGTCCCTGGCGGTTAGCGCGCCTTCCATGTGCAGACGAATGTGCTTCCTCCTCACTTCTTCTTTCTGCAGCAAACAGAACATTCCTCAGCGGCTCACTTACTCTGTAGTTCCTATTGCTCATCTAATATGGACATAGCAAGATACCCAACCCTGGGGATGGTAGAGCATGGAGATTAGATTTGCTCTCTGTTAAGAGTTTACCATTGGTTAGAGATACAAGGGGGATGGTAGTAAAAGCATTACAGTAACATCAACAGCTCCCTGTTAGATACTATGCTATGTACCTGACCTTTATCTCCTTTAACCCTCATTCTAACCTTATGAAGTTATGTGCTATTACCGTGCCCATTTAACAGATGTGGAAACTGAGGCCAGAGACATTAAAAAACATGCATACGTCCTGCCAAAAGGTAGAGTCAGGATACAAACCTAGACAGCTTGGCCCCAGAGCCTGCTTTCCTACCATCACCTTCTCAACTGGATGTTAGTTGCCCAAATTTGCTGTGTAATTCTGACATGAATGATGAGGAGTTTGGCTGGAATGGGAATTTCTTGTTACTGGGGAGTACTCAAGGAAGGACAAAACTGGAGGGTCCTCTCCCCAAGGCTGGGCTTCAGACCTCCCTGGAAAAGGAGTGGTTGCAGGCCCACTGGATGGTGGAGACTCTCACTGCCTTACTAGGGGGCAGAGCTGGTCCTCTGTTACCAGGCATCAGAACCACCCTCCTAGGAGGGCACAGGGGTGCAAAGGGAATCAGATCAGCACTGGGCAGGAGACCTGGTGCTTGACTGAGTCAGGAGGGCTGTGGGAAACAGCTCCCCAGGTGTCCGGCAAGCTGAGGCTAGAAACTGAGGGTGTACAGAGAGAGTGGGGGCCACGGCGGGGGGGGGGGGGGCGTGAGGTCTGTGTTGGGATGAGTGCGCAAGGCAGTCACCTGGCCCAGGCTGCAAGGGCACTGAGGGACTGTGCCCTGGACACACAGTCAACGCATGCCCCCCACCCACATAGTGCTGCACAGGTGGCTGTGCAGGGGAAAGGAACAAGCAAAACATAGAAAAGGAAGTCAGGAAGACAAACCTCTGGGATCGCAGTGTCCCTCCAGCGCCCTCTAGTGACCAAGATTAATATGCTCCCTTCCAGGAGAAACGCTTAAGGAGGCCAGTTTGTTATCACAAAGCAAGGACTGAAGTATGTATCTGGTTCTGAGAGACAGGAAGGAACTTGACACCTGCTATCTTTGGGTATGCAGAGCATCTAGAATAACTGAAGCAGCTTTGAAAAAGGAAAACAAAGCCGGAGGACTCACGCATCTTCCCTTGAAGTAATCAAGACCATGTGTCGATTGGCTTTTTTTTTTTTTTTTAAGATTTTATTTATTTGACAGACAGAAATCACAAGTAGGCAGAGAGGCCGGCAGAGAGAGAGAGGCAGAAGCAGACTCCCTGCTGAGCAGAGAGCCCGATGCAGGGCTCAATTCCAGGAACCTGAGATCATGACCTGAGCTGAAGGCAGAGGCTTACCCCACTGAGCCTCCCAGGCACCCCTTGATTGACTTTCAACAAAGGTACCAAAACAATTCTTTACAGGAAAAGAAAATCTTTTCAATAGCGCAAGAATAACCAGATATCGTAATGAAATACATTTCATTTCAATCCCTACCTCATAATATATTTTTATATTTTTATTATACAATAAGTTATAAAATAATGCACTTTAATAACATAGCTTAAAAATGTATGTTCATGATTTAATAAATTTATATATTATGTAAACTTATATACATAAAACTATAGAATTTTTAAATATATCTGTATACTGTATAAACTTAAATATGTAAAACAATATGTAGTACTCTATATATCTATATAATGTATAAATTTATATATGTAAAACTACATATAACTTTTATATATCTATATACTGTATAAACTGACACATGAAACTATATAGAGAAAACTTACTGTTTATATATAAATTTTATATATAAGAAATTCCTATTTCATAATAAATGAAGATATAAATTGATAAAAACATGTATATGTTATACATGTTATTTTATAACATTTTACTTGTATATATACAAAACTTGAGATGAATCTTAGACCTGAATGTAAATGCATCATCTATGAAGCTCCAGGGAGAAAACAGAGGGGAATATCTCAGCAACCAGAGGAAGGTAAAGTTTTCTTATGACATGGGAAGAAATAACTATAAAAGAAAAGGAAATCTGACTTCATCAAATATAAAACTTCTCCCAAAAGACACCATTAAGAGAACAAATAGGCAAGCCACGGACTGGCAGAAAACATTCACAAGATATATCCCTGCAAAGAATTTGTATCCAGAATAAAAGACTCCTACGGCTTAATAACAAAAAAATCAAACCCAGTAAAGACTGGGCAGAGGACTTGAATGGACACTTCACGATGTAAGATAGACAAATGGTAACTAAGTGTGAAAATGCTCAATGTCATTAGTCATCAGGCAAATGAGAGTTAGAACCGCAGTGAGAGAACCCCAGAGCAGTTCGAATGAAAGAGACTGACAACAGCAACCGTGAGCGAGGATGTGGAACAGACGGATGGCTCCTACATTGCTGGTTCCTGGGAATACAAAATGATAGAATCACTTCGGGGAAAGGTCTGGCAGTTTCTAATAAAGTTAACCGTGCCCCTGTCCTTCGATTCAGCAGTTCCCTTCCTGACTATTTACATAAGGGAAATGTAAACATATAGTCACAAAGAGACTTGAACATAAAGGTTTACAGCCACTTGATTCATAATGGCCCCAAACTGGAAACAATCCAGATTTCCATCAGCTGGAGGAGAATGGATGCGGAATCTGTACAATAGAATGGGTACAGCGCTAAAAGAGAAATGACTGGGACGCACGACACAGATGACTCTCACAGATGTTATGCTGAGTGAAAGAACTCAGGCACAAAAGAGGGCATGCCCTACAGTTCCATTTATATGAAATTCTAGAAGCAAAACTAATCTGCGATGAAAAATCCAAACAATTGTTGCCTGGTTGGTGAGACTGTCTGACAAAGGACATTTGCAGAGTGATGGAAACATTCTTTGTCTTGATAGGACTGTGAGCTACATGGGTGTGTCTCTTGGTCAAGATATCTTATTAAGATTTTGTATATTTCCACATATGTAAATGTTATCTTACAAAGGACCACAAAAAATGAGCAAGTGGGAAGGGGATGGAGAGTGGGTGGACGTCTAAACGGATACAGAATGGCAGAATGGTAATAATTGTTGAGACTGGGTGATGGGTGTCAGGGGGATTTATTGTACTATTCTGTTTACTTTGTATGTATTTCAAATTTTGCATAATAAAAAGTTTAAAAAACCAGAATGGCCACCAGGTGTCTCTCTACACTAGTCAAACGGAGTTAGAACAAGCACCTGCTCTCTAAAGATGAAAACAATGCATGTAGATCAAAGAATATTTTTAGTGATTCTGAATATCCCCATCTTAAAGTGTGTGTGTGTGTGTGTGTGTGTGTGTGTGTGTGTGTGTGTGTGTAAGAGGCAGTCTAGCATCGTGATTACCCACAAGGACTCCGGAACTTGAGCCTACCCAGGGCTTAAATCCCGCCTCTGTTGCTTCCTGGTGGTACAACCTTGGGAAAGTCTACCTCTCCAAGGCCCCATCTCTGTTTCATGTCTATAAAATGGAAACATAATTGTACCTACTTCACAGGGTTGTTGGTCTGAACAGACCATGGAAAGCACTTGGAACAGCGCCAGACACAATGTCAGCTCTGTGAGCCCTTGCTTCTAGCCTCATTAGTATTGCTAATACGATTATTAGAAACAAGAAAATAAAGTGGAAAAAAAATGTGCTGGCTAGTAGTCGGCGACCCCCTATTGAATGGGGAGTGGGCTGGAGTCTGAAATCATGTCTGGAGCTGTGCCCACAAGCATCACCACAGTCTGATCTCCACAGGCGGTGGGTGTGGAAATTAAAAAGCTTTCTTAATCCCACTCCTAGAGGTAGGTGTGTGCTTGCCAGAGTGAGCCCTGTCATCGGTCCCTAGGGCTTTATGTGACTTGCAGCCCAAAAAGATCTGACAAAACCTCAAAGATGAAGGGACGGGATAGTGATTTTTAATGTGAACGGACCAAAGCACCCTCTATCCACTTCGGGCTGGACTTTTGGTTCCTTTTATCTAGTTCATTTCCAGATATCTTAAAAGGGTAGTGGGGACCCACTTAGACGAGGGAATGAATAGGCATCTGGGCTATGTAGCCACTCCTCGGCTCCGCTAGGTGACACCAGATATGAATGTATGGCTGGGTTGCCAGGCCTTCCAATTATTCAAGAAAAGTCAGAAGTTGAGACTTTTACATGAAATCCTATTGCATGTACTTAGTCCGGTGGGACACTAGCCAAAAGCCAGCCAGCCACCCTTTGTCCCGGATGGTTTAGATATTTCACTTATCCATAGGTTGGAGGGTCAAGGAGATGCTCCCACCAGGACCATTATTTTGGAAGCTTCATACACTCAAGGGTGACCTGACCCTATCACCTTCTACATGACCTAGCACTTGACCTAGTGTGTGTACGCGTGGGTGGGAGGGGCCACTGTGCATATCCAGATGGCTAAATGCTGTGACAGAGACCAAAACGCCTGCCACACATTCCATGCATTTCCTGACATTTCCCCCTGTACTTAGGGGGACTCACATGACTATTTTTGGCCAACAGGTTGTGAACAGAAGTGACATCTGGGCCAGCTCCTCCGTTGGATTATCTGGACTCCTTTGAGGCTGCAGTGACTGAAGATTTAGCTTGTTGAATGGATGAGCTCCAAAATCAATGTAGCCTAGATTCCTGGGTCATCCTAGGGAAGAAAGATCTTCTAAAGAATCATCAAGACTCAGGAGCATCTGGGTGATGCAGTTGGTTGAGCATCGGACTCTTGATTTCAGCTCAGGTCACAATCTCAGGGTCATGAGATCGGGCCCCACATTGGGTTCCATGCGGAGTGTGGAGCCTGCTTGGGATTTTCTCTCTCTCTCTCTCCCTCTCTAACCCCCACCATGCTTGCTCGCTCTCTTTCAAAAAAATAAAATCATCAAGACCCATAGTAGGCTTTGTGTAAGCAAGGAATAAATTCCTATTATGGCAAACTTCTGAGAATTGCGGACTGTTTGTTACTGCAGCGGACGGCTGCTGATCCTGACTCATATACATACAGGAAAGGGTTTTTCCACTGGGAGAACAGCACTTTGACTGTGAGTCATGGCTCTTGCACGTTCAACTCTGCCACCTGTTCTGGCCACTACTCTAAGGTTTGGAATGTGAGAAGGAGGTGGAATCTTTTTAAGGGGGAGGAGTGAAGCCCTAGAGTTGTAGCTTTTGACATTTTATGTTTCGGGATGCTTTTTTTTTTAATTTTTATTTTTTTATTAATAAATGGATTGAGTCAATATACTCTTTTTTTAAAAAAGATTTTATTTATTTGTCAGAGAGAGAGAGAGCGAGCGAGCACAGGCAGACAGAGTGGCAGGCAGAGTCAGAGGGAGAAGCAGGCTCCCTGCCGAGCAAGGAGCCCGATGTGGGACTCGATCCCATGATGCTGGGATCACGACCTGAACCGAAGGCAGCTGCTCAACCAACTGAGCCATCCAGGCATCCCTGGGATGCTTTTTTTAAACAAGGTCATAAGGGACCTCATATGTAAAATGAAGGAAAGCAAAGCTTTTTCAGTTAAAGGAGAAAGTCTTACCAGGTTACACATGGGCATGTGCGAGAGTGTGTGGGGAAACACCCCCGCTCCCAGGGCAGAGGAGAGCAAGCAAACCCCTCTGTATCTTCCAAATCATGTGCCCTAGACTTCGCTGAGTACTTCCTTCACATGTATAGTCATACCTGTGTACCACCAGTATTATTCTTTTACCTCATAATTTTAGTTTTTTCCTGTAAATATAGTTATAGCTTTTATTATAAAAGATGTTCACATGTTCACACATGCAAGTAATGTAAAGCAAACCCAATGTACCCATTATCCAGCTTCAGTAAATACCAACCTATGGTTCTGCCCCATCTCTCCTCCCAACAACAATGAATTGGTTTTAAGAAAGTCACAACCCTCACATAACTTCATAAATATTTCAGTAGGTATCTCTAAAAGATAAAAATTTTGGGGTGCCTGGGTGGCTTGGTGGGTTAAGCCACTGCCTCCGGCTCAGGTCGTGATCTCAGGGTCCTGGGATCGAGTCCCACATCTGCTTAGCAGGGAGCCTGTTTCCCCCTCTCCCTCTGCCTGCCTCTCTGCCTACTATGATCTCTCTCACTCTGTCAAATAAAATCTTTTTTTTTTTCAGATTTTTTTAAAATTTATTTACTTGACAGGCAGAGATCACAAGTAGGCAGGGAAGCAGAGAGAGAGAGAGAGAGAGAGGAGGAAGCAGGCTCCCTGCTGAGCAGAGAGCCCGATGTGGGGCTTGATCCCAAGACTCTGGGTCTTGGCTTTAACCCACAGAGGCTTTAACCCACTGAGCCACCCAGGTGCCCCAATAAAATCTTTTTTTTTTTTTAAAGAGATTTATTATTATTATTTTTAAAGATTTTATTTATTTATTTGTCAGAGAGAGTACACACAAACAGGCAGAGTGGCAGGCAGAGGCAGCGAGAGAAGCAGACTCCCTGCCAAGCAAGGAGCCTGATGCAGGACTCAATCCCAGGACCCTGGGATCATGACCTGAGCCAAAGGCAGCAGCTTAACCAACCGAGCCACCCAGGCATCCCAAATAAATAAAATCCTAAAAAAAAAAAAAAAAAGAATTCTTTCAAAACATATGTACACAATACCACTGTCATACATAAAGGACTTCAAATTAATTTTTTTCAAGATTTATTTAGTTTAGAGAGAACACATGTGTGCATACAGGTGGGAAGAGCAGAGGGAGAGAGAGACTCTCAAGTGGACTTCCCACTGAGCATGGAGCCTAGCATGGGGCTTGATCCCACAACCCTGAAATCACGACCGAGCCAAAATCAAGAGCTGGTTGTCAACTGACTGAGCCATGCAAGTGCCCCAATAATTTCTTAATTATCATACCCAATGTTCAAGTTTCATTTCATTTCTTTTCTTTCTTTCCTTTCCTTTCCTTACTTCCTTCTTTCTTTCTTTCTTTCAATTGTTAGCTTGTTCAAGTCAGTATCCTAACAAGGTCCACATACTGTATTTAGTTGATGTATCTCCCAAGTTTCTTATTCTATAGGGTCCCTTGCCCCTCCTTTATTTTCTTTTTTAAAAATATTTTATTTATTTATTTGACAGAGAGAGATCACAGTAGGCAGAGAGGCAGGCAGAGAGAGGGGAAAGCAGACTCTCTGATGAGCAGAGAGCCCGATGTAGGGCTCGATCCCAGGACCCTGAGAACATGACCTGAGCCAAAGACAGAGGCTTAACCCACTGAGCCCCACAGGTGCCCCTATGTAAACATTTTTAGATGATTCCCTGAACAAAATAAAGCATATTCAAAGAACTATCTCCTATCACTGTCCCTTCAGCCCTATTCCCTTCTATCTTCTGTAAATAATCACTTAGAAATTATTAAAATGCTAAAACTCTTTCTTAAGTATTTGCAACACATGTAGATTTGTTTCCCTCCATTCTTTTGCAAATAGTTGCAAATTCTACTTTCCATGTTTCCAGTTTGTCTTTCACTAGGAAATCTCCTGGTGACCACTTCAAAGTTGTTTATAATGACACTCCTCTTTCCTTTTTAGATTTGCAAAGTACTCCATTGCATGTATGTACTATTCAAATAGTCCCACCGAGGAAGAGCTTAACTAACTTTTCTCAGAAACCAACAGAAAACTATGGCCAAACAAAACAAAACAAAACAAAACAAAACAAAACAAAACAACAACTCTGTAGGACACAGAAAATCTGAACAACACAATTAACTACCACAAGTATAGCACTGCACCAGAACGTTACAGAGTATTATATTTTGTTTCAAAAGCACATAGAATATTTATAAAAAATGACCACAGCCTAGCCCATAAGGGAAATCTCAAAGGCTTTATGTCCTACAAAGCTGAGTCTGACCAAGCATCTGGGTCAACACTCCCAACAGAACGCTCTGAGATGACAGAAATGTTCTATACACAGCTTCATTGTCCAATACAGCAGCCACACGTGGCCCCTCAGCATTTGAGATATGATGAGTGAGGGGCAACGAAGTGGCTCAGTTGGTTCAGGAGCTGACTTTGGCTCAGGTTGTGATCCCAGGGACCTGGGATGGAGCCCCATGTCATTGGGATCCCTGCTTAGCGGGGAGTCTGCTTCTCCCTCTCCCTCTGCCCCTCCCCTGTCCAAGTGCTCTCTCTCTCTCTTTCTCTCTCAAAAAAAGAAATAAAAATCTTTTAAAAAAGAAAAATGATGATGGGGCCCCTGGGTGGCTCAGTGGGTTAAAGCCTCTGCCTTTGGCTCAGGTCATGATCCCAGGGTCCTAGGATCGAGCCCCACATCAGGCTCTCTGCTCAGCAGGGAGCCTGCTTCCCCTTCTCTCTCTGCCTGCCTCTCTGCCTACTTGTGATCTCTGTCTGTCAAATAAATAAATAAAATCTTAAAAAAAAAAGAAAAAAGAAAAATGATGAGTGAGACTGAGGAATTGAAATTTAATTTCAATTAATTTCAATAGCACATGCCTATAACTACCTACCCATTTGAAGGATAACAAAGAATGAGAAACACTTCGAGCCATGCTGTAGGACACAATCACCTAAACCCAGGCTGGGAAACTCTACAGGACAAACCATCCAGTTTCAACGTGTTTTTCAAGAAAAGCACAAGGGAATTTGTGTATTAAGAGAAATGAAAGAAAGGGGATGAGTGGCTGGGCAAAATGGGGGAGAGGGAGCGTGAGGTTCAGTCAGATGAATCTGGGGGTCTGGGCAACGGTATCGTAACAGTGTCGTATGGTGACAGCTGTGAGCTACACTTGGGGTAAGCAGAGCACAATTGTCCCATTACCTGTTGCACATCCAGAACTGATGTAACATTACATATCGATGACACGTCAATAAAAAAAAAATCAAAGAGATGAAAGAGGAAACCCAAAACCACAATGAGATACCACTTCACGCCCACCAGGATGGCTACAATCAAAACGTCAGGCAAGAACAAGGGTTGGTGAGCAAGTGGGGAAACTGGAACCTCACCCACTGTTGGCGGGAAGGTAAAGGGCACAGGCACTGTGCAAAAACAGCCTGGCAGTTCCTCCAAAGGATATGGGGCAACAGAAACTCTCACACTCCACGGGTAGGAGTGCAAATTGGCACAACTACTTTGGAAAACCATTTAACATAGCTGGGTAAGTTTGAAGACATATCGCCTGTCATCAAGCAACTTCATTCCCCTTGTTTATGTGTAGCGCGGAACGAGCCCAAGAGGTGCCCAGCAGCATTTGTAACATTCCCATTTAATAGAATACATTATTACAGCTGTTGTCCGGTGGCGTCGTCAGATCTGACAGAGAGTTATAATGCACTAGCCACTGTCTCAAGTGCTTTTCATATATGAATTCTTGTGAAACCTTTCAACAAATTTAGGAGGTAATAGGTACTTGCGCTCTCACTTTATAGGTGGGGAAACTGAGGCAGAGGGCGATAAAATAACTTGCCACGTAACAAACTAGTAGATGTTCAAGGTTCAAACCTCAACAGCCAGACTCCAGAATCCATGCTGTTTTTAACACACTATAGAAGGACCCCAGAGAAGACATTAAGAACTAGAAAAAAATACATGCCAAACCTTGGGTAGGGAGATTCAACAAAGATGTTTCACTCAACCATTATGCTGTACACAGCTATGAAAGTGAATGAATCACCATGATGCTTGTCAGCGTGGGTTAATCTCAAAACAAGCCTTGCTCAAAGAAAGCAAGTCACAGAAGAATACAGAGACAGTTTGATTCTCTTGTAACCCGTGTCCCAAACAAGCAAAATCAAGCAATATACTGTTTGAGGATACGGACCTAGGTGGTAAAACTACCAAGAAAACCAAGGACTGTGCTTCATGTATCACACTGGGTAGAGACATCCAGGTGTTTAGTATTGTTTAAGTTATGCATATATTGAATTTACTCTTCTCCATGAATATTTTCTTTTTTTTTTTTTAAAGATTTTATTTATTTATTTGACAGACAGATCACAAGTAGGCAGAGAGGCAGGCAGAGAGAGAAGGGGAAGCAGGCTCCCTGCTGAGCAGAGAGCCTGACGTGGGGCTCGATCCCAGGACCCTGGGATCATGACCTGAGCTGAAGGCAGCGGCTTTAACCCACTGAGCCACCCAGGCGCCCCACCATGAATATTTTCTAATGGAAATATAAAACTAGACCAATCTCACTTAGGTATATCCACACGAAGTCCTCAATAAGTGATTAGCAAACCAAACCTAATAAAATAATAAAGGAATAAGGGTAGGAATAACTGACTGAATGACTCAGTGGGTTAAGCATCCGCTTCTTGGGTTTGGTTCAGGTCATGATCTCAGGGTCATGAGACTGAGCCCATGAGTCAGGCTCTGCATTCGATACAGTCTGCTCGGAATTCTCACCCTCTTCCTTCCTGTCTGCCCATCTCTCTCAAATAAATAAAATCTTTTAAAAAAAGTGACATCCTTTAAAAAATAATAAAGAAATAGTAAAACGTGACCAAGTCAGATTTATTCTGGAAATTCAGTATTAGATAATTTATTAATAAAATCAGTTGTCATAAGAATTCAACATTGGAAAATATATTAGTGAAAAATAAGTACTAGATTAATAAATAATAGATTATAGAGAAATTAGATCTAAAAATAGACACATAATGGATTTTCTATATCAGTAGGTCAAGAGTGAAAGATTACACCTATCCATTGATTTTTTTTTTAAAGATTTTATTTATTTATTTGACAGA
>NW_019154130.1:16474350-16841833 GCF_002288905.1 Enhydra lutris kenyoni | reverse complement strand
GTGGCTCAGTCAGTTAAGCATCTGTCTTCAGCTCAGGTCATGATCCTGGGGTCCTGGGATTGAGTCCCGCATCAGGCTCCATGCTCATAGGGGAGTCTGCTTCTCCCACTCCCTCTGCTGCTCCCCTGGCTTGTGCTCTCTCTTGCTCATGCTCTCCCTCAAATAAAAAAAAAATTTTTTAAAAAGAGGGTCTCTATATCGTAAAGCCTCTATGAAATGTAATTAGAAAATACATTTTAAAATTTTTTCTTTGAGGCAGTAATTTCATTCTAGGTGTTTATCCTATAAATAAGCTCTCTATCCTTATTAGACAAAATCTAAATTTCCACTAATAAGGAACCAGTAAATTAAATTATGATATAGCTAATACAATGGAATACTATAGAGGTAAAGAATCTCCTGAAAAGAATGCCACAATTTTTAAGAAATACATATGCCCTTATAAATTCATGACATCTCCCTGAAAGATGTTCAAGAGATTAGCAATAGGGACTCCTTCTGGGAAAAGAGGCTTAAGTTACATTGTATACGTGTCTGTGCCTTTTGGATTTTATATGTTGTATCTGTATTATCTATTCAAAAACAAAAGTTATAAATAAGTAAATGTCCCTAATATCCAAGATCTCTGCATTCCATTTTCATAGGACTTTCTACAACTTGCAGTTAATTACATGATTTCTTGATCTTAGGCTGACCCTTTCGAGAAGTCTCTCAAGAGTAAACCTTGTTCATTGTGGTATCCCCAGTTTCTAGTTCAGTTCTTGCCACCTAAAAGGCACTCAGGAAGTTTGTTGCGTGAATTAGAATTTTATGCCAGCCCTGTACCTTGCGTTGATTTGAAACAACCTAGAGGGTGCCTGGGTGGCTCAGTTGGTTAAGGTCTGCTTTCCGTTCAGGTCATGATCCCAGGGTCCTGTGATCGAGCCCCACCCACATCAATCTCCTTGCTCAGTGGGGAATCTGCTTCTCCCTCTTCCTCTTCCGTTCCCCTGCTTGTGCTCTCTCACTCGTTCTCTCAAATAAATAAATAAAATCTTAAAAAAAAAAAAAAACAATCTAAGAATTCAAAGAGACCTCATTGCAGTGAAAGCCATTGGTCTCGGAGATATCATAGTTTTAAAAAAAAGGTAATCAACATTGGTTTACCCAAATTTATTCCTCCTGCCAATAAAACATAATATGGATGTGGGTAATAGCCCTTTCTATTTACTGACCATGTGCTATGCACAGTGCACAGTAACTGGGCTTTTTTTTACAAATACCCATCTCTTGAAATACCCACGACCACTCATCCCATAGAAGGTATTTTCCTCCCTTGGTAAGAGTCAAAACAGAGATGACAGCTTGCAGAAAGGACTCAGGCTTTGGACCAGTCTAGAGGCTAGCGCCACTGCTGCATGACTTTGACATTGCCCCCTTTGAAACTCAGCATGGTAGGGCTGACAAGAACTGCCTCCGCACGTGCAGTCTCTTCCAGGGGAATCTGCTCCCTTCCCATTCCAGCTGAAGAGGTGAACTGAACTGGTCACAGGTGTGCCAGGGCATGGCTCTTCCCTGGGAAGGTGAATGGACCTAAATGAGGAGACAGAATCCAGCCAGGAGCATCTAAGCGACTCCATTCTTTTCACCATGGAGGTGTTGAAATTGCAAGGTTATGAACACAATGATGCTGGCCGTGCTAGCCCACGCAGATGCAAAGACATGGATCGACAGTCCTAGAAAGGGACAGACACTAGTTGTTCCATAATACACCAGTTCCCTTAGATCTGGCCATACTTTTCACCACGAGGACAGGGAAACTATCATAAGTTAATATAACTGTACAATTTTTTAAAAGATATTTATTTGAGAGAGAGAAAGTGTGTGCCCATGTGCCAGTGGAGGGAGGGGCAGAGGGACAGAGAATCTCAAGCAGACGAGCCTGATGTGGGGCTCGATCTCATGACCCTGAGGTCATGACTTGAGCCGAAATCAGGAGTCGAATGCTAAACTGATTGTACAAATACAGGGCACCTGGGTCACTCAATTTTTTAAATGTCTGTCCCCCCAAATAAATAAGACATCCTCATCTTTTTAAAACCTCAGTCCCTCTCCCCAAAGGTTTACTGGTGTCCTTCTTGAACACTGGCACATCTGTAACATGTTTCTGTTTATGCAGACAGAACCACATACTACACAGAATTTTGCCTCTTGCTTTTTCCTCACTTAATTCATCTAGAAAGCTTTGAATATCCACGGGAAAGACCTTATTTTTTCAGTGGCTGCACACTCATCGTTTGCTATTGTCAATTATCCACCAACATTCACGGAACTCTTTTTTTAATGTGTCAAGTCCTGTTCTAGAGGCTTCACTTGGGATGCTTCAATGAATAGGCCAGAAAAATAGCCTTGTCCTTGAGGAACTGACATTCCTACAGATGGACATTAGGTTATTTTTAGTTTCTGGTGTCACAGACCATTTGTCATGGGCATCTTGCCAGTTGCAACTTGGCTTTTTTTTTTTTTACGCAAGAGGACCAGCAGGAAGTTTTTACAATGGAGGATCTGCTAGATTAAAAGACAATTTGCAGAGCCAGATTAGCAAACATGCATCAGAAAGATCCCCCCAACTACCCCTTCAACAAATGGGTATGAAAATGCAGTTTTCCCCCTCACGTCTGGGATAATGGGGAGGCCCATAGAGGCAGTTCATTCCTCTCCTATCATGGCTGATGGGTCACAAATGCTCCCCATGTGTTGGCCCTAGGCCCACAGCCTCAATCATTCGATGGTCTCATCTCCTTTAGTTCTCATAAAGCTCACTCCTAGGAGATAAATGCTGGTACCTTGATACCTCAATTGTTCTAAAGGGAAAACTTGTGCTAAACTATCCAGGACCCGGGGGGTGGGGAGGGCGGTAAATGAGGGAGGCAGGATTCATACCAAGCACTTGACTCTGGACACCTGCATCCGGCTCCAAGCTCACCATCTCCAAGGAGGCTCCAGATGCCCCAGGGGAGGAAGAGATGGAAGAAAAGTACTCAGAGGAACATCCCCAAACCATCTTTCTAGACAGAAGCTTGGTCTACTTTGGTTTTGCCTAGATACCATCATCTGTCCGAGAAACATTTTCAGTTTGGCAACAAAATTAGAATAAGGAAACATGCCCCATGTTGAGCTGTATTATTACTTCTACCAGTTCAGTTCCTGGAACACTGGCTGAAGATAGTCTTTTGGTCCTTCAACATGGTATCAAATTCATACAAAGGAAAACTACAAAAGCACCATGTTATTACTATAAAATGGCAAAGGAAACGATAATACACAATACTGGCAAGGCTGAGATGAAATTGAACCAAATGCATGACACGCAGTGTTGTAAATTTTCACTAGCCCTTAGAAGGCAACATTGTCCTATATTAAAATAATGCTTACAAAGAGGGCAACAGAATACAAGTGTTCTCGCACAGTATGATTACAAAATCTGTATGCTTATGGGTGCTTATGGACCCGGACGGGACTGGGACAGGGATGAGACACAGTCATGGGGGGAAGGTGGCATGTGCAGATAATGGATTCCCATTTCTAATGTCTATCTACTTTCCCCACCGACTGGTCACACACTGAGCCCGAGAAAACTTTTGTTTCTTTTTCCCCACTGTGATGCTAGACAACTGTGTTTGCCCTCGCAGAACCTGTACCTCCTCCTTTGACTTCCCCCGGGGGTACATCCTCTTCCCAACTGGAAGGTCTCAGGTGGGACAGTCCAACAAGATGCTCCCATCTCTAGCCAGGAGGAGGTGGAAGACACATCTCAGACCTCCCACCTGCACTCTCCAGGCACTTAGATCTTGATCCCAAGCACATAAAGTAGAAAAATGGCCATTGCTGACATCTCGGTTTGGAGGTAACTTCAGTGTCTTCCACTAGGGACTGGGCAAACATGGGAGAGGCACCCCGCGGAAGAGTGTCGCAGCATTGTGGAAAGGTATTAAATGCTTATGAAGGAAAAAAAAATGTACCATTTAACTCACGGGCGGCTAACTCACATGCAAAACAAAACCGCATGGGGGCGCCCTGGCTGGCTCAGTCAGTTAAGTGCGCTGACTCTTGGTTTTGGCTCAGGTCATGATCTCAGGGTCCTGGGACAGAGCCCCATGTTGGGCTCCACACTCAGCGAGGAGTCTGCTTGTGGATTCTCTCTCTCCCTCTGCCCCCTTCCCACTGACACATTCTCCAACAAATACCTTAATCTTAAAAAAACAAAAAACAAAAAACAAAAAGCAAAGCTGTATACTGCACATGAATTTAGCCATACTTAAAGATGCAAACCAAGTGCACTTGGGGCTGGGGAGGCTGTAAACAGTGGAGATGAACACAGCAGAACAAATCAGCAAAGAGGCTTTACAAAGACCACAGTGACCAGTGTGATGTGTGCTGGGGACACACCACCTTCACCGCTTGCATCTCAGATCAAGAAAAAAAGTACTTCCTTTTTGGAATAAGTGAGAACGGTTTCTGTTGCTTGTAACCAACAAAACCAAACACAACATAGTGGATAGAAGTTTTTTTGGTTTTTTTCCTTTCTTTTGGTTTTTTGGTTGTTGTTGTTGTTGTTTTAATAATAAAATTTAAACTCGGAAAAAAGAGGAAGTTTTGACTCAAACTAGAGCTCAAACTGTAAAACCATACATTGAATACAGGGTTCAGTAAATGTCAATGGAGCCAGGCCCTCCCTCAATGAAATAACCAAGGACCCACGGCTTACCCTGATATTCCCCAATAATTATTTGGTGAGTTGGAGTATTGGGGTAAAAGCTCGCATTCTCATGGACGGAATTACAAAGCCTTTAGTAGCTGACCAATAGATGCCATTGGAAATCTGCTTTCTCTTTCCAAACTCAAACAGAAAGCCATCCACCCCCCACCACCAAAGACGGAACAAAACAAAAAACAAAAAAACACAATTATAAATGAAGCCTGTACACTTCCATTTGAATTTCTGTGTGTGCACATGCACTGAGGTGGGATTAACAACAAGGTCTACTTTTATCTTGTCCTAAGTGATCGTATCTAAGCAGTGATGTATTGGGGTTGCTAGTTTTTTTCCATAATGCACATTAAGACATATCTGCTCATTTCCGCGCCAGCAATGCCCATCTAGAGGCTTCCACTTTGTGAAATTAGTCTGATTTTTCTCAAAGGCTGTAAGTGTTATTTGCAAATGCTCAGTAAATGATTCAAAAACTGATCATGGAAATCCCAATAGTGGTTATCTTTAAGTGGGTATGAAGAAAACGGCATGAAAGAGGCACATGAAGGGTTTCTGGAGTACTAGAATGTTCTAGGTCGGTGTGTACCTTCTAATAATTACACGGCACATTTATTTTATGCACTTTTCTGTAGGTGGGTTATATCCCACAATAAGAAGCCTTTTAAAAACATCACAGGTCCTAATTCTGTTGCATCTCCTCCCAAGGAAAAGAATATGGCACCACAGCAGTCCCTGTGAAGAATTCTGGGCTTTCATTTTTCACTTGTTCTCTATAAAATTGTAGGTGGGGAAGCCAAACTGCTGAGAGGTCTTGTGTTGTGTGGAAATCCAGTTAAGCTTATAGAGATGGCAGATATACAGGATAAGTCAAAAGAGAACAAATCAGTAGACGGGAATTATGTTCATGTGTTGGAAAGGCGACTAGATTGGTTCTCTGTGGTCCTTTCCAGAAGTGTTGCTTTTTGTTTCTATTTCTTCTCCAACACAGAACCCTGTGCTAGTCCCATGTCTGGAGCTTAAAGATCAGCAAGGATTTGGGGCAGAGTCTTGCAGTCAAGACCTCCTTCTGTTGACATCTGTAATTCACAGAAGCGAAACGCTTATTGGTTCCTTTCCTCCTAGGATATTCCATTACCGTCGTGCTCGTGGAGAGAAGCTCAATGGTGGATGTTTTTGGCTCCACTCCACATATTCTCCACGAGGGCCAAGGAGGCTTTTTCTGGGGGACAAGCACAGTTACCCTCTCCCCTATGAAAAGAGATAACCAAAAAGTTGGACTAAACCTTTCACAGAAGCTGAGTCTGTCAGCATCAGCAAAGGGCAGCCGTTCTGTCTTTAGCTCCCTGCTAGTAAAGTTCCAGAGACAAGACCAGGAGAGGGCAGACCCTTGCCAGGGTGGATGACCAACTAGCAACAAGGTAGCCCTGAAATTGAAGTAGACAACAAACCAATTCAAGAAGCCCAGAAACCCCCATCAGTTTTGGTATAAACCAGAGTTAATGCACAAACCCAAGGGTCTCTGTACTTAGACACCGAAGAACCAGTCAAATCCCAGTATCTTTCCCAGTGAAACCCACCGGGAACTTCTTAAGATCACAACAAGATGTCATTTGAAATTCTCTGCCATCTCATATTTGCCTGCACACATCCAGAAGAAGGAGGAAAAAAAAAATGAAGTTCTGCCGAAGAAAAAGTGTCCACCACCCATCTGGGACCTCTTGCTCATCTCTAAGAAATAGGCTCCAAGGATCTTGCAAAGGCTGACCATTCGGCCGCCAGAACAGGACAGAGGTCCAGGGGGGAGCCGCTTCACTTTCTCAAATCAAAAGGCGGGGGAGTAAGTGAGAAAATCTCCCGAGTTCAAACATCCCTTTAAAACCCGCAACTTTAAATACTAACTGTGTTTCATGGCTGCCATCTTGAAAAACATTCGTTTGCCAAAGGCAGCCTTTGATTCCCATTTGGGATGGAAACGCTTGCAGATAATCCATTGAAACAGGTCCGTCACAAAGGCCTTTTTGCAACAATCACGGTGCTTGTGAAGGACAACATTTTTGTGCGCAAAATAAAACATTTTAATGCGCTACAATCCATTACACATATAGTCCTCCATTTCCTTTCAGGAATTATTCATTAGAAAACATTTAACGTCACTGTGGATTTCACACTGGGCAGTCTGGACACAAAGAACAAGAGATGGCCCATTTATAAGGGGCTGGGGCCTTCTTTTCTAATCTGAGAAACGCCAAGGAGGTGGAGCCCACAGGACACAACAGGCCAGCTAAATTGTGCGGTTAACGGTCAAAGGCCCCCCTGCCTACTTTGACACTCATTTAAAGATGACAGGGAACAAAAGAGACTTGTTCTGTGCAACCCTTTCTTGTTACCCCGTCTACATCAGCTCCGCACATGAAACCACCAATACTTTTTTCCACCTGCCATCCCCCTCCCGCCTTCCCCGACTCTCCACTCTGCTCCTTTGCTTGCTCCCCCTTTAACACAAAGAGACAGGTAAAGAATATCGTTAAAAGCGGTCCATTCAGCACGTCAGCTTTCATAATACAATTGCCTGTCAGGTTCCCTAGGAGCTATGAGGCGCTCTAACGTCTGGGTTCAGGCCAGAAATCCGGTCCGCAGTTCGGCTGGTTGGTGGGGGAGCTCCCCAACCACCTCCCCCACCCTCCCGTTGTGAAGGGCCATCTCCCAGGCGGACACCGAAAACCATCTTTAATAACCGCAGTTTGAAACCTTTGCTCCATCAGCAAAGGGATCGCATGTCAACTCCCGAGGGGTTGGATGTGTGTTCCTGTAATGTCTCCATTTGCAGATTTCACGAACAGAAGCCTGTTCCTGGAAAAGGCCGGGAAATACTTATCACAGAGCCATTCTCTTCGTTGTTCTCAACAGGGTAAAATAGTGGAACACGGGGGGATCCTTTGCTAACACCGACGGGGAGAAAACCGATCTCGTAAGTCTCATGAGAGGGACAGATGTAGCTCCTTGTACAGGGATAGGTACAGACCTCAGCCCTGCTCGTGTCATTTCTACTCTGCCCATACTGCAGGGTGGACAGCACCTAGGCGTGCTTCCACAAAGCAGGGGCTACGTGCCACCTGTTAACATGCTCCTTGTTGGTTTCCATAAGAAACCAGCAGGCTCAAATAGGCATTGGCTTTCCCTGATCATCAAAAATGGCTCATGTCCCTGGATTACTATCCTTTTTCCTATCACAGCAATCCTGAAGTTTGAACATCATGCTTGCTTCGGATGATCATGATGTGCTATGGAAAGAAACTGGGTCCAGTCACAGTCCAACAGCAAGGATGTGATGGATGGTATCAGTGGGGACTCAGGAAGAAAGCAAAATTCATAACGAAGCCAGTATGCAGAAGCTTCACCAGCAGTGAATGGAATTCTAAAAACAAGAAACTGATTTTGATGTTCTGTGTCTAAGGAGAGCAAACCATGCCCTGTGGGCCAAGCCCAGACAGCTGCCTGTTTTGGTCACAAGCTACGGATGGTTTTTACATTTTAAAAATATTTTTAAAGATTTTTTAATTTATGTGTTTGACAGAGAAAGACACAGCGAGAGAGGACCACAAGCAGGGGGAGTGGGAGAGGAAGATGCAGGCTTCCTGCCAAGCAGGGGAGCCTGATGGGAGCTCAATCCCAGGACCCTGGGATCCTGACCTGAGCTGAAGGCAGATGCTTAATGACTGAGTCACCCAGGTGCCCCAGATTTTATATTTTTAAATGGTCAGGGGATGGGGTGATGGGAAATCAAGAACATAATGTTTCGTGACATGAGAAACTTACATGAAATTCCAATTTCAGCGTCATTTATTGGAACACAGCCAAACTCACTGTTTCTGTATATAGGTCTGTGGCTCCCAAGAGGGATAAATCCTTGCAACAGAGACTGTGGGGCCCACAAAACCTGAAATACTTACTATCTGGACCTTTACAGAACAAGGTTTCGGATCTCCACACTGTCTCTTGGCTGGCACACATTTCTCTTTTCCTTAGGAGCCAGACCTCTGAATCAATGGTAGTTAAAGAACAAAGACAAAACAAAACAGAACTGCACGCACCAAGGGAATCAAAGTGGAATTTCAAATGGAACACTTCCCAGTGTTCAATGGTTTGTTGATACGTCGCTCAGATCGGGAGGTGTGATACTTCTTAGTTAAGGTTTTCTGGATTCCCAGCAGCTCCACTTTTGTGGTGCCCAACCATCTTGCCAAATGACGTCATTTGGAACTTAAGTGGAGACGTTCCCTTCCCGAACAGAAACCAGAAATTCACTGCAAACAGCAGGTAGCAATTTCAAGCATAGAACTTGATGAGTGTCCACTCCCCGGACAGGCAGGCGTATCTAGCTCTCAAAAGAAGCCCTTCTGAAGGTGCTGTCCCCAAATTCTGGATGACCATCTTCAGTGGCAGCTAAAATTTAAATCAAATGCCCCTTAAGAGAGCGTAGTCCAATATTTTGATTCGAGGGGTCTTAGCTGTGGAACGGACAAGGATCGAACTTGAGCGACAAAAGCGTTATAACACTGCAGGGTTTTAGGTCTCTGATTTGTTCGACAGTGACAGTTCAACAGTTGAAGTGAGGGACTGTCTTTTCATCTCAGGACAAGAGGACTGTTGGCGCTTTATTATCCAACTGCAGCTTCTTAATCACTACTGAATGAGTATAATTATGAATATCAGCAAACAGAATAATGCTCCTAAATTACCTTAGGGATTAGATGGTCTCCTAATTAAAAATGGAGCAGTTCACGGGTTCTTAATTGCCCCATGGGAGTTGCAGGTGGAGAAAACATCTGCAGTTACAGTACAGACCATATCTTCCAGGCTAACTACGCTAAGAAAATACCAAATGCGAGACCTATATGTCACTCGCTAAACTCCCAACTAGAAGTTAAAATACATGTCAAAAAAAAAGATTTTGGAAGATTCATAGCAGAGTTTTTCCCTGGTATATACATTTTTCAATTGAAATGTAATGGACATGGAATATTGTATTAATCTCAGATGTGCAACATAGTTCAATGGTTGTATCCACTATGAAAGGATCATGAAAAGTCTAGTTAATATCCATCACCACATTTACAAAATGCTTTTTTGTGATGAGAAATTTTAAAGATTTACTCTTAACAACTTTCAAATATACAATACAGTATTATTAACTATAGTCACCATGCTATCTATTACAACCTTAGGATTTATTTATTTTATCACTGGAAGTTTGTTCCTTTTGACCCCCCCTCACCCATTTCACCCAGCCCCCACCTCTAGCAACCAACAATCTGTTCTCTGTATCTGTATGCTTGGTTTTGCCATTGTTTTAAGGGTCTACATATGAGTGACATCATACAATATTTGTCTTTATTTGACTTGTTTCACTTAGCGTAATGCCATCAATGTTGTCACAAACGGTAAAATCTTCTTACGGTTGAATAACAACACACACACACACTTTCTCTATCCATTCATCCATCGATCAACACCTAGATTACTTCCATGTTTTGGCTGTTGTTAATAATGCTGCAACACAGCAGTTTTAAGCAGAGGATATTTATTTGAGAATATTTATTTGATATTTTTTGCCTTTCCTGAAGTCCATGGAAGTACCTAGAAATCCTGTTTCCTGAGTTTATAGACCAAATTGTATAAGAGGCATTTTCTTGCCTTAAGAATCTTCCTGGCATCCTCAGCTAGCTTCCCCTGGAACAAAAGATACTTCATGGTCTGTGAGCCTTAAAAACATTTAGCAGAAATTGGATATTGACTGTGGATTACACTAAAACCTAATTGGATCAAGGAATGCAAAAGTGTGGCTTGGAATTTTCCCAGGATATCCCCCAGCAACCCCCCTCCCCGCCCTGCTCCATCTCAGTCCACGTCCTTTTGGGGACAATGAGGAAATTAACAAATGTCCCATAGCAGACCATTTCTATGTGGTCTTTTAACTAGTCCCCATTCTGACATCTGCGCTTAAATAACACTCTGGTGAAAACAGCTAGGACTTCCAGCAAGTTTAGAAATCACTGCCAGTAGAGACTGGCAGTGGTTCTCCAACTTGGATATGGCAGAGGATCACCAGGCGAAGCCTGGGAAAACCCAGAGTGTGGGCACAGGAACATGGATGTTTAACAAGTAGCCCAAGCCATCCCAGTGAATAGGTCCAGGAAGCCCAGGACCATACTTAGAACCCTATTCCTTCCAGCGTGCTCTGTACACCAGCTCTATCAACAGCACCTGAAAAGGTTATTATTGCTTCCACAAACTGCAAGTTCAACTGGTCCTTTTTTCCTACGATTGGAATTCATTGGAGATTTTACAACCCTTCTTCCTCCATGTCCAATACCAGCCAAGTCATTTCCCTTTTGTGATATGGACTTGCCCCCCCCGCTTTTTTCTTCTGGGGAGGTGGACCAAAATGGACCCATCTCAAATCTATAAAAGCAAAGGGTAGGTAGATACCAAAACCCAAATGATACTGCCAGTCTTTCGGTTTCCACTTTCCAAAGAAACATACCTTTCCTGTCCCAAAATTTTAATAAAAAAATGAAACGTATGTACAAGCTCTTTAACAATGGGCTGGATAAACTTATTGGAGACGTTCACTCCATAAAGGGTAGAATTCTTATGTACATACCCCAGCAAATTGTACTCTGGGTGTCTTTGGGCTGGGATTTCTAGGGCTTCTTATAGCAAAGGGGGAGAAAGACAGCATGTAACAGGTACCCCCTAGGGACAAATATACATGAAGTAAAGATACATATGTAAAGTTTTTTTTAAATTTACTTTTCTGGGGAGATACAGGCTTCCAGTTATAGAACGAGTAAGTCGCAGGAATAAAGGGCACAGCATAAGGAACAGAGTCCATGACATCGGGGTAGGAACACGTGGGGACAGATGGTAGCTGTCACCTGTGGTGATAGCATAATGTGCAATATACATACTTGTCGAACCACTATATCCTATACATGAAACTAATGTAAACTATGTGTCAACTACACTCAAGAAAAAAAAGCCTTTTCTGGATTTTTTTTGTTGACATAGGTTCATGATGAGCTTAAGTAGGGAAAGGAGAATGAAAAATATACTTATTAAATAAACATCAATTAAATGTCCCCCACGGATATAGCTCTTTAAAATGGTATCTTTTTTCTGTCTGATTATAAAAGAAATACATATTCATTTTAAACATTCTGGAAAAAAGAGAATAAAAATCATCACCATTCAGAAATTACCACTGTTTTCATTTTGGAATATTCCTTTCTAGTCTTCCTCACCCCAGGCTTGTGTGTATGTAAAAATACTGGGATAATGTTTTATACATGCTTTTTTTTTCTCTTTTAAAAATGACATGATTGGGGCACCTGGGCGGCTATGTTGGTTAAGCATCTGACTCTTGATTTTGGCGCAGGTCATGATCTTGGGGTTATGAGATAGAGCCCCACGTTGGGCTCCACGCTCAGTATGGAGCAAGCTTGAGATTCTCTCTGCCCCTCCCTGATGCCCTCATTTAAAGTTAAAACAATAAATATCATCTTTTTTAAAGACTCAATTAAAAGTGGGATTAGGAACAGAGCCAGACGTCAGTAACAAGACACTGACATCTGAAAAGATGAAAATGACCCTTCATTTCCTGTGTTCTACTGAGAGTAACTTCTTGTTCTGTTCGGTTGTAAAATTCCAAAGCAAAGAAAGAGGGCAAATCTCATCTGACAGAATCCTGAATATCTAGAGAACTAAATGGAGGCAAAATGGAGTTCCACCAGCTCTGACAGTGATGAAAAACAGCATAATTAGAACCAGTTTCTCTGACCGCCATGGGATCCTATGTGTGAGATGCTTGGTTTAAGCAGAAACAAAATGAAATCATTGTATCAAATCAGCTGAAACTCTTGGAACTGTTGACTGTTGAGTCTGTATTGTTAATTTAAGAAGCCCATGATCAGATTAAAATGTTGAGTGGCTTTTAAAATATTTTTAAAAGATTTTATTTGTTTATTTGACAGAGAGAGACACAGCGAGAGAGGGAACACAAGCAGGGGGAGTGGGAGAGGGAGAAGCAGGCTTCCTGCTGAGTAGAGAGCCTGACGTAGGACTCCACCCCAGGACCTGGATTATGACCTGAGCTGAAGGCAGATGCTTAATGACTGAGCCACCCAGGGGCCCCTAAGATTTTACTTTTAAGTAATCTCTACATCCAACATGGGGCTCCAATTTACAACCCAGAGATCAAGAGTCACATGCTTTACCTACAGATTGAGGAACCCAGACACTCCAGAGTTTTTCTTTCTTTCTCTCTTTTTAAAAATATTTTATTTATTTGAGAGAGAGAGAGAAAGCACAAGCAGAGGGAAGAGGCAGAGGGAGAAGGAGAAGCAGGCTCCCTGCTGAGCAGGGAGGGGAGTCCGAGGGACTCTATCCCAGGACCCTGAGATCAAAGGCAGACGCTTAACCAACTGAGCCACCCAGGTACCCCAGAAGAGTTTTTATAGTAGTAATACAAACACACACACATACACACACACACACACACATCCCACACCGGCTTTGTTTAGATGAAGTTTTGCTTTAAAAATAAACCATACCGTGGGCGCCTGGGTGGCTCAGTGGGTTAGGCCGCTGCCTTCGGCTCGGGTCATGATCTCAGGGTCCTCCAATCGAGTCCCGCATCGGACTCTCTGCTTGGTGGGGAGCCTGCTTCCCTCCCTCTCTCTGCCTGCCTCTCTGTCTACTTGTGATCTCTCTCTGTCAAATAAATAAATAAAATCTTTAAAAAAAATAAAAATAAAAAAAATAAAAATAAACCATACCGAATGGGAGAAGATATTTGCAAATGACACTACAGAAAAAGGGCTGATATCCAAGATCTATAAAGAACTCCTAAAACTCAACATACACAAAACAGATAATCATGTCAAAAAATAGGCAGAAGACATGAACAGACACATCTCCAAAGAAGACAAACAAATGGCCAACAGACACAGGAGGAAATGATCATCATCATTAGCCATCAGGGAAATTCAAATCAAAACCATATTGAGATACCACCTTACACCAGTTAGAATGGCCAAAATTAACAAGACAGTAAAAAACAAGTGTTGGCGAGGATGTGGAGAAAGGGGAATCCTCTTACACTGTTGGTGGGAATGCAAGTTGGTGTAGCCACTTTGGAAAACAGTGTGGAGATTCCTTAAGAAATTAAAAATAGAGCTACCCTATGACCCTGCAATTGCCCTACTGGGTATTTACCCCAAAGATACAGACGTAGTGAAAAGAAGGGTCATCTGGGGGCACCTGGGTGGCTCAGTGGGTTAAGCCTCTGCCTTTAGCTCAGGTCATGACCTCAGGGTCCTGGGATCGAGCCCCACATCAGGCTCTCTACTCAGCATGGAGCCTGCTTCCCCTCCTTCTCTGCCTGCCTCTCTGCCTACTTGTGATCTCTGCCAAATAAATAAGTAAAATCTTAAAAAAAAAAAAAAAGAAGGGTCATCTGTACCCCAATGTTCATAGCAGCAATGGCCACAGTTGCCAAACTGTGGACAGAGCCAAGACACCCTTCAACAGATAATTGGATAAAGAAGATTTGGTCCATATATGCAATAGAACATTACGCAGTCAGCAGAAAGGACGAATACCCAACTTTTGTATCAACATAGACAGGACTGGAGATTATGCGGAGTGAAATAAGTCAAGCAGAGAAAGTCAATTATCGTATGATTTCACTTACTTGTGGAACATAAGGAATAACATGGGGGACATCAGGAGAAGGAAAGGAAAAATATGAATTGGGGAAAATCAGAGGAAAGACGAACCATGAGAGACTGTGGACTCTGAGAAACAAACTGAGTATTTTGGAGGGTAAGGAGGTGGCAGGTTGGGAGAGCCTGGTCTTGGGTATCAGGAGGGTACGTATTACATGGAGCACTGGGTATGGTGCATAAGCAATGAATTTGGAACACTGAAAAAAATAAAATTAAATTAAGATGTTAAAAAAAATAAGCTGTACCAAAATAAGTTGCAAAATTTTAAATGCAGACATCAGAAATAAGACCCAACAGCTTATTGAGCCAAACTATTCTCTGAATCCAACATATTACTTTACCTGTCTTCTAGTGACACCGCCTCCTACCCAGACAGAAGTCTATCTTAGGCATAAGGAGCTCAGTGAATTAGCACCTAAGATAACCAGGGTGAAAAGGATTACTCTTAATTGTGGCTTTTGTTTAGCAAATCCGCAGATGTGCTAAAATGGCATGTCGCTACCCAACATCATTTATCCTGCACAACATTGTACGACAGTTATATAAGATGTAACCATTGAGGGACCCTGGAGGAAGTGTACATGGGACCTCTCTGTGCTATTTTTGCAACCTTGTGAGTGTAATTATTTTAAAATTAATAATTTTTTATTTATTTAAAAAGTTACCCATGCATTTAATTAAAAAACTATCCATGCATTTGTCTCTGGTGTGTTCTAATCGTAAAAACATATAGTCACCAAAATATATTTGAACTATGGCAAAGTTCTTATTATTTAAGCATGGTGTGTCAAAACAGACAAAGAAAGGCATTATATTATCATAAAGGGGACAATCCAATAGGAAGATATCACAATTGTAAATATTTATACAGCTAACATGAAAGCACCCAAATATATAAACTAACAAACATAAAGGAACTGATAATAACAGGAGACTTGAACATTCCATTTACATCAATGGACAGTACATTTAAACAGAAAATCTACAAGGAAACTATGGCACGCTGGGCCAGATGGACTTCGCAGATATATTCAGAACATTCCATCATAAAATAGCAGAGGAGAGATCAAAGTGGCAAAGACAAGAAAGGATCAGAGAAAACCTCCAGAAACAATGACAAGACAAGTAATAAAATGTCAAGAAATATATATTTGAGAGAGAGAGCAAGCTAGCGCATGACATGGCGACTCAATCCCATGACCCTGAGATCATGACCTGAGCTGAAATCAGTAGTCAGATGCTTAACTGACTGAGCCACACAGGCACCCCTCTATCAATAATTACTTTGAATGTATATGGACTAAATGCTCCAACCAAAAGACAAAGTGTTGGAATAGATAAAAAACAACAACAAAAACAAAACAGGACCTGTCTACGTGTTGCCTACAAGAGACTCTTTCTAAACCTAGAGACACCTACAGATTGAAAGTGAGGGAATGGTGAAACATTTATGGATGGATGCCGAAAGAAAGCCAGAGTAGCAATACATATATTGGAGAACCCAGACTTTAAAACAAAGACTTTAAAAAGAATGAAAGAAACATGGTGGAATCCATTCTGTATAAACATGGAACATGGCTGGAAATCACGAGTCGCTTCCTCATTACTTGGCAGGGGAGCTTCCTGATTTCTGACTAAACGACAAGTTCCTACAATTCAACTAACTTGGAGGAAAGAGGCAACTGCCCAGATGATTTGCATGAATTGAGCTTTTGAAAAAATTAACCCGTGACCTGAAAATGCCAACATGTGGATGATACTCACTTGAGTGGTATGGACCAAGTGCTCAGTCAACATTAGCATTCATGTTGTTTGGTCCATCAAGCTCAACTCCTTCAGAGGTCATTTCTAATGGCTCCATCCCTAATATTTCCAAATCAGGCTCTAAAAAAACTTTTTATTTGGAAATAATTATAGACTCACAAGAAGTTACAAAACTAGTACAGAAAGTTCCCACGTACCCTTCCTCCAGCTTCCCCCCAAGTTAACAATAACTATAGTACCAGGAAACCAACACTAGGACAATCTTCAGACTTCATTCTGACTTCACTAACTTTTATGTGCAGTCATGTCATGTGCTTCTATATAATTTTATCCCATGCGTGTCTTTGTGTAACCACAATGGCAATCAAGACACAGAATTGCTCCATTTCCTAAAGTCCTTCCAACCAGTTTCTCCAACTCCTGGCAACCCGTGCTCTGTTTCTCAGCTCTGTAATCATGTTATTTCAAGAAGGCTATATAACAGAGTCACGGAGTATATAACCTTTTGAGACTGTCTTTCCTTCACACAGCATAATGCCTTTGAGATTCATCCAAGATGTCGAAAGTATCAATTGTTGGATTGTTTTTATTATGAAGTAGTATTTCCACTCAAATGTTTACCAAAGGAATGTGGGAATTAATTCACAAGTGAAGGAAGGATAACTCGCCTTCATTTTATATATATATATATGTATAAACACATATGGCAGAATCTGTGTGTATACTTCTACATGAATTTTATACTGCCATGACAATGGGAAATGCTACATGACACCTTGCTTGAGGATAGAGCTACTGGCTACATTTCTGTGAGACCCACTCCACAGTGAATACTGCTCTCCAATGAACCAAATTATTTCTTCCCGTGAATCATGTTTCCCAGAGTTACTATTCTGAGACATAATGTAGGAATGGCAGGTAAAATCTGGACCTCTGGGAGTTCAAGTACATTTCTGGTCAAGGGCAGTGCCATTTGGAGTTACCGGTTGCCAAGGCAATGGTATTAGGTGCTATAGAAATGGATTGGCTGAATGGATCGATGACAGGCTGTGGCTAGAGTTTCCTCATTGTGCATGAGAAGTCTGTGGCTGGCTACTAAATTATTCTAGCTACATATATAAATGCTTCTGTGACCTTTTTGGCTGTCTGGAAAAGGAGAAATTATCCTTCCAACAGATAATGCTTCCAAATGGACAATTAACTAGAGATGATCAAGCAAAAGAAAAAAAAAGAATGATCAGGAAAAAAACTTGTCCTTCTACATCTTTAAACTCTTAATGAACTCCTGGAAAAAGTCAGTAGGCTTGATACTCAACTTCTGTCTTCCACTGCCCCATAAGAATTACTGTCATTGTCTATGTGCCTAGGAAAATAGCTCAGTTTAAACTTCTTAGGATGATCGCTCCTTGAGACAATTTGGGGATAGCACATCTAAAAGTAAACACAATGTACCTGGGATAGTCTCACATGTGAGGGTCATTATTCCCCAGGATTTTATAGGTATCTACCTATTCTTTAAGGTTCTATCTGTGCTGCCCAACACATATATGGCTATTCGAAGTAATTAAAATTAAATGAAATTTAAAATTCAGTTCCCCAGCCTAGTAGTCACATATGGCCAGCAGCTACTGCATTGGACGTTGAGAATACAGACCATTTCCATGATCACAGAAAGAATTATCGAGAGCTCTGCTGTTAGGGCAATCTCCAATGAATTGGTAACACCCCACCCTTCTGTCCAAAACGATCGCCCTCCCCAAACAATATAAGTGGGACATCTACCGATCACCTCAACACAATCGCCAAATAAATTTAGAATCTTAACCGTGAGCCCATTCTCGCTCCATCCATCCTGGAGACCCGACTGCTACTGTTGTTTCAACAGCTCCAAATAGAAGAGAAGGTACGGGAGTGAGGCTGCCTCCCAGTCACATTACCTTGGATGCCATCCTGCAAGGAGAGAGCCTTATTCCGCTTGAGCCATTCAAAACTTCCTCCCTGTTGGCTTATGATCCTGCAATGCATAGCAGCAGCTATGATGCAATTCTAGATCACTGGGCGGGCAGTATTAATAATTCATCATAGGAGGCAGGGACTGGACCCTATGGCTGCCCACCTGCGGCACATGGGGTGGCTTGCAAGCGATAAGAACTGGAAACCGGACCTCCCTAGGGATTACATTACAGCCGCTGCTGATCTTGGATTCGTCACCTACATTTCAGAGCAGTCTGAGAACACGGAAGTCAGGACCCTCAGTGAGCTGTGCTGGAGAAACGTGAAGATGCTCTTGACCTCTCCACTGAGACCCAGGTAGGTCTCCAATGAATAGAAGTCACCAGAGAGGCAGAGACTATCTCCCACCCCACCCCTTAGTTTCCCAGACTTCTTGACACAGAGTCATTCTTCTATGTTCTCCCAGAGCTGTTCCATGCTTAACTATGCCAGGCATATGGAAGAGCATGTCTCACTTAAAGATGCCCAACCACGAACATACAATGTAGACGTACTGTGCTCCTGGCTTGTGTGGCTTCCCTTACCCACTCTTGGGGGTCATCCTGTGGTCTCAGTCCACTTCCAGAGGCAGACTGGTGGGGAACTGGGAATGGCACACTGGCCCAGGTGGCTATATATAGGGTATTTACAAATCATAATAAAACCAACTAAAAGTTAGTCTGCTTCTGTATCATCCCGAGACTCCGGCAATTCTAGGCAGTGTCAGGGATAGAACAGTGCATCCGTGAAAGCCTCTTTTGTTCAGCTAAGTCTTAAATGATTACAGCCCCACTATTTCTGCTGTGTTTTCATAATGTATTTGTAAGCCTCAAATTAGCCTATTTTGTGGATTACCCCTTAAAAGGCATTGAATTCTACATAGAACTTGGAGATTTCCAAGGTGTGTGGTCATCCTCTGATTTCTGTAGAAGGAAAACTTCAGAAGTTTTTACTAAATGTGAGGAACCCTAATGAACTGTTTTGGGGGAAATTTTCAACTATGGAGCCATCTGAAAGTTACAAGAATGGACCTGAAGATACAAAGACATGGATAACACTGCCATTTCTGGGATGTATTGTGAAAAAGAGTTTTTGTGATTCTCTACCAAATTTACCCTTTTATTTAAGATTTTTCCTTCTTGGGCTTGCCTGGCTGGTTCAGTCAGCGGAATGTGCAACCCTTGATTTTGGGGTTGTGGGTTCAAGCCCCGGGCTGGTGTAGAGATTACTCAAAAATAAAATCTTGGGGCACCTGGGTGGCTCAGTGGGTTAAGCCTCTGCCTTTGGCTCAGGTCATGGTCTCAGGGTCCTGGGATCCAGCCCCGCATCGGACTCTCCACTCAGCAGGGAGCCTGCTTCCCCCTCTCTCTCTGCCTGTCTCTCTGCCTACTTGTGATCTCTCTCTCTGCCAAATAAATAAATAAAATCTTAAAAAAAAAAAAAGACTTTCCCTGTTTGTATATCTGTTGCTTTATATCTACTGAACATGCATATGAAAAAAAGAGCACTATTGAAGTTGACAAATATGTAGTAGTAAAAGCTTAAAAACATAATGTAAAGTGTATATTCATTATTGTGACAAAGAGGCCAGTAGAACTTTTTCCCCCTTTGGTCCAAAGATCCATTAATTATAAAATACCAATCCAACCAGCTGCGGGGCACCTGGGTGGCTCAGTGGGTTAAAGCCTCTGCCTTTGGCTCAGGTCATGATCCCAGGGTCCTAGATCGAGGCCCGCAACGGGCTCCCTGCTCAGCAGGGAGCCTGCTTCCCTTCCTCTCTCTCTCTCTGCCTGCTTCTCTGCCTACTTGTGACCTCCCTGTCAAATAAATAAAATACCAATCCATTACTTCTTTTCCTATTTTGGACTGTAATATTTTAATTTTGAAATGTTTTACTGGCATGATTTGTACATACAACGTTCAATGAAACAAGTTGCTTTCCATGTAGTTTTCTGACAATTCTGTAAATTTGTTTCATTTCATGATTACTAGAGAATAGAATTCTGTTGTGTAGAAGAGGAAGATGATAGAAGTGACCTCTGCTGGTGCCAGATAGCTTCCACGTATGTAACCATACAGTCTCGCATTCTTTTTCATGGCCCTGTGAGTTCCTGTTGTGCTGAGTCACCATAAAATACTGACCCTGGGGGCACCCAGGTGGCTCAGTCAGTTAAGCATCTAACTCTTGATTTCAGCTCAGGTCATGATCTCAGGCCCCTGGGATGGAGCCCCGCACCCAGTTCCATGCTCAGCGGGGTGTCTGCTTGAGATTCTCCCTCTCCCCCAGCTTGCACACGCTCTCTAAAATAAATAGATCTTTAAAAAATAAGATAAAATATTGACCCAGAAGTGGAGGTGAGTATTGAGGCTGTTATAAGTCTTTTGTTATAGGCTGTTATATTACTTATCACACATCTGACTTTGAAGCACAAATATTTGTGCAAATATTTTTTTTTTTTTTTTTTATTTGACAGACAGAGATCACAAGTAGGCAGAGAGGCAGGCAGAGAGAGAGGAGGAAGCAGGCTCCCTGCCCAGCAGGGAGCCCAATGCGGGGCTCAATCCCAGGACCCTGGGATCATGACCTGAGCCGAAGGCAGAGGCTTTAACCCACTGAGCCACCCAGGCGCCCCGGGGGAGGTATTTGTGCAAATATTTTGAGGAAAACTGCAGAATACTGACGTCCTAAGTGAAACTGTGAAGTGAAGGTTTACAGGTTACTGGTATTTTGCTCAACATTGCCACACTACCCCAAATCAAGAATGCACAAGTTTACATTACCAACAGGGCCCAAAGGAGCAGGTTCTTTCCATCACAATGTGTCTTGCTTTGTATTACCAAAAGTCTTGCTTGTCACCTCTCTGAGGGATAAAAAGGAACATTTCTTTAATTGTAAGGAAGGTTAAGCCTCTTTTCACATGCCTAAAATCCATATGAATTTCTTTATCTTTAATCCGCCATCTCTCTCCTCTCCCCCCTCTCCCCCAACTCCTTTTTGGATTACGGATTTTTCTAATTGACTTGTAAGAACTCTTTATACCTTAAGGAATTTGGCCCTTTGACATGGTTTGCAAATAACCAACTCTGTTTGTTCTTCGCCCTTTGACATTTAGGATTTTTCAAAATTTGTTTTCTACTTGAGTACAGTTAAGCTTGATTTGAAGTCTTTTTCTCAATGGCTTTTAGTCTAGAATTTTGCTCATCAAGGCCTTTGCTACACTAAACACTCTAGACTTTGATGTGCCAACAATGGCTCCAGGTGAGAACATTAACTTTTTAATAGGAAGCCCTTCTTTCCGCCTAAAAATTTACAGAAGAAGCCATGAGGTGCTAGGAACAAACCACCCTTTTATGGAAAAATATATAAGCCTCCTGTAAACAAAAATACTACAGCAGGAACACTCCTGCCCCCCAACCCAGTGCACATACCTACATCTACGTGCACACATGCACACAGTGTTATCCAATGCATTACAAGAAATCAAGGAGGGGGTGCCTGGGGATCTCAGTTGGTTCCTGTCATATCTCAGGGTCATAGGATCAAGCCCCATATCAGGCTCTGCACTGAGTGTGGATGGCACCTGCTTAAAATTCTCTCTACCCCTCCCCGCACTTGCATATTCTCTCTCTCTCTCAAAATAAATTAATGGAATCTAGGAAGGAAGGAAGGAAAGAAGGAAGGAAAGAAAAAAAGGAAATCAGTCAATCGATCAATCAGTCAGTCAGGGAAGCCTATAGGGTAAGAGGCCCAAGAGTTTCAGAATCCAATAAGTAGGGAGAGAGATCTGTCTTCACTGCTTCCTTGACTGGTGACTTTGGGAAAGTGTCTTAATTTGGCTAAGACTTAGTTTTTGCATCCATGAAATGGGAAAAAAACGGTATTCCCTCCCTCCCCAAAGGGTTGTCTTTGGATTGAATGAAGTAATTAGCCCATGGAGCCCAAGATGGCGCACGATATCAGGCACTCCTATTTGTAAGCACCTGCTGTACAGGGATACAAGACACAGAAATACCCACTGGAAAGCGTAAAATGTAGATGTGGTCAGAGGAGACAAGAATACTAGCAACCGGGGCACCTGGGTGGCTCAGTGGGTTAAGCCTCTGCCTTCGGCTCAGGTCATGATCTCGGGGTCCTGGGACTGAGCCCCGCATTGGGCTCTCTGCTCGGCGGGAAGCCTGCTTCCTCTTCTCTCGCTCTCTGCCTGCCTCTCCACCTACTTGTCTGTCAAATAAATAAATAAAATCTTTAAAAAAAAAAAAAAGGAATACTAGTAACCAACATACCAGGCCAAGAGAAAGACATGAGCAAGGGGCTTTCTGTAAACAAGATCCATTTGGAGCCTTTGTACAGGAGGGGATACTGGAGATGGTCTTTGAAGGATGGGGTAAGAAATGCTTTCCAGCACTCCAAAAAAAAAAAAAAAGAATGGCAGAAAAATCAGCAAATGTCTAGATTTGGGTGGAACACAGGATACCTAGGACCAAATGGTTGGCTAGGCATGTCCGTTGTACTCAGTCTACTGTGGTCCTCTGTAAGGTTTTTCAAATGTAGAAAGCACATCTCTCTTTTCTCTTCATGTTGCAAACAGCAGGGACTCTATGTGAGGACTAGAGAATCCTTCCCCAACTGTTAGGCAGGCACATGGCTGGCCAGCTAGAAACTGTATTTCCTAACCTCCCTTGCACTTAGGAGTAACTATGTGACTCACCAATGGAACGTGAGCAGAAGCGAGGTGTCCACATTCTGCATCACTTTCCTAAAGAGGAAATTGTGTGGTCTCCTCCTCCACCCTTCCCCTTCCCATGGGCTGGATTACAGACCTGGTGGTAAGCTCTGACCATGCAAACAAGGACAGCCCCGGGGAGAAGGAAGAAGAAGACGGAAGCAGCCTGGGACCCTGGATGGCCCTGTAGGACAGAAGCACCCAGCCACACTGGGCTACTCACTCATCTCTGGGCTGTTGAGAGAAACAGCTTCTATCATCTTGAAGGCTCTGCCCTTTGGAGGTCTCCATTTCAGCAGTATCCTAATTTATAAGCTTAGCGAGTGCTGCCGATTCTAGATTCCCAGATCTCAGAATGTGGTCTCTCCTACTATCAAACCCCAGTAAATGAGGTGTTAATGGAGTTTGAAAAAGCTGAAGTTCACCAGCCAAGTGAATAATGAACGGACTGTATTGGGATCACAATCTTTAGCTCAATCATTCATTCTTTGACTTGGCATTTCCCGAATCACCGTGTGTATGTCCCTTTGCTTTTAGAATGTATCCTCCAGAAAGAGACAAATCACAAATGTAAGATGCTTTAAGGAGAGGATTTTTAAAAATATTTTATTTATTTATTTGACACACACAGAGAGAGATCACAAGTAGGCAGAGAGGCAGGCAGAGAGAGAGAGGGAAGCAGGCTCCCCACCAAGCAGAGAGCCCGAAGCGGGGCTTGATCCCAGGACCCTGAGATCATGACCTGAGCCGAAGGCGGAGGCTTAACCCACTAAGCCACCCAGGTGCCCCTAAGGAGAGGATTAAAGAAGAAAAAGGTGATAGGTGGTCAAGGTTCTATTCAGACCCCCAGTAGATTGATTACATGAGGCCCACTTTACTCAAGTCTACCAACTCAAATACTAAACTCTTCTGGAAGCGTCACACAGACACATCCAGAAATTAATGCTTCACCAGCTATCCGGGCATTCCTTAGCTTAGGCAAGTGGACACCAAAAATTAATTATCACACCTTGTTAGAATCTTCTTGAGTCAAGTATTAATAACTTCACTTTGCAGAGGGGCAAGCTTTAGATCTGAGAAACCAAGTAACTTGCCCAAAGTCACAGAGCTAGTCAGTGGTGTTATCAGGCAGATATCCAATCCAGTATTCTTAACCGCTGCTCTGGATGCTTGGAAAGTATGGTGGCTCTCATTTAGCAGGTCCTGATATATTTAAAACAAAAGGTTTCTTTTTCTCTCTCTTCTGTTCTATTGTCTTTGGGCTCTTAAAAAGAGTTAAATTAGCATTTTACAACCATCTTAGAAAAGAAGGGATCAAGTTAGAATCCTCAAAGACTACTGAATCCAGGGGAAAAACTTCAGTGAGGTGCAGTGTATCTTCCCGCAGACAGCATATTAGCTGAAAGGAGGAAGACAGTAATTATACGGTGGAGAGCTCAGACAGCTCTCCTGGGATCGAGCCCTACATCGGGCTCTCTGCTCGGCGGGGAGCCTGCTTCCTCCAATCTCTCTCTCTGCCTACTTGTGATTTCTGTCTGTCAAATAAATAAATAAAAATCTTAAAAAAAAAAAAAAAGTGAGCATCACCAATGAGGGCAAATGGACATTAAGAGCCTCCAGGTGGGATTCCTTAAGATGGATGCGGTATCACCTCTGCAGCATTGTGGCCAAGAATGCACAGCCAGAATTGAATTGTGAGGGAATGAGCACAACACGAGGAATGTTCTAGTAATAAAATGGACAGGGACTGCATTCTTCCAAAAGGTCAATATTTTAAGATTTGACTGATTGATTGATTGATTCATTCATTCATTTAAGAGAGAGTGAGAGAGAGAAAGGGAGTGCTAGCTGGGAGAGCAGCAAAGGAAGAGTGTCTCAAGCAGACTCAGCGCTGAGCACAGAGTCCAGAGTGAGGTTTCATCTCCCAACCCTGAGATCATGACGTGAGCCAAACCCAAGAGTCAGATGCTCAATTGACTGAGCCATCCAGGTCCCCTCAAAATGTCAATAAAGAAAGAGAAAAGGTTCTAGTTAAAAGAGGCTAAAGGGGGAAAGAAGGAAAAAGGGGGGCACGGGGGAAAAGGTTGAAAAAATAAGGAGGCTGGAGACCTGACAGCTAAATGTAAACCCTGACCCTACAGCGAATCCTGCACTGGAATGGGGGGAAAATGCCAGAAAGAAAGTGACTTAGAGTAAAGGAAGCACAAATGATTAAACAAATGGGATAAGCAGTTAACGATAGATGAACCTGGGCAAAGGGGACAGGGTCCTCTTTCTATTAATTCTTGCACTTTTCTTATTCTTGCAAATAGGATTTAACATTCAAAAAAATATGTAAAACCATTCTTTCTTCTTCTTCCAAGTTTCTTTTACAGGTTTCTGATGCTTACAAGGGTAATCATATTGTATTTCCAAAGAAATAAACTCTTACCTGTTTTAACTGTTGTAATGTTCTTTGCCCTTCTCTTTGTTGTTTCAGGAAAAAAAAAAAAAAATTTCTCTTTTCTCCTTTCCACCCAATCCCAACATGCAAAACTATATCTGAGATGTGCTTTTCCAAATATTCTCGCTTATATCCTGGCCTTCATAGTAACCAGGCAGCATCAGCACAGAAGTCTCAAGATACTAAATTTTTGACCCAAAGTTCTCTAAGGTCTGGTTACTATTCAGAAGTAGCATATTACCAATAATAAACTTATTCATACTGTATGGTACACAGAAATACTATATTTAAATTTTTAGTATTTTTTATTCATCATGGATTTTTGCATTGTGAATTTTAGAAAATAATGCATTAAAATATTATCTTGAATTTTTTTGGTGATCCCTTAAATTCTGCACATGAGGCAAGTGCCTCACTTGCCTCCCCCTAGTCCCAGCCATGTTGTGATTCAAAGCTTATTTAAAAAAAACAAACAAACAAACAGATGTGGACAGAAAAAAAAATGTATTGCAGAATACTGGTGAATTTATATAACTGTTTGTTATATAATAACAAATTAATTATAATTGTTATAATCAATTTGTGATTGATCCCTTTTACACTATAAAAAGAGCAATTCTGTACAATATTGTCCAAAAAAGCAAAGGAATTTATACATAAGCTGTAAGAAATGTTTTCATTTGCCACAAAGTTTCCTAATCCAGCCAACCTCCCAAAGACCATGTAGGAATCGTGGACTAAGTTACACAGCATGAAAAAAACATGTCCATCAAGTGATACTTGGATAAACAAAGAGGATATATACATGCAATGAAATATTACTGAGCTACAAAGAAGAATGAAGCCCTGACACCTGCTACAACATGGATAAACCTTGGAAACTTTGTGCTCAATGAAATAAACACAAAACATAAAACTTACGTGAGGTGTCTGGAATAGGCAAACCCATAGAAACGAAATAGATTAGCGGTTGCCGGGGACTGAAGGGAGACACAAAAGGGGATTGATTGCTAACGAGTACAGGATTTCTTTTTGAGGTGGAAAAAATGCTCTGCAATAGTGGTGATAGCTGCATGACTTTGTATATACATTAAAACTCACTGAATGGTACACTTTAAAAATACCTATTTTGGGGATATCTGAATCACGCCGATGATAGAGTATGCAGTTCTTGATCCTGGGGTCATGAGTTTGAGCCCCAGGTTAGGGGTAGAGAGTACTTAGAAAATAAATAATAAGAGTAAAATAAATATATTTTAATGGTATGTGAATTGTATCTCAATAAAGCTGTTATTTAAAGAAACAAAAGAACAGCAACAAACACGGGAGAGATTCACCACAGAACTAACAAAGATACTAAATATTAGAAGAGAAGGAAATGTGGCTGTTTGCTGCTGAGACAGCTGGAGGCAGCTGGAGATGGTGAGACGTACAGTAGCCTCAGCTGATGTTTTTAATGGATCTAGTTCTGGCTTTGCTAACTGCTTAACCTTTCTGAGCCATGTTTTCTCATTTGCAAAAACGTGGATAAGGTTTACTTCCCAGGATTAGTATGAGGGTTCATGTGGTCACATGCACACATGCCTTGACACTCCATAATGGGGACAAATTTCCCCCTTCAGGAGGGGGTCAGGGGCCCAGTAAACTTATTTTTGGAACACGCTCTGCCTCCATCCAGGGACAACAGTGCCCAAGCTTGTAGACCTTAACAACCACCAATCTACTTTCCTCCTCATTGCTAAATAGTCACTGAGTATCCACATAACAAAGGGGGTCATAAGACAGATTATTTTTGTTTTTTGAAAAGTGGGAAATAAGTACCCAGCTGCTCAAGAGTACCCCAGGAAGATCTGTGGTGAGTCTCTCTACTTCACAGGGTAATTTTGTTGCTGAAAGTCATAGCACCTCGTTGGACTATCTAGTTGAGACGAAAAGAGATTTCAGAAGGACTCTTAGACATGAGAGGGTGGCAGAAATCCCTACCAGGTTATGGAAAAGCATTAATAGCAAAGGCCCTTACCTCCAGCTAACCCAGGAGCTCATCATAAAACCGGGTGTGGGCGGGGAAATCATTGCATGGGGACTGGAAGAACTGCCCCGGCCATATTGATCCTTTCACATTCCATGGAAGGCCTGCCCCGGCCTTTCTTTTCTGAAAGGTCTAAAAAGTATCCCTGAGGAAGCAAAGGAGGGAGAAACTACTCCTAAAATCCTCCTTCCAGGGTGGTCTGCTTTGCTTAAAGCTCTTGGCTCTAAGGAGGGCCCAGATTTTTGCCTGAATATTTGCTAAGGCCTCTGGGGATGGGAGAGAGCCCCGCCCCAACCAGGCACACTCTCTCAGGGGACAGGACCCAGGCTGGACCTCAGAGCGTCTACCTCCAGTGGGCACAAGTCCTCTGAGAGCCTTTGGAAGGCGTTGGAGCTTGTCAAAAAAAAAAAAAAAAAAAAAAAAAAAAAGAAAGAAAAAAAATTATTTGCCCTCTTGGATTTTTTAAATATTTTAAAAGCGGGGGAAGCAAAAAACCCCAAAAAAAAAAAAAAAAAAAAAAAATCAGTACTGGTGCCAGAGGACACTTCTGGATTTTCTAATATGGACTTCCTACTTCAGGAAGGTAGGAAACAACTGACTGATGATTTAGCAGGATAACAATGACACACAGAAGCATGGGATACATAAAGGATTATCTGTTTGGTAGTAAATTAGAATGAGCAAATATGAGTCCCTTGAAACAAGGCAAATTTATCCATGGCATAACGCCATGCCTAAAGCAGCATTTAAATGATACTCAAATGAGCAATCTGCCAAATTATATCCAGCATTATAATATTCATTAATTTAGAAAGAAAAACTTCCATTACAGTGACACGCGTGCTAACAACAGCAACAAAACCCCTCTGACACAAACACAGACAGTCCCCATTCAATTGTTATTTTTGGTTTAACAACCCACGACTACGACTATAAATCTAGGTGAAACAAAAGGACAGAAAATAGTGTGATTTCCTGGAAATCCCACAATGCAATTTCACTTTGAACTTGCAAGCACATATACCCCCATGATCTGCATACAACTGGGTGGCATTTTGTTCTAGAAGGATGGGCCCCAATTAAAAATAATGAGGCCCGTCTCCAGCCGCCAGACCCAATTAGAGATAATGAGGACTGATAGCTCCCGAAATAGATTCATTTTTCTCTGATAGATGAATTGGGACAGGGGCCTTGGTAGGGGTCATTGGGCCAGGCCTGGCAACAAAGGATGGGTCACTCAGGCTTAAGAAGCCCTTACGAATCCAGTTATTAAATAAGGAAGTAGAATAACCCCATAAGACGTTCATCCATCAGCAGACGTTCATCCATCAGCCACTTATAATCTGCTACATTCGGAGATACATTGCTTGCCAAACATTGTGTCTTTTAGTATTAAAAGTTTTTTTTTTTTTTAAGATTTTATTTATTTATGTGACAGAGACACAGTGAGAGAGGGAACTCCAGCAGGGGGAGTGGGAGAGAGAGAAGCAGGCTTCCCACCAAGCAGGGAGCCCGATGCAGGGCTCGAACCCAGGACCCTGGGATCAGGACCTGAGCTGAAGGCAGATGTCTAACCACTGAGCCACCCAGGAGCCCCAGTATTAAAACTTTCTAAGAATAACTATGTTATTTAAATGATTGTTTTTAAAAAGCACCAAGAACTGTGGTTGACTTCATGTATGTCCGCGTGTTTGTGCTTATGTGGGGCACACACACATACACACATGCATACACACACAATTTGGAAGATTTATAGATTTACAGAAATGTTGCAAAAACAATAGAGGGTTTCCTCAGATCCTTCATCCAGTTTCCCCTAATAACAACATCTTACATAACCCGGCACACTGGCCACAACAAAGAAGTGAAATTAACATTACTGTCAACTAGACTCATTAGCCTGGGAATGGAAGTAGTGAGACCAAGACAGAGAGATGGGATTGGATAGGGGGTCGAGGCAGCCGGAAGTAGTGCTGGAGTTGCAAACTGCGGGGGACCTGGGCAACTGGTCAGTGATGGAACTGCTCACCTGGTGGAAGAGGAGAACACTTGGATAGGTACAAGCACGCAAGCAAGTTGTACCCAAGGACTCAGATTGACCTCTTTGCAAAGGCCACCGCAAGCTGTTAGCAATTCTGTGTCATCTGAGGTCCTGTCTGGACAGGCCCGTGATGTAAGAATGAAGAATAGTTATCAAGGATACAATGGTCTCGTGAAAGCCTTAAAGGAGGGGGCACCTGGGTGGCTCAGTGCGTTGGGCGTCTGCCTTCGGCTGGGGTCATGATCCCAAGGTCCTGGGACTGAGCTCTAAGTTGGGGTCTCTGCTTGGCAAGGAGCCTGCTTCCCCCCTCCCTCTACCTGCTGCTTCCCCTGCTTGTGTGCATGTACTCTGTCAAATAAATGAATAAAATCTTTAAAAGAAAAAAAAAAAAGAAGAAGAAAGCAAGCACGCCTTAAGGGAGGAGATCCCAGGTGCTCTCAGGGTGATACATTTGGGAAGACTTCAGTGTAAATCCATCATCCACTCTTGGGTCCCCGAGCAAGATTTTAACTGCTAGTAAAATGATTTTAATATCAAAGAGATGTACTAAAAAGGTGTATTTTGTCAAAAATATTTTAATCTAGAAGAGAAAAATGTTTTAAAAGTAGGTTTGGCAGATTAGATTTCTTTCTAAAACTAGTCACCACAATAGGTCCCATTCCACCTGCTCTTCTAGATCTTTCCATGCCTCTATAAAAGATGGAGTTTAATTCTCTCTCTTGAATTTAGATGGGCCTGTGACTCACTTCTAACCAACAGAATGTGGCAGAAGGGACGCTGTGTGGCTTCTGGGGCTAGCTCAAAGACACAGTTGCCGTTGACAGTCTGGCTGCCCCAGGGCTGCCATGCTGTGAGGAAGCCTAGCTATGTGGAGAGGCCACATACAGACCCTCTGAATGGTAGGGTCCTGTCCTTCGGTCTACGCCAGCAAGGAGCCAGACTTCAGAGTGAATGAGTCTTCAGATACTTTGAGCCCAGCTGTCAAGTCACTCTCAACCCCAACCCTCCAGTCTTCCCAGCTGAGGTCCCAGACATCAAGGAGCAAAGACAAGACCAGCTGGGATTCATTACCCATAGAATCAGTGAGAACAAGAAAGGGAGGAGGTTTTATGCCACTAAGTTTGGGATGGCTTATTACTCCCCAGGATTAACTAAAACCGTGAGAAATATATTCTCTTACTGACCTCCACCTAAATTAACCATTGCTTTCTCAAACCTGATGAACACACGGAGGACACCCACCTCTGGTGAATTCTCAAAAACAGCAAGAGGGGCGCCTGGGTGGCTCAGTGAGTTGAGCCTCTGCCTTCAGCTCAGGTCATGATCTCAGGGTCCTGGGATCGAGCCCCGCATCGGGCTCTCTGCTCAGCAGGGAGCCTGCTTCCCCCTCTGTCTCACTCTGCCTGCCTCTCTGCCTACTTGTGATCCCTCTCTCTCTGTCAAATAATTAAAAAACAAAAAACAAAAAACAAAAAAAACAGCAAGAGACCTTCTAGAACATTGCTGCCTAAAGATCTGTGAACTAGCAGCGTCAACACCAACTGGGAGCACTCAGAACTGTACAATCTCAGGCCTCACTGTAGACTTACCAAACCAGAACCTGCCTTTGAATAAGATCTCCAGGTGACCAACATTCATTGTGTGAAGTGTGAGAAACTGGCCTCCCTGCTTATGTTCCCACAGGTTGAACTGAATGCTTAAGTATCACCTTTATTTGTTCCCAAACCTATCTGTAACTGGTTAAACATGCTGTTGTAATTAAGTTATTCCTTTCAGCATCAAGCAAACTGATGAAGTTCAAGGACACAGATAGTCCTCAAAGAGAATGTAACCCAGGTGTTTATTTCCATTAAATAAGTTAAGGGGAGAAAGTTGTGAAAGATTTAGGATAAAAATCTAGAAGGATTTGACTCTAGACCATATGCTTGCGTCCTTCCCAAGTCTCTGTGTTGGAGCCCTAATCCCCAAGGTGATGATATCTGGAGGTTAACACTTCTGGGGAGGAAACTGGGTTTAGAGGAGTTCACCAGAATGCAACATCCATGGTGAGATTTGTACCCTCATAAGAAGAACAAGAAAGAAAGGCTGTGTGAGCACACAGCAAGAAGATGACCTATAAAAGTCTTCGTCAAGAACCAAATCTCTTGGCACCTTGATTAGACTTCCCTAGCTCCAGAACAGTGAAAAATAAGTCTGTTCTGTAAGCCACTCAGTCCACGGTGTTTTGTCATAGCAGCCCGAGCAGACTAGCCCACATCCTGTACTCAGGGTCTTAAAGAGCAGTTTCCTGCCATATGATCCAGGAATTCCACTCCTAAGAGTATACTCAAAAGAACTGAACACAGGGACTCGTGGACTCAGCTACTTATACACCCATGTTCATAAAAATATTTCTTGCAAGAGCCAAAAGGTAGAAATAACCCGAGTGTCTATCAACAGATAAATAAAATATGGTATATGTATGTATGTGAACACAGACAATAGAACGAGTGAATATATATTTATATACATGTGCAATCGAACACTATTCAGCCTCAATAAGGAAGGGAAGGGGGCGCCTGGGTGGCTCAGTGGGTTAAAGCCTCTGCCTTCGGCTCAGGTCATGATCTCAGGGTCCTGGGAACGAGCCCCACATCAGGCTCTCTGCTCGGCAGGGAGCCTGCTTCCCTTCCTCTCTCTCTGCCTGCCTCTCTGCCTCCTTGTGATCTCGGTCTGTCAAATAAATAAAAAAAAATCTTTTAAAAAACTTTTAAAAAAAGGAAGGGAAGAAAAGTCTGACAAATGCCATAATACAGATGAATCTTAAAGACATCATGCTAAGCAAAATAAGTTACAAATGGACAAATCCTGAATGATCCCACTTATAGGAGATTCCTGGAGTAGTAAAATGGGTACAGAAAGAAGAATGCTTACCAGGGGCTGGGGAGATAGGAGATGGGAGTTAGCATGTGATGGGGACAGAGTTTCCATTTGAGAAAATGATTCCATTTTGGAGATGAATGTTGGTGATGTTTGCACAACACTGTGAATATACTGAATGTCGCATAATTGTATACTTAGAAATGGCTAAGATGGTAAATTTTATGTATATCTACCACCAGTAAAAAAATTATCTCATCCATGAAAAATCTCTCCCGGGACGCCTGGGTGGCTCAGTTGGTTAAGCAGCTGCCTTCGGCTCAGGTCATGATCCCAGCGTCCTGTGATCGAGTCCCACATCGGGCTCCTTGCTCGGCAGGGAGCCTGCTTCTCCCTCTGCCTCTGCCTGCCATTCTGTCTGACTGTGCTCGCTCTCTCTTCCTCTCTCTCTGACAAATAAATGAATAAAATCTAAAAAAAAAAAAAAAAAAATCTCTCCCTATATTTATTCCTGTCTTCCTTCCAGACCTTAAGAGATTTAAAGCCTTTCTCTGTAAAACTCCTTGGCAACAATGAACTAGAAGAAAAATTAAGAAAACAATTCAACTTCCAGTAGCATCAAAAAGAATAAAATACTTATGAATAAGTGTAACCAAGGAGGTAAAAGATCTATCAGTATGCCAAAAAGTTTAAGATATTAAAAGAAGTTGAACACTAGTAAGTGGAAGTGAATTCCACATTCATGGATTAGAATATTGTTAAAATAGAGATGCCTGGGTGGCTCAGTGGGTTAAAGCCTCTGCCTTCAGCACAGGTCATGATCTCAGAGTCCTGGGATTGAGCCCCGCATCAGGCTCTCTGCTCAGGAAGGAGCCTGCTTCCCTTCTTCTCTCTCTGCCTGCCTCTCTGCCTACTTGTGATCTCTGTCTGTCAAATAAATAAATAAAATCTTAAAAAAAAAGAATATCGTTAAAATGTCCCTATAACCTAAAGGAATCTATAGGTTCAATACCATCCTTATCAAAATTTCAATGTCATTTTTCATAGATATGAAAAAAAAAATCCTAAAATTTGTATGAACCGGGGGCATCTGGGTGTCTCAGTCAGTTAAGTGTCGGATTCCTGATTTTGGCTCAGGTCTTGATCTCAAGGTTCTGGGATCGAGCCCTGCACCAGACAGCACACTCAGCACAGAGTCTGCTTGTTCCCCTCCCTGCTTTTGCTCGCTCTTGCTCTCACTCTAAAATAAAGAAAATCTTTGTTGCATGAACCAAAAAAAAAAAAAACAAAAAACAAAAAACAAAACAAAACAAAACAAAAAATCCTGAATAGCCCAGGCAATATAGAGAAACAATTAAAAAAAAAAAAAGCCAGAAGGTATTCCACTTCCAGATTTCAAACTACATTACAAAGCTCTAGTAATCGACAGCATGGTAATGGCATAAAAACAGACACAGGTTAATGGAACAGAGAGACCAGAAATAAACTCATAAGTATATCAATTAATGAAAAAGGAGCCAATTAATGCACAATAATAGAGCCAAGAATATATAATAAATGATACTCTCTTTAATGAATGGTATTGGGAAAACTGGACAGCCACATGCAAATGAACTGGACCACTATCTTACACCATACACGAAAATCAACTAAAAATGGATTAAAGACATGAAACCATAACGCTCCTAGAAGAAAAGAGGGGATCAGCTCCCTGATGTTGGTCTTAGCATGATTTTTTGAATTTGACCCCAAAAGCAAGGTATTAAGAAGAAAAACATCTGGAACTACATCAAACTAAAAAGTTTCTGCACAGCAAAGGAAACCATTAACAAAGTTAAAAGTCCACCTACAGAATGGGAGAAAATACTTGCAAACTATGTTCAATAAGGGGATCTTATCTGAAATATCCAAAGAACCCATACAACTCAATAGCAAAAAGAAACAAAGAAAGAAAAGAAGAGAAGAGAAAAAAGAAAGAAAGAAAAGAAAAGAAAAAAATGAAAAAAAAAGTGGACACAGGACTTATATGGTCATTTTTCCAAAGAAGACATACAAATGGTCAACAGGTACATGAAAAGTTGTTCAACATGAGCGAGCATCAGGGAAATGCAAATCAAAACCCCAGTGAGATCACCTCATACCTGTAGGATGTCTATCATCAAGAAGACAAGGAATAGCAAAGGTTGATGAGGATGTAGAGAGAATGGGACCCTTGTACACTGCTGCTGAGAACATAAATTGGTGCAGCCACTGTGGGAAATAGTATGACGTCTCCTCAAGAACATAGTAGAACTACCATAGGATCCAGCAAGCCCACTTGTGGGTATATATCCAAAGGAAACAAAATCACAATCTTGAAGTGGTTCCTACACTCCCATGTTCATTGTGTCATTATTCACAATAGCCAAGGTACAGGAACTATCCGAGTGTCTGTCAATGGATGAATGGATAAAGAAGATGTGGGGTGTGTGTGTGGGGGGGGTGTATATACACATACACACAATGAAATATTATTCAGCCTCAGAAAAGAAGGAAATCCTGCCATTTGCAACAGCATGGATGAACCTGGAGGACATCATGCTAAGTGTAGTTATCCAGAGAAGGACAAATAAGGCATGGTATCACTTCTACATGCTATCTAGAAAAGTCAAACTCAACACAACAGTAGAAAAGTGGTTGCCAGGGTCTGAGGGGCTTGGAATATGGAGAGGTTGGTCAAAACGTATGAATTTTCACTTGTAAAATGAGTAAGGTCTGAGAATCTAATGTGAAATGTGGTGACTATAGTTGGTAACACTGTTGTATAATTAAAATTTGCTGAGAGGACAACTTAAATGTTCTCACACATATAAAAAAATAGGTGAGATGATGGACAGGTCAATTAACGTGATGGGAGGAACCGTGCACAAAATACAGGTGTGTCAAATCATCATGCTATACATTCAAGTATCTCACAACTTTGTCAGTTATACCTTAAACTAGAAAATAACAACAACAATGGTTTGTATTCTTTGGCGAATTTTTTTCCTGTTAGTCTGTAACATTAAAAAAAAAGTAAAGTAAATATGTTATTTTATTTATGACAGAGATAGCGAGAGAGGGAACATAAGCAAGGGGAGCCGGGAGAGGGAGAAACAGGTTCCCCGCGGAGCAGAGAGCCCGATATGGAGCTTGATCTCAGGACCCTGGGATCATGACCTGAGCCAAAGGCTGACGCTTAATGACTGAGCCACCCAGGTGCCCCTAACATTTACTTTTCTTGCAGTAAGAACCTTTAACAGGAAGTCCCCACTCTTAACAGTTAACTACAGGCACTATGTTGTACTGAGCTGTAGAACGTCTTTATGTAATTCAACCTTTACATCTGGTGAATCAAGTCCCCATGTCCCCCTCCTCCCACTCCTGGCAACCACCGGTCTACTATTCCTACAAGGTTGACTGTCTTAGGGATCTCACTCCACTTAGTGTAATGTCCTCAAGGCTGACTAATTTCTATTTACTTCTTGGTTCTTGTCACCAGTATGATGTTGTACGCTTCAAATATTTTTTAAAATCCTAATTTGTAACTTAAAAATAAAATCAGCCAAAGGTGTATGAACACCTTACACCAAACACCCCATTCGTCTACCCTCCTCTCCCACCAGGAGCCCAATCCTTTCCAGAATCTGACGGATAAATAAGGTGACAGTGACTTCGCATCTGAGTTTTAAAACACCAACAAGGAATGAGATAGAGCATTCAAGAATGACTTCACCCTATCCCCAAGAACCAAAGGAGAAATTTTTTTTTTTTGTAAAGAAAAACAGTTAATGGACTCCCCTCATACTTAGACCACACAAGAATCTCACCAAGTGTCAGATCTCACAGAACTATCTTCTCACTGAAAGACCCTGTCTAATGCTACTGTGTCTATTTTTGTGACCTCAAAGGTCTTGGGAAAGAGAAGGAGGAAGTCTGCATCTCCCGATTCTGAGACCTAAAGGTGTGTTTGAATATGAACAGCTAGTTTTTACTTGCCTAAGAAAGGAGAGTAGACCTACAGTAGAAGATTCCAGAAACCCTTTCAATGTGCTCATATAATGTAAGCTCTAACTGTGTGCACAATCCTTCTACCCTTCATCTTCAGGGCCAAAGGGACCTTGGCTTCCATCAGCTTATCTGCTCCTTAGGTACCGCTGCTTGGGGAAGACACCAAGATCGTCAGAATTGGGAGGGATTGCTGACTAGGATGGTCTTCAGCTGATGGGTGCTGTTAGATTTTTAAGAGGCAAAAAACAAAGGAGCTCTAAGAGGTGTTTACTGGGACCACCAAGAGGTAGGTATGTTCTTCTCACAAGTTACTTAATTTTGGTCCCCCATTCACTGTCCCTAGGGCAGTAACAAGGGGCAGCTTTGGTAACAGTTACTGGACTGACTAATGGCAGATCTGCTCTGTTGTTCGCTCGCAACATCACCCACACTGACAGCCTGGAAAGGACGTTAAAAAGGAGTACACCCACCAGACAGGTGACAGGAGAAATACAGTGACTGAACTAAACACCTAGATAGAACTTTCTGTGAGGATGGTAATGGTCTTTACATGTGATGGCCAATATGGTAACCATGAACCACAATGGGACCAACAAGCACTTGAGATGGGGCTAGTATGGCAACTTTCCTTTAAATTGTTAAATTTTGGGGCGCCTGGGTGGCTCAGTGGGTTAAAGTCTCTGCCTTCAGCTCAGGTCATGATCCCAGGGTCCTGGGATCAAGCCCCGCATCAGGCTCTCTGCTCAGCAGGGAGCCTGCTTCCCTTCCTCTCTCTCTCTACCTGCCTCTCTGCCTACTTGTGATCTCTGTCTGCCAAATAAATAAATAAAATCTTAAAAAAAAATTGTTAAATTTTAAAGAGCCCCATATGGCTAGTGATTACCATATTGGACAGTGAAGGTCTAGAAAAATTTTTTTTTTAAAAGATTTTATTTATTTGACAAGGAGAGAGAGATCACAAGTAGGCAAAGAGGCAGGCAGAGAGAGGGGGAAACAGGCTCCCCGCCAATCAGAGAGCCCAATTCGGGGCTTGATCCCAGGACCCTGAGATCATGACCTGAGCCAAAGGCAGAGGCTTAAACCACTGAGCCACCCAGGCGCTCTAGACAATTTTCTTTTTAATCTGTTTCCTTTCTTCCCTAGTCTTTCAGTAGACCAGTGGTTCTTGGCCAAGGCAAGTTGCTTCCTGAAACCCAGGGGACATTAATGTCTGAGGACATTTTTGGTTGTCCTGATAGGGGAAGGCATGCTATGGGCATGTGGTAGGGAGGCCAGCAATATGGCTAAACATCCCACAATTTACAGGACGCCCCCCCACCCCGAAGAATCATTGAGGGGAGCCTCAATGGCTCAGTCAGTTAAATGTCTGACTCTTGGTTTCAGCTCAGGTCCTGATCTCAGAGTCGTGGGATCTGCATTCAGTGCAGAGTCTGCTTGTCCCTCTCCCTCTACTCCTCCCCTTGCCCTCTCTCTCTTCCAGAAATAAAATCTTAAAAAAAAAAAAATCATCAAGCACAAATGTCCATAGTACCAAGGCTAAGAACCCAACCACGAGCCTTTTTTTATGGTAAGGAAATGCTTTCCTAATTTGTAGCTCTCCTATGCATTTCCTTGATTAAAAAAGCAAACAAACTTAAATTGAGGTAAACATAGAACATAAAATTTACCATATTATGTTTGCTCCAGTTCGGTGGTGCTAAGGACATTTGCATCATTGTGCAACAAATCTTTAGAACTTTTTCGTCTTTCAAAATGGAAATTCTATGCCCATGAAACAGTAACCCTCCATTCCTGCCCCCACCCCAGGCCCCCGACAAACACCATTTTGTTTTCTGTCACTGTGAATTGGACTATTCTAGGTTAGAAGCGGACTAGAAGAGGGATCTAGCATAGAAGAGGAATCCTACATCATTTATGTTTTTGTGACTGGGCTTATTTAGGAGAATGTCCTCAGGGTTTTTCCTGGATGTAGCCCGTGTTGGAATTTTCTTCCTTCTTTTTTTTTTTAACTTTAAAAAAAAAATTTTTTTTTTAAATTTTCTTCCTTCTTAAGGCTGAGTGTTCCCTTGTGCAACCACACCGTATTAACCCACTTCTCCACTACTGGGCACTCGGGGCGCGTCCACCTCTCAGCTATCGACATCCTACGGCTACAAATAGCGAGGTTTCTTTACTTGATTTCAAATGAATGGTTTTGGAAGCATTTTACATTTACAGAAAAATTGCAATGATACAGAGACCTCCCATATAACCTCTCCTAGTCCCCCCCACCATCCTTTCACATTACAATGGTGCATTTGTCAGAGCCATGGTGGTACATTTTTATAAATAGACTCCAGAATTGATTCAGATTTTATCCCCCCCCCCACTATGTCCTTTTCTTCCTCTAGGATCCAACCCAGGATACCACGCAGCCTTAGTTACCATGTCCAATGCAGTCCCCTTTGGTCTGGGACAGTTTCTCATACTTCTGCTGTTTTTCAGGACCATGACAGTTTTGAAGGGTACTGATCTGGTATTTTGTAGAATGAGCCTCAGTTTGGGATTTTCTAATGTTCTAATGAGTAGTCTGAAGTTACAGGTTTTGTAGGAAGGGGCGAAGTGCCTTCTCATCCCATCACATCCTATCAGGGGGTGCATAGGATCCCCAGGGTATCACAGCCAACATTAACCTTCATCACTTGGTCAAGGTCATCTATGTGCCAGGCTGCTCCACTGTCAAGTTACTATTTCCCTCTCTAAATCCTGCAAGTTGGAGGGCGGGTCGCTAAGACCAGCTCAACAGTGAAGGGGAAGTGGGAAATCGTACCCCACCTCCAGGAGATGGAGGTCATCTGTGTACAGTAATTGGGATTCTTCTGAAAGGAATATTTGTCTCTCATACATTTATCTATGTCTTCCATCATTTATATCGGAATGTACTCATGGATATTTAGCTTACACTGTGGGTTAAAAATCAAAGTTTCTCAGCTTTGGCCAATCCTTCCTTTTTTTTTCCCCCCTCCATTTTCCTCTATTTTTTTTACTATGTTCAGTTAGCTAACATATAGCACATTATTAGTTTTGGATGTGGTGTGCAGCAATTCATTAGTTGTGTGTAACGCCCAGTGCTCATCACAACACGTGACCTCCTTAACCCCTTCCCCCCACCCCACTGCCCCTTTTTGTAAAGAGAAAGAGAAAAGCACTTGCTACCTGCACAAATGGGATGGGGGGGGGGGGGGGTGGGGGGGGGGGGGAAGGGTGGAGCCAAGGGAGAGGGAGGGAGGGAGGGATTCTCAAGCAGCTCCACACTGGGCATGGAGGCTGACCCAGGGCTCAATCTCAAGACCCTGAGACCACGACCTCAGCTGAAATCAAGAGTCTGTTGATGAACTATTGAGTGACCCAGGCACCCCAACCAATCCTTCCTTTTTAAAGGAGGGTATCACCAACCAGATCCTTGATATCGGATGCCATAAGGGGTCTCAAAGCTGATAAAACAGACTTTTTCCAAGGAATGAGCCTTGCCTCCATGTTCCTACTGTGACAAAGGTCACGCTGGTCATTCTTAACAAGCTGTTCTCCAACCCAGCTCCTATGAGTCAAGACTAAAATAAGAGCCAGTTGCAAATCACCTCTGGAATTATCCTGAGACACTTACAAGCGTCCCCTCAAGATGGGGCTGTAACACCCTCCTGGGAGAGTCATTAATGGGTCCGATAGAGAGCACATGGTCATTAGCACTCAGCTAGCCCATCGGGGCCACAAATCCCTGGGTTCAGGAAAAGCAATAAAACCAATCTGGGGTCCATTTGCCTAAAAGCAAAAACAGTTTCTCTAGACAAAGACAACAACCACTTAGACTCCACTCCCGTTTGCTCCGAGCACTGTTGACAAAACAATGTCTTAATCAAGAATATTTGGGATAAAACATTCATTCGGGTAAAGGGGTTTTGTTTTGGAGAAACAAGCCCTAGAAAGCCAAGACAATTGTATTAAATTCTTTGAAGCGTTCCAGCTTTTTGGTTTTCTTCTGAGACAACTTGTCCCTCAACCCCACACACACCCCCAACTTGTTCTTTTTTAATAGGAATATTTCTTACTTTTGAATTTAAAAATCAAAGTTGAGATGTGGGAGGGGACTTCTAGGCATGGATCTAGAAGTTGCATATGAATCTAAATTGCCATTGTGATGGCCATTTTGATTTTTAAAATTTAGTGAGTTGTTTTCAAATCTGTAGAGTTTCAAAGAGATCGGTGTTAGTCGCTGAATCAGTTCAGAGTCCCAGGCATATGACTGGGTGGTCGTTTACTGTACCATGGTCCGTACTCACAGTACTCATACTATGTGTACAAGTACCCTGTTTTCTTAGCATGCATGTCATGGGGTTCACAGTCAGGAGCTCTGCCAAAGGGGTTTCAAACTCTGGGGCACCGTACTTAGGGGTGCTTTCCATTTCGGGGACAGATTCATTTCTGAAGTGCAGAGCCCTCCCTGGCCCCCAGTCCACATGCAGGACAACTTTCTTCCCGGAGCAGCAGGTACTGGTTCTGATAATGAGCTTTCTTGTCTGGGCACATCTGCCAAATTCCCGCTGCACACCCTACTGTGAAATCGCTCTTTCAACAAATTCTAATGGAATTTAGAAGGGTTGAAGGGAAGCCCAGGGAGACAACACTTGGTAGGTTTCAAAGCACATAGGGTGCGCTGCAGAATCTCACACAGGCTAGGTGATCGAACGGGCATTCTTTGGAGCGGAGAGTCCCAAACAAGTCAGGCGCTAGGACCTCCACCGTATTCTCCAAGCTAAAGCTGCAGAGGCCTTTTTGTCCGTTATACCCATGCATGTAATCAGTGATTGTTCCTATTGTAAATCCCAGATTCACCATCTGTACGCTCCAAAGGGTTGGGTGATTGTTACTACCCCATCCCTATGGGATTAATCTGCAATTTCACACTAAATGATTTTTAAGTATAATTTGTTACAATGATACAACATTACCATTTCTAAAACAAACAGCCGGGATTGTTACCTTGCAATAAAAAGCGGAGAGTGTCTACAAAGTGTTATATTTGAACAAGTTTATGTGTCATTCTGTTTTACAATCACTTCGCTTTAGACACAAGTGGGGAGAGATATGGGGGGAAAAAAAAGAAAGAAGGAAACAAACAACAGTCCAGAGCCTTGGGAAGGGGCTTTTAGTAAGTGAGAATGCTGTTTTTTGTTACTGGGGAACAGGATCTAAACATGAAATAGTGGTACTTGGAGTTCCCTGAACCATCCTTTAAAACCATTCAGGGTTGTTTGGTGTTTGCAAGAGAGAGCCGCTTGCAGTGAAAAAACTGGAGCTTGGATTCTCTGTTGAACAATGAACTATTAAAGGTCTTTTTTGCCCACAGGAAGATCAACCCCCTCCCTCCCAAATCAGTCTGTAGTATTAAAAAGAGCTGGCGTGAAGCATGCAGAATATTCCTTTTAAAAAGGCATATGCTCCCTGCCCATGTCTTAATTATACAAAAGGTATTACTCCAAATGTTGTATCTATCCATTTCAAAATATATTGCCCCCCAAATGAGTATGTATTTGAAATAAGTTTAACCAAAGTGAGGATTCCACTTTTTTTCAACTATTTTCCTAAGGATGAAGCCGTTCCATCAGATTAAAACAAATATATCAAATTCATTTTTCCTATACTTTTGTGGGGGGGGGTCCTAAATATTCCCTTTGGGTTCAGACGGTTGAGAAGTTAGATGCGGTTATTTTTATTTATTTATTTTTAGATACGGTTATTTAAAGGAGTTATAAAGCGGTCTGTACATTGCGCTGCCCAGTGCGCTCAATTCCATGTCTTTTAATCTAGCCTATAAATGGAGTGTATGGCCTCTATGGGGCCAGTGTGAAGACCAGCAATTCCCTGGCATGTAGCTGTGTCCTTACCACTGGGACCCACTTTGTCCCAAGCCATGCATCCTAAGAAGAGAGGCCTAAAATACGCTGCCCATGAGAAGCCACTTAGTGCAGGAAAGTACAAGGGAGGGGTCCATAAACAACTTCTTCCCCATCCCCTGATGTGGTCAGACTGAACAGATCAAGTAAACCAAATCAAAGTGAGTGCCTCATCTCTCCTATGCGTGTAGTAATGCTAAGGACACAGTACCGTAAGGACTGAGCTGGATGGGCAAAGCACATTGCTGAGGAGAGGAAGTGCAGAAAAAGGGTAGATTATTTTTATTAGCTACTGATAATCCTCTTCAGGTTTTAATGGCAACGTGGGTGCATACGCGCACGGACATACACATTTTGTTTTTGTCTTCACTCTAAGAAAAATAACAAAAAAAACATATTCAAAGTCAAATGGTAAAGACCTAGACGTTACGGTTGAGCAATAAGGAGTGGTCAGGCCTGTGGCAAATTGAAGAGCATAGAGCCATCTCTCTAACTGGGGGCAGCTACGTTCAGTCCCAGCCGATGACTACCTCATGGGCTTGTTGGCTTCATGTGGCCAACTTTTCTGATTTGTCAAGAAAAGCTGGAAATCCCAGCTTGAAGGATTTTTAAATGCTGGCTTCTAATTCAAGTGGTTTTTGGGTTTTTTTTATTTTTTTAAATTTTTATTGGTTTTTAAAGTCCTTGAGCCAAACGAAGCCTGTCTGTGGCTGAATGTGGCTTGCACACCACTGGTTCAGGATCTCTGATAGACACCATTAGAAAAAGACAAAACATATCATGTAGGATTGCAGGTTAACTGCACCTGTAACATAGGTCTAGTGGTGAGAGCAATGGGACAGGCACAATGAGGAACTGCCACAGGAGCCACCAAGTGGCCGGATTAAATCAATTCTGGAATTTAGGGACAACACAGCTTTCCCCAAATGGTGATTGTCCAGGGGGATTTCCTCATGGAATGAAGGTAGGGGCTTATTGGGTACGATTATGGATTGGAGCAGAAGGCAAGGACCTTAAACATATCTTCATACCCAACACAGCACGGTCTGGAGGACCCGTAATGGAACTGCTCCCTGGAAGCCAGAATAAGTCTGTGTCTAGCCCTTCAGATCACTAGAGAACAGCTACGTTCAGACTTGGCTCTTCAAAATTTGAGACCTCCCCCCAGAGCAACTCAACCGATTCCTCATTTTTTTCCAGAAGAATGCAGCTACTGAACAAGAAGTACCTTTAGAAACATTAAGCCAGGGCCCCTGGGTGGTTCAGTGGGTTTAAGCCTCTGCCTTCAGCTCAGGTCATGATCCCAGGGTCCTGGGATCGAGTCCCACATCGGGCTCTCTGCTCAGCGGGGAGCCTGCTCCCCCACCCCCCCGCACCCTCTGCCTGCCTCTCTGCCTACTTGTGATCTCTGTTAAATAAATAAAATCTTTTTTTTTTTTTTTTTTTTTTTTTTTTTAAAAGGCAGGAGCAGAAACACGGAGCAAAGCTCCTACAACTTGCTTGATGCACATTTGACAGTCACACTAACAGGCATAATATGTATTTCTTAGTTACTAACCTTTCTGAAGAGTAGGACGGGACTGTGGTGGAACTGGGTGTGGGCAGAGGCAGGAGATCACACAGATAGGAAAACGTCATAGTATTCCCTTTCTGGAAACACTGGAGGTTTTGGTGTCCTTTTATTAAATAAGATGCCTGACAAAATTATAACCAGCAGTTCCTCTATGAACGCGCTCCCAAAGAGAACCATAATACACACATATCAGTCAGGCTAACAGGAGCAGAGATCAATGACCAGCGTACTTTCATGTTTCACACGAAAACAACAAATTCTGTGCTCCCATCTTCAAAAACGGCATTCAGACATGGAACAGTGGCTTCACAGTGCTGAAGAACCCACCTCTTAGGAAATCATCAGAAGTGACTTTTTAAGTGTGGCCTCGAGCCTAGGGGAGTAAAGACTGGGTATGTTTTCTGTTGAGAACTTTCTGATAAGAAAATGCCACTTGACTAGTTTCTAACAATGGACAGGGCAGGAGAGTGGGGGGGGATGACAACACTTTTTAAAGCCTGAAAATCTCCAGATTGTCAACTACGTGCCAGACGCAGCTCAGGACACCGTGGTCTCAAGGATCTATTTGTGGTATAATCATTTACGAGAAGAAAACAAAACACCTTGAGCTTTCTGCTTCATAGATGGTCCTGCGGTTCAGAGAGTGAACCACAATCAGAGTGGAAGAAAGAGAAATGATGATTGCCACAAACTGTGTAATCCTGACCATGTTTCCTTTCTCTCCCTACTGTCGGAAACTCTGAACAATATGCAAAGTGAAAGTCAAAAACTGAGGGATTAAAGAAGAAATGGTCAGGGCCCCATAACAGAAAAGATCAGGCTGCTTGAGCAAACAGAAGCCGCATTAAACCTGTTGAGTGAATTAATAGTTTTTAATCCTTTAAAACAAACACTATAATCATATAGTGCACACAAGGAACTGGTCCTCCCAGGTATGAGTGAGTTGGTTTTAAGCAGGTCATTAACCTCATAAACAAATATTTTGCACATAGCCATAGGCACCTTAACTCCGAGCAGACTGGGCAACTGACTGTACCGCTGAGCTATCAAAATTTATCAGAGGCCCAGATGAGAGCATTTTCCACTACATCAACCCAGAGAGTAAGCAGAAAAGCCAGATACCTGTTGTTTGTTCTCTCCTGCCGATTTTCTGTAAAAATCAGGGGTACTGGTGAACGGGGTGTCTGTTGAGCCTTTCGGAAATCTCCTAGCAGAGAAGCAGATATGTTTGCAAAGTCAGGAGTGATCTAAGACGCTCCGGACGCAGAAGCAAATGATAAGGAGCTAAAACACCGTGGACACCAGTGAATTTCATGCCCTTTCATTTAAAGAAGGGCGTTGGCCTATCACCTACTACAGGTGCCCACACTTACTTCATCGCAGAATCACGTGGGACACTTGTTGAACATAGATTCCCCAGCTCTTCCCTGTTATGGTTTTAATTTCCACCCAGGTGACTCTTATAATTCAACAGGCTTGAGAAATGCCATATATTTATAAAAGGGGAAAATGCATTAATGTAACAGAAGAAGGGTTTCTGCTAAGTTACCCATGCACTCAACTGTAGGTGTTGGAGAGGCAATATTTTCACCAACCATTCCTGAAGCTAAGAACTTAAAATGTCAATCTTTAGTAAAATAGCCACCACTCCCAGCCAAAAGTTCAGGCAGAGCAGCCAAATTCTCCAAGGAAAAGGGAGGTTTTTGAGGACTGCCCAGAGGACCCTGAATCTTTTTTTTTTTTTTTTTTTTGGTCTTTTAATGAAGGGTCCCTTCCTGTCTTTTCCATAATGCATGAGTTTATAGAACTCTCAGACTGAATGCCTTTTACTTAAAAAGCTTTACTAAATCTGTCAACTTGCAGAAGACTTTCCAAACTGCTCTAAAGATATAAAATTCTACCTTAGTGAAAAGGGCTGTCATCTCAAAAGGAGGTTGTAAGGTCACCTCCATTTACATACAACTCCATTAAGGATTAACAGAAAGAAACTTGAATACTTTGAATTCTTACAACTTAACCTTCAAATTAATTATTGGTCACGAATTATAGGTCACTAAGGGATACTCAAAGCGAAGTCAACGACCTTTAGAAGCAAGCAAAATGCAAAACGTGAATCTATATAGGTCGGAGAGAAATGAAAACTTAGTGTTTCAGGACCGTGACCTTAACTAACATCTGTAAACTCCACTCTTTCCCCCTAGAGAATGCAAGCTGATCTATTTACTCCTGGCAGAGAAGAATGGAGTAAGGGCGCCCAGGTGCTAAAAGAAAACCATTCAGGAGGACGTGGACCAGCGCCAAGGTCACAGCCCACCTGAATGAGAAATGAAATCCAGGTTCATCCAGCCTAGGGAGACCTGGCTCCTTCCCGGACGCAAGCGCCAGTTAGGAAAGCCTTCCCAACCACGGATCTGGAGACGCGGCCCGCTGCGGGATATATATTCAAGAAGCACTGGATGCCGGGCCTGGGGCCCGGCTCGGCCAGGGCGGCACAGACTTGTGCCCACGTGCAAGGGCTGGAGCCATGGCGTCTCGGCACTCTGGGTTCGAATCCTAGTTCTGCCAGGTCCTGGCCGTGCCCGCCCCTGCCCACCAGGGACAGCTCAGAGCTTCGGGTTCGCCATAGGCACAAAGGGGACCGTCCTGTCTCCCAAAGGGCTGGCGTACAGAATAAACGAAGGGACAGAAACCTGTAAGGAACTCAATCAAGGGTGACCGTGACGATGATGAATGTCGTGACTCGGGCAAATTCTCCCAGCGGAGGCTGGAAGAGCGCGGGCGCCGGAAACGTAGACTTTCTTAGGGGATAGAGCTAACTCCAGCCCCTAGCAGGGGGCTGCGGGGACCTTTGTCCGCGAGCGTCCCGCCCGCGGTCCGCGCCACCTTTCCCGCGGCGGGCGCCGGGCGGGGCGGGGCTGCCGGCGGCGCGGGCCCGGCGGCGGGGAAGGCGGGAGCGCGGGCGCACCGGCGGGCCGCAGTCCCCAACGGCTCGGCAGGCTCGGCTCGCGGCCCCGAAGCCGCCGCGCGCGCTCCGGGCCGACTCACTCTCCACGCGGGGCGGGGGGTGGGGGCGCGCGGCGCGCAGAACCCGGCGCCCTCCACCCCCGGCCCCCGCGCTGTGCCCGTCCCCCCTCCCCCGCGGCCCCGGCAGGTGGAGGCGCCCGGCGCGAGCGCTCCCGGCCCCTCAGCCCCCGCCAGCCAACCCGCGGGCGCAACTTTCTTAAAGGGACAGGTGGCCGGAATCCGCGTCTACCTGGAGCCCGGACTCGGCCTCCTGGCCGGTCCCCGCTTAGGGGGAGAGGGGAGGTCTCGGCAGAGCTCTCCGCCCACCCACCTCCTTTCCCTCTGGGGAGGTGACGGAGTGCAAGTTTTAATGCACCCGGCCTCCTTTTGCAACTTAATTCTTTTGGCCGAAATCACCCTCCCACTGCTCCTCAAAGCTTGCTCGCGTGCAAGCAGTTGCTGCCACCGCTGGCAAAGTTTGAAGAGGGGTGTCCCCACCCCTGCGCACCGCCCCGCCCCCCCCCCCCCCCTCCCCCCCCACCCGGAGCCCCGGGGCGTGCAAGGCTCGCGGCTGCTGGGAAACACCCGCTGCAATCCCCTTGACCCTGCCCTGTAACTGACCCTTGGGGAAAAAAAGCCCCCTGCACGGCTACTGCGCATGCTCTGAGCTGGACAGCTCCAGAGAGGGAAATTTAAAAACGGTTCGAGCCGCTACGGCGGCCAAATTGCGGAACGCGAGGGGCGAGCGCGAGGGAGCCCCCCTCCAAAACCCCCGCCCTCCCCAGGAGCGCCTGCAGCGGCGGCCCGGCGAGGATCCGCGCCAGGTACCACCTTGCAGGGTCGGCTTTGCTCCCTCCTCCGGGGCAGTGCCCTGCATTGCATTTCCAGGGTGGAGACCCGGGTGCAGGGGCCGTGGGGACTACCTCTCTCTGCTCCCCTTTTTTCCTTCCCGGGAGTCCCTGAGTGACTTTTGGGGCGGAACTGAGAGTCTTTTGGTGGGTTTCTGCGTTGGTTTCAGGATTGAAGTTTGAGAAACTCAGGGAAGTTTTGTTTTGTTTTGTTTTTTAGGCTGTGTTTCTGTGTGGCGGGGGGGTAGGGTGCGGGTGGGGGTTGGACTGATTTTCCAGCCAGGGTATGTGGCATTTCTGTAGGCATTTCAAGGGCGAGAGCCCAGCGGGGATTATTCCCTTTGCTAGTGGGAATTTGGTTCCCCCAGAGATACATACATGACACATTAAGCTGTCCTTTTTTTGAAAATTTTTTTTATTTTCAAAGTGATTGTAACAGAGCTGCGGTTGAAAATAGGCTGGGAGGGAATCTGTTTTTTCTGATTCCTATTTTGCAAGTCCACATTTTCCAAGACTTGACATTTGGATTCTAGAGTCTTCCTCCCCTTCCCCCACGAATTCGAAAGAACCTGCAATTCCATTCCATTCTCTTCCTTTGCTTCTGGAAACCCTGTAGACTTGCCCTGGGAAAGTGACCTGTGATGTCCAGAAATCCTCTAGTACCACTTTTTTTTTTTTTTTTTCTTTTTGAAGTGTTCTGCTAGTTGTTTGAGTTCCATCCTTCAGAACTGTGGGAAAACCGGGTTTCTACCCTGTCCACATTGTCACTGATGGGAGTTTTTGTTTTTTGTTTTTTGTTTTTTTTTTTCCCCTTCTTGTCTTTTCCCCGAGGAGATGATAGAAAGTGACATCTCATCCATGATGTCAGGAATTATTCGAAACTCAGGGCAAAACCACCACCCCTCTCCGCAGGAGTACAGGTGAGGGTTGCTTCAGCAATAACTAAGTCGCTATATTTTCAAATTGTGTAAAGTGTTTCTGTGCTAATGTTTATGGTTTCTGCCCAAGAACTATTGTTACATTAAATTCTGTGATTTTGCAAGAGAGGGAGAAGATCTCAGTCTCAAAATTGGCCTCTCTGAGGGTGTCTGGGCTTGTGGCCTGGGGAAATGGGACCTCTCAAAGCCCAACCTTTTGTCTCCTCCAAGGGAGGTCCCCTCCTGGGTGAGAGACAGGGCATCCTGGTGAATGTTAAGACAATAGATTGCTTTCCCTACAATGGCCCAAAAGGGGCTCCAGGAAATGCCCCCCAAAAGCTTCGGGGGGGTTCTTGGTGGTGGGAGGAACTGGCTTACATCCTCTTTGGATGCTGGAAAAGTTGTGAGTGGGAACTCCTGAATTCTTAGCTTGGCTGTATGATTTTGAGCAAGTCCCTTGCCCTCTCTGGGCCTCATTTGCTTGTCAGTTAAATGATACTCTTGAATTAAGGTCTCTCCTGGGTCTCATGTATTTGAGGAATAAATTTGGTGGAGTCTGAGGCCAAAATAAATGATTTCTTGAGACAGGATGAAGCAAGGTACAATTGGGTGGGGGAAAGCTCCGCAGAGCCTTTGCCTTTTTGTCTTCAAACCTCTGAGCTCAAACAGCCCCTAGGGGGTCAACCAGTCCAGTTCCCTGCTTTTATAGCTGGGGAGACTGAGGCCAAGAAGGGAGAAAAGGTTTGTGCAAGGTCACATAGCAAAGAGAGGGAGAAAAAGGAATGATCTGGAGTCTCCTCCCAGCCACTCTCCCTTGAGCCCAGGAGGCTTGAACTGGTTCCCAGTGCCCCACCCATCATGGCAGGCACGTTCATGGGTTGAGGGGGCATGGCCCAGATTATGGAGTAGGGACAGGACAGGGCCTGGCCTGGGAAGAGCAGGCTGTCACCTCGGATCAGCCCTGTTTACCCAGGGGCTGTCTGGCCTCCTGGGGGCCACTGCAACTCCCCAGCAGTGCCCTCTGGGGTGGACCAAGGCCCCCAATTAGAGGGAGGTTGCTTCCTCAGGGCTGTGGGCCTGGAGGCTGCCTTCTGAGATCCAAATGAAGACGCAAATGCAAACAGCTATTTGCTGAGAGCTTACCATGTGCAGGTCCGGGACCCCAGATGGACTCCAGGCATGCAGCACTCTTTGAGCACCTACTGTATGCCCAGCTTGGGAGCTGCTCTGATTAGCCTCCACTGTACAAGTGAAGAACCGAGGCTTGGAACAATGAAATAAAATCTTTAATGGAAAGCAGGAAAGCACACAACCACGGACCTCTAGGCTTCTTTCCAGCCCTGAACGGATTTAAATCATGGCAGGTGGACCAGGGGCAGCCTGAGGGTGAGGAGGAGCTTGGGCTGTGAAATCAATTATGATCCCAGCTCTTCTGGCTGTATAGAACAGTCTGAGTTTCCTTCATCCATAAAATGGGACTAGAAATAGTACCCACCGCATGGAGTTATTAGAAAGATTAAACACAATTTTTAGCTCAGCCACTTGCCAGTTGCATGATCCTGGGCAATTTCCCTTCTGAACCTTCATTTGTCTGCACAGCCGGGCTCATAAAAGTTACCTCTCACTGATTTTAAGTGCAGTATCTATGAAATTGTCTGGCCCGCAGGAGGCACTCCAGGTCTGGGGGTGGCTCTCCTTCTGTCCTCCCAGCTGGAAGCCAGCATTGGGAGGTGAGGGAAGCCAGTGCTTCCCTAGTACCATAGAGGCTTATTGTTGCCTAAGGCCCCCCCGTAAAAGCCCCAGAGTTAGGGAATCGGGATGAGAACAGGGGCTGCTCTGGTGTCGGATGTGTGTGCAAGTTCAAAAGCCAGCTTTGGACAAGTCGAGTTTCCTCATCTTTCAAGTGAGCACAATGAGGGCATGTCCCTCCTGTGGCTGCTGGAAGGACTGAGTCCGTTTTATAGGGCAAGAGACACAGAACCAGCAGGTGCTCTTGTTCTTATGACTTAGTTCCATCAACGAGGCTGGCTTTCTGCAAGAGAGGGGGTCTAGGGAGTTCCTTGGACCCTCATCTTCTCCCAGGTACTGCCCAACAGGGACTCCCACCTGCTCTAACCCTTGGGGTCTCAGTTCCCTGTGTCTTGGCCAGCCCAGCTCACAAACTGTCTGGGGGCACTGGGCAAGCTGCTTGTGTCCAGAAAGAGCAGAGAGCAGGCAGTAAGCTTATGGGGGGGGGGGGGGGGGACTCTCAGTACCTACCTAGTTCCCTGACCAGCTGGCAGGGCTGGGGCCAGTAGAGCAAGGAGCAGTCCAGCCTTAGCCCCCCACCCAGAGTTGCCTGGGCATCCTGCCTTTCCTGTTTGCATGGATCCAGGACTTTCTTGTGTTCCTCGGCGAGCATGCCTGGAAGGCAGGGTAGTAATAAAAAGAATTGCAGCTGGTGGTCTCTTAAGCCTTCACTACCTGCGCCACAACCATCCCCATGAGTGTAGCCTGCCTGTGCCCGGTTTGCAGATGAGGAAACCAAGGCTTGACCTGTTAAAGTGGCTTTACATGATGACACAGTTATGGGTAAAGTGGTGGTTGAACTAGAGGCTGTCTCACCCAGAGGGTATTGTCACCCCCACCTCCACTCCACTCTCATGTCCCACTGGTGAAGAATGCAAGGGCTGGAACAGAATAAGTTGCTCTGCCATTTTGCCGCTGTGTGACCCCGGACAAGTCACTATCCCTCTCTGTGCCTCACTCTCTTCATCTGTGAAATGGAGCAACGAGAGAACCTGGGTCACAAGTTATTGCAAGGATTCTGCAGTGACATTTCTGCCAAAAAGGAGTTCGGCCAGACCTGGAATAGAGTGCTTTATCATGGAGGAGAGCTTCGATGATCACGTAGCACCTCTCTGGCCCCTTCCAACCACTCCCATTTTTCTCCCTGAATAATAGCCAAGGAGAAGTTTATGGGCTTCTCATTGCCTCTCTTGTGTCTCCAGGGAATGGCTCCAAGGACCACTCAGGCTGCTGGTCCAGCCTGTTCCCAGCCCCCTTGCAGCCCTCCACACAGCCCTCCATCCCCAAGGGCTGCCTTTGGCCGTTAGCTTTCAATGGCTGCGTGTGGGGATGGAGGGGGTGGGGCCGGGGGACAGCAGCTGGAGGCTGCCCTGCCCCCCCCCCGCCCCCCCCCCCCCCCCCCCCCCCCCCCGCCGAGAGCTGTCGGGGAGTCAGTGGCTGGGCTTAGACAGCAAATTGGCAGCAGGCTCCCTGCCTGTGACGCTGGGGCCTGGGGCCAGGGCAAGGGCCAGCCCTGACCCCACGGACGACAGCAACAGCTTATGTTAGATGCAAGTTAGCCTGTTCCCCTTTGGCTCCGGGCTGGGAGGGAAGTACGCTCATCGAGGTTCTACAAAATAACGACTTCCTAAGCACCTACTGTGTGCCAGAAACCCATGAAACTCCTTAGGAAGCTCCCCATCCCCTTCAGTCTTTATATAACAACCATGAAATTAGGTGCTGGCATGATCCCAATTCACAGACAAGGAGACTGAGTCCAGAGGCATACATTCAGGAAGGGGCAGAACAGCAGGTTTCCACCCCCTGCCCCAACTTCAAGAACTTATCCTAGAGGTCAGGTCCAGCCACCTCCTTTTACAGATTGGGCAACTGAGGCCCAGAGAACGAAGGTAGACTGCTGGCTCCTTGGACCCTCACCTTCTCCCAGAGCCATATCCCCCCTCTAAGATGTGCACAAAACCCTTCCTCTCTTTGGACAGTGGTTTTTTCATCTCTGAACCACAGTGCTGGCACAGAATGGATGCCTAATAAATATTCATTGGGAGATGGCTAGCTTGCTCAGTGGCATGTAAGAACACATCCACGGAAAGGCAGGGAGGTTTATACTCAAATGATGACAGGACCCTGCCGTGTGGACCAGGGTGGGCAGACGCTACCTGCTTTTCCTCTCGAGTCCCCTGCTGAGCTGCGTGTGTGTGTGTGGGGGGTTCCCCCCATCAGTGTGGCTCTGCCCATGGGTTGTGACCTCCTTGCAGGAGGGAGGGTGGGGGCCCCATCTGTCAGGGGCAGTGACAGTCCCCACATCTGTACACCCCGTCTCTTTCCGGGTGACCAGAAGCTCCTCGGGCTACCTTGCAGGCAAGGAAAAGAGAGGTAGCCTTCCTGGGGGTCCAGGCTTCCTTTGGGGTCTTGGGTTCCACCCCAAGAAACATGGGCACACACATGCACAAACCCACTGCCCACCCTCCCACCAAGCAAGTCCCAGCCAAGTTCTAGAAAGGAAAGATTCTCTTTTCCAGGCTCCTAATCAAATCATTTCATACTAAGCTTACTCTTGGCCCCGAATTCCCGAGCTTGCTAAACTGCATTTGGTTTTCTTTTTCCTGTAAACGGTTACAAAAGATTTCAAAAGCTACGTTAGCTAAATAAACACCACCATGAAATGCTTAGTCCCTTTTGTGTAAAGGTTGGATTGGAAACAGGAACAGTTTGTGGTAATGTAACAATTTCCTACCAACCACATCTCCAGGAGGCAGGTAAAACCTCCGTGTTGTAATCAGAGCGGAAGTGATGTCCCAGGGCTGAATGTGCCTCTGTCTTCTGCTCCGCTGGGATGGTAACCTGTTTCTCCAAAGACAGTATTTGCTGTGGGAACCCCTCCTAGGGACCATGCAAAGCCAGAGGAGAGGAAAGAAGGAACGTTGTCTGAGCACCTGCCATGTGCTGGGCTCTCTTCTACCTTCTCTGATCTTATCCTCACAGCTGTCCTCCATGGTGGAAATTATTAGGAGAATGATTCCATTTTATAGATGGGAAAATCAAGATGCAGAGGGGCGACGTGATTCACCCAAGGTCACATAGCTTTGTTGAGATGGGATTTGGGTCGTAAAAGGTTGTTTCCTTCCATGGCACAATTACTGTATTAACAGCAAGGAACCCCGATATAGGAAACAGAGTTCACTGCGGGCTTTGCACTGGAGCTCTGTAAGCGAAAATCTCCGCAGAAACAGTAATCCTTCCCCCAGTACAGGTGGCCCACTGCAGGCACAGCCAAGTCCCTTAGCAAGGGCTCCACGGAGTTTTACTTTTATAGCAACAGGCTGGCAGGGGTCCAGCTCACCTCGGGGGAGAGGAGATAAATATTTGTCAAAGAATGAAAGCTGTGCTGGTCACTCTGGGACTGTAATCAGGTATAAGACAAAGTCATCCCTGACCTCCAGGAGTTTAGTGTCTGGAAGGCGGGGCTTGGCAATGCCTGAGTAAAATTAATGGGTGATCTCAGGGGTCTATGCTATGTAGACTTTAAGGCTCTAATCATTCCAGGGAATGGAAAGACTGGGAGATGCTGGACGGGTCTGGGAGGCTTCCTGGGGTGGGGGTATGGCTAAGCCAGGCAGGAAATGGCTAGAGACTGGGCAATGCAAGTCACGTTCTAGTTGAGCTGGGCGGCTGGGCTGGAGTATCCTTCCACCTTCTCTTATTTTAGTGAAGAGGTAATAAATGCCCATAGGGTGCCAGGCCCTGTGCTGAACAAAACATAGGGCCTCCTAGTCCTTACCCTCTTAGCGTGGAAAGACTGGAAACATACATAAATGAATACTTGAAAAATACTTAATGTTCTGCAGACACATACAGGAAGAACCCCCAGGGTGTGAGTGGCCAGGGGAACCCCTCAGAGGAGGAAAGATTTGTGCTGTGCTGAGTAGCATGAGGAGGAGCCAGCTGCGAATGACTGCATGGAATAGCATTCCGGGCAGAGGGAACAGCATATGCAAAGAGCACTTAGAATGTTTGAGGAACTCAAGGATAGACAGGTTTGCTAGAATGGAGGAGATGAGGGCAGGAGAGGAAGGCAGGGGTGGGAGGCGGCCAGGCCAGACCACGATGAGTACCTGGACCCTTACTCCCCTAACGGGTTTTAAGGACAGGGCCACATTCTCACGTCTCTTTTGAAAGTCTACTCTGACTGCTAGGTGTTAATTCCATTCATTCCACAAATAGTTATCTAGCCCTTGAGCCAAATGTTGTTCTATACCCTTCCTGTGGTTTGCCCTGAACCAAGTGGCAGGCCCTATTCCCCCCTCTTGTCCACACATGCGGAAGTGGAATCTCACAGGCATTGAGTTACCTGCACAAGGACCTCTGTTAGGAGTAGGGCCAGGCCTGGAATCCAGGTGTCCCCGGGCTCACCCCTGCAGTGCCCTGCCCTCTTGGCTCAGCTCCCATCCCTCCAGCGACACGGCTGATTAATTAAGGACATTGTTAATTAATGTCATCAGGTTGGTCCCCTGGTCCATATAGAATGACAGCCACAGACTCCAGTGGTGCCTCGCTTTGCCCAGGGTCGCCACGGAGGCGCCCATCTGATCCTTCTAAAAATGAGGATACTGACTCACTCTTCCTGCCCACAGCTTGATTTATTTCAGCTAAACTGGCAGAGAAACCAAGCAAAGAGGCTCCGGGGTGGGTGGTTTAAGCCCCAGCTCTTTTGCTTCCATGCTGTGTGGCTGAGGGCTATCCCTTCGCCTCTCTGAGCCTCAGTGATCCCATCTGAGAAATGGGTTTGCTAAGGAGCCATCCCGCAGACTTTTGAGAGTTGAGGGAGGTGCAGACCAAAGAGGGCTGGCAGGGAGGTAGGCACGCTAAGGGACCGACCCTCCATCCTGGGTCACTTAGAAAGTTATCTCCTTGGACAGAGGCCCTTCTGTGTGTTGCCACCCAGCACAGCGAGTCGGAGTTCAGGGAATATTTCAGGAGTGCAGGGACACTCTGATGGTATTCTACATTAGATCCCACTCTGCTGAATTCTCGCTTTTTAGAAGACGGTTATAATCATGCAAACACTGCCATGCAATGCACACAGGTGGGCTGGGAACACACATCCCCCACCCCGCAACAAATACTCTGTGAGAATGGGCACAGACGTTAGCACCCCATGGTACAGATGAGCAAACTGAGCCCCAGAGAGGTAGACTCCTGCAGACCAGTCTCAGAGCTACTAAGTAGCTGGGTGGGATTCAAATCTAGGCCTGGCTGACCCCAGAGCCGACACTTGTCATCCCTACTTTGAAATGCCCCAGAAAAGGCAACAGGGGTGGGGAGGTGGGGTGGTAGTAGCTGGGATAGGCTCAGAGTATGGTATTGCAGAAGGCTTGGGACTTCCGATGAGCAAACTCACAAGGGCACACAGATGAGACATGTAAAATTCAGCACATAGTAGGCTCTTGGAAAATGTTGGCCAGATGAGTACACTGCTGATAGACTATTCCCCTGGCTACCACCTGGCTCCTAACCAGGGTCTAACCACAGCCTCCCGCATCCCCCACTCCCTCTGCAGTCTACCCCGAGTGGCCCTGTAGGCTGTGTGTCCATCTCAGTGGCAGCCCCACCGAGATGGAAGGGGCCCAGACCCGTGGTGTTCCAGATGGGGAAACTGAGGCCCAGGGAAAAGTGCTGGAGCAAGTACCTGAGGCCATTGGCCAGAGGTTACAGAGGCAAATTCTCCTGGATCAGCCTCACCTCTCCTATCTATGAAAAGGGGTGACGACACCCCCCCCAGGGGTGTGTGTGGTGGGGGGTTCTAATAAGGAAAGGAGGGATACATCCCTGTGTGCGGTGGGGAGCTGTTACTGAATTCAGGGGACCCTGGGGAGCCAGATAGGTCTTTTTATTTTCATTTTGCCCCAAAAGCTCTCCACCTGTTAATGAGGAGGGACCCCCCCTATTGATGATAAATGCCCCAGTTGGTTTGAGAAGGGAAGTCCTGTCCAGGATCACCTTTGGGACCCCTTATCTAATAGTTAAACCTGATTTTTCAGCGGAAAACTTAATGTTTCATCTGGTCTGATGCTAATGAACTAGGGTGACATTCTTGCCCATCACTTTTGGGTAGATGTCTTTACTATTCCTGTTTTATACACTGAGCCCCAGAGCAGGTGACCAACACACAGCCAGGAATGTTCAGACCCTGGTCCACCCACCTTGGGGTTCATGCCTTCCCCTAACCATTGTCTACTCTGACACTGTTGCATAACAGATGGGGAAACTGAGGCCGAGAGAGGAAGAGGCACTTCCCCAAGATGATAGAACTTTGGAAATGTGAGCAGAGACTTTACATGCAGGCTGCTCCCATGAGCTGTAGGGTCTTGGCATCAAAGGGAACTTGGAGGAGGCTTGGGCTCATCTTTCATCCAGTAGGGGCCTGACAGGTCATCCCTCAACTCCTGCTTGAATGCCCCCCATGAAAGAGAGCTCTCTACTTTGTGAGCTGCCTTAGTACAAGGCCCCCATTTTTACAGAGCTCTCCCTATAACTTCCTCCCTGGTGGGAGGTAAAGTGGGGGAGTTTTTTATAATGAAATATACTAAAACAAAAATTCCATGAAATCAGCTCCTGAAATTTCCAAACCTTAATCAAATTTCCAATTTTAAGGCAATGTGGAAACACCACAGATTTTTCCGTCATGACTGAAAAGAATGTTCCAGACCACCACTGTCTTGTAAGAACTTTCTGCGGTGATGGAAATGTTCCAATTCCATGCTGTCCAATACAGCAGGCACTGGCCATGTGTGGCCATTGAACCCTTGAAATGTGGCTGGTATGATGAAGAAGCGAAATCTGTACCTAATTTTAGTAAATGTAAATAGTCACGTGTGGCTTCCTATGGATAGCACAGTGCTAGAATTTTCTAGTATCCACAGAAAATATTTCTTTAACTGTTCCTTATGGGGCAGGGAGAGAGAACAATGGGGCTGTAACCAGCCCAGTCCTCAGCTGGGGGGCCGTAGACAGGCCTGTTTCTCCCTGGCCTCAGTGTCCCCATCTGGTAAATGGGAAGGCGGTAACAGTAACCACACCTGCCTGATCGGGCTGGGCACACAGCAGGGACTTGCCCACCCCAAGCCATTTCCATAGGCTTTTATAAAATTAAATAAAATTAAGCTGGGCCTTTTACCCCTGCCTGGCCCTGGGGGGCAGGGGGGCAGTGAGAATGGGGACATCTAGAAGGCTGGGTCTATTTGTTCATTTGTCCAATCCGTGAGGACTTATTGAATACCTGCTGTGTGCCTGGCTCTGTACTGGGCTCTGGGGGTACAGCTCCTCCCTCAGGGGGTATAAGGTTCCCTGCTTCAGCATCCGGTTCTTCTAGGGGCTCCTGCCCCCAGCTGTGGACTCAGCCCTGGTCCTAGCCCTGGTCCTGGCCTCCCTGCCAGAACTGGGGGTGCCTGAGAGCTGGGGGTGGGGTACAGCCCCTGTTCTCTTTGGAAATACCTCCTGACCCAGAGACTGAAAAGACAGACCTAGAGAGAGTGAGCAGGAGGGGGTCTAGGGAGACCTCCAGGATGGTAGGGCTGGATTTTGCCTTTTCCTTTGAATTGCAAATGTCCTGTTTTCTCCCAGCAGAGGGGAAACCCACTCAGGAGACTGGTAGAAGGTCACACATACACATCCCCCAGGGAGGAATCCCAGACCCTCACTGATGGTGCATGTCCCACAAAAACCATGTCCCCTATACACCACCACCCCAGCTCTGGGGGTGGGTACAAGGAATCGGTGCTGTCATTACCCCTTGACCCATCTTACAGGTGGGACAGCTGAGGCTGGAGATTACACGCCTGTCCGAGGGCCTCTGGCTGGGAAGCCAGAGTAGTTCTCGAACCAAGAAGTCTTTCTCAGGTGACACCAGCTGATGACCCTGTGGTTTATGCCATTTACAAGGAAGTGCTAGAAGAGAGTAGTAATGGGGCTCACCGGGGCATCTTTAACAAGGGAACTCTAGCCTTGGTGAGGGACAGGTGGCAGGTGCTTCACACAGCACCAGCACTGTGGACAGAGGGCTGACGCTCCTCTGCAGGGAGTGGAGGAGACAGATGGGTAAGGACCTGGGCTGGGCTATGGGAACGGGACCTATTTAGGGCCTGGCGCACTGCCTCCCGGTTCCTGGCGTGCACGGGGAAGAGGTCTGAATACGGGGGATGAGGGAAGTGAGCCAGGCTTCAGGGCCAGCAGACCCCCACCACAGAGCTTCGGGGCATCCATGTCCATGGCAGGAGACGGGCGGAGGTGAGGAATGCCAGTGTTAGGCACGGGCAGGAGGGAGGACCAGCAGGGGGCACGGGGCCTGGCCACCGACCCCAAAGGGAGAATGGGGACCAGGCCTGGGTTCAAGGTGGAATACACACTGGCCCGTGGGCTCCTTGAAACCACCCAAGGAGATAGAGACAGTTATACTCCCATTCTCCAGATGAGAAAATGGAGACTCAGGGACCAGAAGTGGCTTGTCTGAGGTCTCACAGCTAGGGGTCACCAGGACTTGAACCCAGATTTGTCTAGTCAAAGCTTGCACTGTGCCCGCCCAAGATCCTGTCACACCACCCTGGAGCTGTCCTTCCCCTGGAGCTTTGCCGGGAGGTGCCAAATGTGGCTTCCCAGCCTCACAGCTCATGGGTGGGACCCCAGGCTCTGGGCTGGGTCTTGAACTCTGCATTCGAATCAGGTCTTGGGCAATGCTGGTATCCACAACCCCACTTGTGAGCCGCAAGTTCATGGGGCAGGGGAGCATCACCCCCAGGGGCCCTCTGATTCTCTGCCTGTCCTACCACAGAAACAGCCTCAGACTGGAGCAGATAGACCTGGGTTCAAGTCCTGGGTGGCCTCAGTTTCCCCATCGGTACAGTGGGGCTGCCTGCTCCCCGTCCCTGTCGGAGGCTCTTGCAAGGACTCAGGGAGGCAGAGGCTAGCTCTGTGGGTGTTAAAAGTTCTGGACATGACAGCCACTGTTGCACCATTCTCTGGGTTGGTGGCCTGGGGTTGAGCTTATTTCAACCAGACAAGGAGGCATTTAAGCCCTCAGTGATCCGACAGCGGGGGTAGGGCAGAGAGACAGCAGTGCAAACTCACTGGCCCTGGCAAGGTGCAGGGAGCAGCCAGGATGCGGAGGGGTCCCTGAGCTTGGGGTTGGGGTGGCCAAGACTTACTGGATGACAAGTCACTCTTGGGTTGGAATGAGCCCACACGGACAGCCCGGAGCCCTAGCCCTGGTCTTTCTCTGGACTATGAATCAGAAGCAAAATGTTTCCCTTCTAACCTCAGTTTCCCCATGGGTCAAATGTGTGGTGAGATTAGATGATGTCGGAAGGCGCTTTCGCAGTAAGAGGCCAGAAGACAATGTGCAGTGAGCCTCCAGGGATGGGCACCGTTTTGAAGGTTGGCGGGGCGGGGGGAAGGAAGCAAAAGAGGGGCACTCCCTGCAGGGGGAATTGCTAAGACATGGCGGTGGGACCATGCTCGGGGGTCCCAGGGTGGGGAGGGTGGGTGGAACAGACACTGGGTGGCCACAGGAGTCTGCTTGTGCTCCTCACAGGTTTGTGTGTGTGCAGGGGGTGATGCTGAAGGAATGGGGAGCCGGGGTGGGGGCACACAAACAGCAGGACCAAAAAACCCATAAAAACACAGTCAGAATAGCACCATTTACCCCCCCCAACCCCCCCACCCCCCCACCCCCGCTCCACGAGCTCAGCAGCATCGTTAACCTTCTGCGATCCTCCCTTCGTGGGGAAACAGGCTCTTAGGCATTTAAGTAATTGCTTGGGGGTCTCAGTTTCTCTGTCTGCAGAATGGGGAGAGAGCATATAGTCAGTGCTCAACACACGGGAGCCGCTGGTGGTTGCAGCAACAGAGGCGGGTCCTTGAGACCACAGAGCCCAAAGCTTCCACAGACTTCCAGTTCTCTGGGGACCTGGCTAATAGTAACATTAATACTGGTATGAATGAATCCTGATGGCAGCTGAGTCAGACACCGTTCCAAGGGCTTTCCATGTGATCACTGCTGAATCCCCCTGACACCCTAGGAGAAAGGAAGTGTTATTAGCCCTATTTTACAGATGAAAAACTGAGGCTCACAGAGATCAAGTCAGTGGCCCTGGTACACAGGTAAGTGAAGACTAGGATTGGAAGCCAGAGCCCGAGCTCTTAACCACTCTGAGGACGATCTGTCAGTCACCGGCCGGCAGAGACCCCACTTGCACCCAGAAAGCCAGTTTGTTTACAAGCCCCCTCCCAACACCACTCAGGGGGCTTTGGTGGGGCTCTGGCTTCAGAACCTGCCAGCAGCAGCTCACCTCCATTCCTTCCTGCTGCCCCAGAGCCAGACAGAGCAGCAGGGGCAATGGGGAGCTACAGCAGGTAAGGGAGCAGGAGCAGGGCTCGCACCACCAGACTCTGGGAGGTCGGCCAGTCCTGGGGTGGATGGGGACCGGCCAGACACCCCCATGCATGCGGTGGGCGGCACACCAGGCCCTGCCCCTCAGTCTCACCCCATGGTCTCCACGGGCCTGAGGAGACAGATGGCATCTCCTAGGCCTGGGCTGTGGCTGTCCCTCTCCAGATGAGTTATGAGCAGGCTGCAGGAGTGGCAGCCGGGGGTGGGGTGGGGGGCCACAACGACAATGGCACAGAGACTCTAGGACAATGGGGGCCACGTGCCACGGGGGCAACAGTCGTTTGTCGCACAATGGGCCGCCGGGGGACAGCAGCCCGGCCAACTGCTGCTGCTGACACGGCCGGCCGGGTTTTCAAATCGTTTCCAGGCCCTGTTTTCCTACAAGGCAGCCAATGGCTGGGGCAGCCTGACGGTCACCTGATGCCAGCCTGGTGGGCTGAGGGCCCAGGCCCCGCACCAAGGAGCAGTTGTGGCCATGGCAACGCTAATTGTGGCCCTAAAACAGAAGGAGAGAGAGCGAGGTGGGAAGGAGGGGGGAGAGAAAAGGCGAGGAGGGACAGCGGGACAGCGTGGGGAGAGCCGTCCAGCTGGAGGGCGGCCCGGGGGGGGCGCTGAGACGGATGCCCCATGGTGGGTCCCCTGCCCCACACGGGACAAGGCTGGAGGCTGTGCTGCTCTCTCTCTCCCCCCTTTCTAGGAAGCCCTGAGACTTTTCTTAAACCGTGGCTCTCAGAATGTGGACTGGGGACCTCTGGGCCACACTGCAGAAGAGCCCTGGCCTGGTGGCCTGGTGGGTCTGGCGTGGGCTCTGGGTCAGTTTTCAGCCACCTTATCCCGTGGACAAGACACTGCCGTGGGAGCCCAGGGCCCTTGGAGCCGTGTGGCAAGCATGACTTTAGGGGTGCTGGGGAGGCCTGTTTACCCCACACTGGGGGGACCTGCCTGCCATTCCCAGGGGGTAGCCTTTCTCTTTCTGTGGAGAGTCTGTAGAGGGGTGGTGGACATCGGTCCTATAGGGGGTCTCCAGGGACTGCTGGGGGCATGGTGAAGAGCTTGGGCTTCAGGCCTGGCTGACTGGGTCCCAGCCCCACCACTTCCTGTTATGTGTATCTTTGGGCAAGCGACTCAGCGCTCTAAACCTCAGTTTCCCCAAATACAAGAGGGACCTGTGGGCGTATCCAACCTCTCAGGGCTGCTGCAGGGATTGAACAGGATTGAAAAGGACTGTGCCTGTTGAACACTGAGCTCCTCACCTCAGTTTCCCCATCTGTAAAATGGGAATACTACCACTACCGTTTGCCTCATGGGGTGAGGAGTGTTCAATGACTTACCACCCATGAAGGATTTGATATGGTGTCTGGCACATAGTAAGTGTTCAACAAACATTAATGTTTATTATTTGGGGGCTAGGTAGGGGCTAAGGTAAGATACAGTAAACACAGGCATGACTTGAGGATGTGGGATCTGGCTGCCAAAGTGGGGATCCGGGGACCACGCCTAGCCCAAGAGATGGACACATGAGGGTGGCTCAGGGAGGAGAGGGGCCAGGGATGATTCCAGAGGTGGAGGGGTACCCCCCCCAACCCTGCCAGGAGCCGACCTGAGCTCCCCGCCCCGCCCGAGCTCCTGCCCCTCCCTGTAGGCTCCTGGCTACCTGCAGTGATGATGACCTTCCTGGGGACCTGCAGTCCCTGTCATGGCTCACAGCGGTGGACGTGCCACGGCTACAGCAGATGGCGAGTGGCCGCATGGACCTGGGTGGCCCCGGTGCGCCGCCCCCACACCCAGGTAGGCACAAGGGTGGGGTGGGGGGTGGGGAGAGGCGTGGCGCAGGGGTGGTGGTGGGAGGGGCGCAGCCCAGCACTGCCCCCCAGCAGCTGGGTGACTGTGACCAGGTCTCTCACTCTCTGCGCCTCTTACTGCATTTGCAAAATATGCCTGATGACACCTTCTTCGGAGGGATGGGGGCATTCGTGTGCTCACCAGCATGTGCCAGGCTGTGGGTGAGCTCAGGGTTCAGTGACGAATAAAGACAGCCCCTTCTCTGCCCCTTCCCCGCTTGTGAACAGCTGAAGCAGTTGGCAAACTACAGCCCGCAGGCCAAAGGCAGCCTGCAACCTGCAGCCCGTTTTTTGTATTGCCCTTGTGTTCAGAATGGTTTTGCATTCTTCAGGGGTTGTAAAAAACCCAAAGACAGAAACCATACAGCCGGCAAAGCCTCAAATATTTGCTATCTGGCCCCTTACTGAAGAAGCCTATGGAACTCCGATCTTCAGAGAGAGGATACGTTGGAAGGTGCTGACAGTCCTGGCACATAGTTGGTGCTCAATAAATGGCAGCTAGCTGCTGTGATAGCAAGTGGACAAAATAGCGACACAGGAAGTGTTGAAAACAATCATCAAGGTACATTAAAAGTGCCAATAGATGACAAATTAGGGTCTAGGAATATTTATTTCATTGAACAAATTGTTCTTGGCCAAAACGTCTGTAGCAGGGGTCTGCAAACTCTTTCTGTAAAGGGCCATGTAGTCAATATCTAGACTCCGTAGGCCATAGGGTCCCTATAGCACAAGCCCAGCCCCAGACAATGTAAATGAACAGGCATAGCTGTGTACCAACAAAACTTTATTTACAAAAACATGGCACAGGCTGGATCTGTCTTTGCTGGATCAGGGTTTGCCAAACCCTGATCTAGAACCTCCAGATCCGTGACCTTGGGCAAGTACTTTCCCCTCTGACTTATTTTCTTATCTGCAACAAAAGGATAGCAGAGCTGCCCTTCTGGGGTGTTGAAAAGATTCAATGCCAAAAGTGCCTTGGACACACAGTAGGTGTTGTATGGCACGCGAGAGATGGGAAGCATGAAAGAAGGAAGCCCGTCCCTTCTCCCCTGGGCGGCTACACCCCTCCCACACTCCTGTCTCTATGGGTCATACAAGATGTGGTCCTAGTTCTCAGGGAGCTGAGGGTCTGGTCCAAGAGAGGGCAGAGCAGACAGACCAAAGGCACCACGGATGAGCCCAGGTGGTGGCCAGGACTCAGAAGAGAGCCGAGGAACCCCAAAGGCTTCCTGGAAGAGGTGGCCCCAGGGCAGGATCATCTTGCAGGTCAGCTTGGTTTAATCTAGAAGGTAGCCCTAAAGCAGAATGGTGGTGAGGAGCAGTGTCTTTCCCGGGCCCAGGACTGGGTGGCTGGCATGCAGGCGTGAGGACATCCGCTAGCTTAGGGGCAGGGCTGGGCAGAGGGTAGAGGAGGCACAAAGGCATTCAGAGCGAAGCCTGGTGGCCCTGGGAACCAAGATATGATTCTGAGGAGGAGAGCTGAACAATGAGTTGATGTTTGGGCTTCACAATGGACAAGAATCGAGATACTAATGACATCATCGTTATTATTAGTTACTGACTCCTGTTTACCAAGATGTGGTCGTGTAGCCAACAACGTGATAAGCACTGTATAGACATGACCTCCCTTAAACCCCCACAACAACTTCATATGTAGGTGATCTCGGGAGCTCCCCTGTACAGATGGGGAAACTGAGGCAGGCCCCAGGTCACACAGCTGGTAGGAACCCACGGCTCAGCACTGCACTCTGAGTGGTGATTTGCCAAGCACCTGCCATGCACCTGGTCCCAAGGGTGGGGGTGGGGGCTCTGTCCTCTGGCAGTGTCCAGGGATGGAGCCGCTCTGCCCGCGGACCCCATCCTTCCGGCCCAGCAGCTTCTCCGTGCTTCCCTTTTGCAGGTGCCTTGGCCAGGGCGGCTGACCTGCACGTGGGAGCTACTGCAGGTGCCCTGCTCCACGGCCCGGCTGGCGTGGCCCCCCCAGGCATGCTCGGCCTGAGCCCCATAGCCAATCACGGAGCCACTGTAAGCATCACCGCAGGGGTCAGGGAGCTCGAGCGGGGGTCCTCCAGGGCAGGGCTGACCCACCCTCACCCTAACCTCCTCTATCTCCTCTTGGGGCCCCTGCAGGTGAGTCAGATCCCTGTGGGGGGCCAGCCCTCATCCGGCCTGCAGGACTCGCCACAGCTGTACTCGTCCACCCCCCAGACACAGTTACCGCTCCCCGCAGGCCCGCAGCAGGTACCGGGGGCTGGGAGAAGGGTCCTAGACTCAGAGACACACCTCCCTGCATTGGGCTGGCCGGGAACCTCTCTGAGCCTCAGTTTACTCCCCTGCAACACAGGGATAGCTTTCGCCATGCCCATGGAGTTGTTCACTGGGTTCCCGAAAACCCCCGCAAGGAGCAGAGAGAGACAGGATTGTCTCCTGGGGCTGGCGACTTCACATCTTGCTAAATAGCATCTCCTAAAAAGCAAGCCTGGGGTGGGGTAGTGTTCCTGTGAGTGGCTTATGTCCTTTCTTACCTTCTCTCTCTGCCACGCTTCCCTGCTCTGGCTGTGGGAAGTGCCCTCCCGTGAGCCTGTATGGCTCCCCATTTGGAGCACGGTCTCCATACCCCCAGCCCCGCATGGCTGTCCATTCATCTCAGGAACTGCACCCCAAACACTACCCCAAGCCCATCTACTCATACAGGTGAGGTCCGGGATGGGCCGCGGCTATGGGGGTGGGTAGGGGAGGAGAGGGGCTAGGGCTGCCTTTAGGACAGCTCAGACTTGCAAGGGGGGGGGAGCTTTTGGCGAGTAGAGAGCCCCCAGAAGGGACGTGCTCTAGGAAGGATCAGCTCCCAGGGTGGAGAACCCACTCCAGACCCAGAGCCCGATGCTCTGTTCTGTCATTCCCAAACCACGCAGCCTCGGGGAAGCGGCTTGGCCTCTCTGAGCCTTAATTCCCTCTGATGTAAAAAGCCATCAAAATAATATTGTGTACCCTGCAAGAGTGGGGGGTGGGTGGTAAGCAGCCTAGTTAAGTCTAAAGGCCCACAGACATTCACTATGGGGAAGGAATAAAGAGAAGAAAAGAGTTTTCTCAGACTGGTACCACTGTCTGAGCTCAGGGTCAAGAAGGGCAAGGGGTGGGCAAGACCTAGGGCCATGGAAAGGTACCAGAGCTAACACCATTTGAGTATGGAAGGGCTGGTACTGGTGAGATCAAGCAGGGCAGACTTCCTGGCAGAGGGGACCTTGGGCTGTCAGCCTGAGACCCCTTTACCCCTGGCCTGCCCCACCCTTCACCTCCAGCTGTCTGATCGCCATGGCCTTGAAGAACAGCAAGACAGGCAGCCTGCCCGTGAGTGAGATCTACAGCTTCATGAAGGAGCACTTCCCCTACTTCAAGGTGAGGGGCCCCAGTGGAGTGTAGGGGTGTTAAGAGGCCGGCTGCTCTGGCCTCTCCCTCACACGGCCCCAGACCAAAATGGGTCACTGTCTTAGGTCACCAGTGATGCCCATAGACACCTGTGCATTCACACAGGCATGGCCAAAGAAGCCCAGAAGGAAGAGGGGGCCTTGGAGCCGGACCCTGCCCAGAGACGGAGTTCACCGGGCATCCCGGAGTGGGGGAGGGCAGAGGATGGCGGGGTCAGCTTAGTGATTCCTCACAGACTCCCTGAAACACCCTGATGCATAACACAGACGTGGCAAGAGCTGTTGCTTCTCTGAGCCTCAGTTTGCTCATCTGTAAGATGGGGAGAATGATAGCCAGCTGGCCAGGGAAGTGAGGACTCTGCAGGTAAAGGGCTGTGGCAGCTCCTGGCGTGTGACTGGCCATCACGAACATTATTTTTGTTGGCATCAAAGGGAAATAAGGAGCAGGAGGTCAGAGGGTACCAAGCTGCAGGGTCCCTGACTTGGACAGTGTCCCTCGCAGAAATATTGCAGACAGTGGTGTGTGCGAGTGTGGGGGGCAGGGGCTAGAATGTGAGCTGCACCGTAGTATCTGATTACCTAACAATTAAGTATGAGCATTGAAACACGACTGAATATACTTGGTCAGTTATCCGCATGATAGCATCCTCTTTCTCACTTGCTTCCTAAGGAGGAGAGGAGGAGGGGACGATTCGGCATCCCTGGGCTTGTTCTCACATAGTAACTGTTGGCTGGAGCTCATATGCGGCTGCCCCTTTAAAAGGGCGTGGCCCTCCTGGTGAGCCACAGTCCCCACCAGTCTCTCTTGTCTTCCTAACTCAAGGCCGGGCTTCAGACTCACTTCACCCCACCACTGCCATGCCTTGCCCCTCGAGACCTGTGTCTGAGATGCCCCTGGAGAGGAAGGGCTTACGGGGAGGTCTCTGAGAACATCTGTGTGTCCATCTGTCCCCACAGACGGCTCCCGACGGCTGGAAGAACTCGGTGAGACACAACCTGTCCCTGAACAAGTGCTTCGAGAAGGTAGAGAACAAGATGAGCGGCTCCTCGCGCAAGGGCTGCCTGTGGGCCCTTAACCTGGCCCGCATCGACAAGATGGAGGAGGAGATGTACAAGTGGAAGAGGAAGGACCTTGCTGCCATCCACCGGAGCATGGCCAATCCCGGTGAGGCCTAGACACCCCCACTGCCACCCGCAACACATGTCCCTGCCCATAGGTCCTGGCCTCGCTGGTGGGGACATGGGTGCCTGGTGGACTTTCCTCCTTTCCTCCCGGGAAACATGCCTCCCCTGGGGCAAGTCCACGGAGGGGTCTGATCAGAGGCCTGTGGAAAGCTGTTCAGTCTCCCAACACAGCCCCTAGTTTCTCACAGAGAAATGCCAAACTAAGCAAACATGGGAGGACATCACTTTCTTACTGTGCCTACTGCCTTGGCACCAAGTTTCAAAACAATAAAATAATAAAATAATAACACCCAGTGTGGGCTAAGATGTGGAGAAACAGGCACCTTCATAGTAGGATAGGTGAGATTCTCAGTTAAACTTTTCCAAGGCAAAATAATATATAAAAACCCTGCAAACTGTTCCCTACTTTTTTGGTCCAGTTATTTTACTTCTGGTAATGTATGCTGAGGATATCAAAAATTCCAACAAAAGGTTTACAGACAAAGTTATTTTAAAGATTTGAAAGAGAGAGAGCACATGCAAGAGAGAGGGAGAGCATGAGCGGGGGTGGGGGGCAGAGGGAGAAGCAGACTCTCTGCGGAGCAAGGAACCTGACAAGGGGCTCAGTCCCAGGACCCTGGGACCATGACCTGAGCCAAAGGCAGACGCTTAACCCACTGAGCCATGTGGGAGCCCATAAGTGTCCTCTTTTCTAAAATGTGTGCCATCTTAGATAGGTCCCGGAACCCTGGTGGTCCAGTCTCAAACTGGTGTGACATTTAAGGAGACTCAAGCCACCAACCAGATATAATTTCAGAGTAATCATCTCTCTTGCTTATAACCAAGAGCATTAAGGAGGATCCAATTTTCAACCCACAGCAACACCTAATGTCTCTTTAGTAGCAGGGAGCGGCTAGGACCCCTTGTGCATTCATACATTTTGTCCCAATGTCGTGGGACCTGTCCTCTCTGCCTTGCTTCCTCTTGCAGAGCTGTTAGCTTCAGGGACGTCCTTGAGCTAAAGCACTGTCCCAAAGAGAGGACGTACCGTTGTCATGTGAGGCTCCCTCATTCCTCAAAGACCCTATGCAATCTGTGATTTCATGACATTTCCCCAACAGCACTGTGCAGAGTGTACGGTGCCCTCTCATAGACGAAGAGACCGAGGTTCAGAGAATCTAAGGGAATTGCTAGGGTTACAGGCATGCTAACACGGGGGCCTGGGAAATGCAGGCCGGCTGCTGAGGGACCTCTCCCTTGCCTGCAGAGGAGCTGGACAAACTGATCTCGGACCGACCAGAAAGCTGCAGACGGCCTAGCAACCCCGAGACCACCGTGCTGACTCACGCCGCCACAGTGGCCATGGCCCACGGCTGCCTGGCTGTCTCCCAGCTCCCACCCCAGCCCCTGGTGACCCTGTCCTTGCAGTCAGTCCCCCTGCACCACCAGGTCCAGCCCCAGGCACATCTGGCCCCAGATTCTCCAGCCCCAGCACAGACCCCGCCCCTGCATGCCCTGCCGGACCTGAGCCCCAGCCCCCTGCCCCATCCTGCCCTGGGAAGGGCCGCCGTGGACTTCATCAACATCAGCACCGACATGAGCACCGAGGTGGACGCCCTGGACCCCAGCATCATGGACTTCGCTCTGCAGGGTGAGGCTACAGGAACGGGGTAGGGCGGGACAGAAGGGGATGGTGGGGGTGGGAGAAGCTGCAGGGCCAGAAAGATGGGGGCGGGCAAGCGAGAGGAGGTCCGTCTGCATTTACCCCTCAGCTCATTCCTTGGACAAGTACTTCCCAAGCGCCTCATGCTGGTGAATTATAGCAAGCGTTTCATGAGTGCTTACTGTATGCCCTAGCCATCACCCCAGTCCCACCATGCAATGGTCCTGGCAGGCCACTGCCATTTCCTGTCCCTATTCTGCTGCTGAGGAGATGAGACAAAGAAGTGAGGTCGCTGGCCTGAGGGTCACCTGGCTAGTAAGGGGCAGAGTGGTACCTCCACCCAGGGCTCTGACCCCCAGCTTTTACTCAGTAACCACTTGAGTGTGTGTGTGCCAGCCATAGGCCAGGTCACGCTCTGACCCACTGCCTGCCCCTCGGTCGTGCTTGGCATATAGGAGCTGATCGAATGCCTGCACGGACAAGGGAAGTGTCTTATGATTTGTCTGTTCACAACACGGGAGCTCCTACCGTGCGCCAGCCAAGGGCCGAGGACTCCTCCCTGCCCCTGCCCTCTGGGAGTTCTCTGTCTAGAGAGGGAATGGACTGGTTAGCAGGTTTGTGAGTTAGCTAGTGAGGGTGTTATTTACAGCTGTGAAAGGGTATATTCTGCCCTCCCTGCCTGTCCCCCTGGATTATTATGTAGGGAAATTGTTGTTTTGTCCCCAGGCTGGGCCATGGTGGGAACCCTGAGGGAGAGTCCATGTTTCTACACATTCCCCTGTTGAAACCTTGGGAGGATAACGGGGGTGGGGGGAGGGGGATGAAGTCTCTGATTGTCTCCACTCATCCCAAGGAGCCTGAGGCTCAGAAGCGACACTCCCCGGGATGCCCAGTGGGAAGGGGGCGGGCTGGGGCTGGAACTTGTCTTCTCCATGCCCCCTCCCCTGCAATCGCTGACTTTGAACCCTACACACGGTCTTTGCCTATTCCTTAAGTCAGGACTCGATCTCGGGTCCGTCTGTCCTGAAGCCAGCTCATCCAAATGCCTTTGTCTTTGAAAGGGAACCTCTGGGAGGAGATGAAGGATGGGGGCTTCAGCCTGGACACCCTGGGGGCCTTCGGAGACTCTCCCCTTGGCTGTGAGCTGGGGGCTTCGGGCCTGACCCCCGTCTCCGGCGGGAGCGACCAGTCCTTCCCAGACTTGCAGGTGACGGGTCTCTATGCCTCGTACTCGACCCCAGACAGCGTGACCACGTCAGCCACCACCTCCTCCTCCCAGTACCTGGGCGCCCCAGGGAACAAACCCATAGCCCTGCTTTGAGGTGACGGCCTTGCCTGCCCCCACCCCAGCCCCTGACAGAGAGCTCCCCGGAGCCCGGTGTACCAGGAAGTGAGGCCTCTTCCACCTGTTGGCGCCCCTGGCCCTCTCACTCCCCCGCAGGAGGCCTTCTGGGCAAACAACACCCCCCCCACCGCCAGGTCAGAAGGACAGAGGAAAATGGACAGGCACACCAGCTTCCCCTGACCTCAGTGACGTCCCCCGCACAATGCTCCTCCCAGAGAGTGACTTCTGAGAACGAGATTTCTGGAACCTGCACCCCCACTGGGCTCCTGAGAGGACCTGCAGCCCGCCTTTGAGATGGGACGCATTGGTGCGCCATGGGAACTCTCCGGCGGGGAGGCCCTTGAAGTCATTCCTCTGGGGCTAAGCATCCACTCGGGCCTCCCGAGGCCAGGAGCAGAACCAGCAGAACCGTCAGCTCCCCTCGGCCGGGCCCGGGCTGAACTCCGGGACAGGCATGCGCCCCCCACCCTCCAGCCCTGCTTTTCCTGCAGGCCATTGCACACAACAGATCCTGCGCCATGCTGGGCCCTGGGCCCCTGTGTACCTTTATTTATATTTATTGGAGCCCCTCTGCAGCATCGATTGGACCCCGGCCCCAGAATGAGAGTCCCCGGTCCCTGCCTGCCTCCCGGCAACCCTTCCTCCTAAATTTCTCCAGGGGCTCATGGCGCCAACGGGCTCTTAGAGCCTTGGGCTGCTTTTTTAGAACAAAAAGCTCTTGGGATACTATGGGACATCCTCTTTTTCTAAATCAGAGACCAGAGACGTTTCTGACTGCTTGGTCATGATCCAGATTGCTTCCCACATGCGCCCAAGAGGACGGGAGTGTACCTCACTCCAGGCTTGGGGGCTTCCGAAGGGGAGACCGGGATGGGAATGGGAAGGATGGCGGGGGCCATTCGTGCTGGGATTTAAGACACTGATGGAAAAAAAAGCAAAGGGGACCATGTAGAGCTTGCCCCGCGTGGTGAGAGGGCTGACGAAGCTGCCAGGCGGTGTGTTTATTGGCACCTGTTTGCCTCTTCCTTGCCCTACGGCTGTCTTTATGTGGTTTTCTTTCTTTCTTTCTTTCTTTTTCTCTCATTACCAATTACTGATTTCACAAGTGGTGGATTCTGCAGACCGTGGGTGGGAGGGATAGGAGAGCGGGTCCGGGAAAAGAGAAGGTAAAAGAGGAGGACCCTCCAGCCCCATCGATGCCGAGAAGTACAGTGGTGGTTCGGACCACTGTTCCCTCTTGACCAGCTGGATGTCCGGCTCCTGTGTCTGGGCATCCCCAAACCCGAGGACCAGACTCTTCACCAGACAGCTGCCTGGAGGGCTCAAGGCTGGGGCTTGTCTTAAAGGACCATCTTGAAGTACTTGCTACCTAGTTCTGGAACTTTCTGCCAAGCAGCCATCACCTTTAGACACAGACTGGTGCTGGCCATCTGAGCAAGACCGCTCAGTGGCTTTGTGCGATGTGACCCTCGACAAGTTAAGATGTTTGAGTTGTTGCCAATGAAGACCCCGTGTTCAGGAGACGACAAGACTCTCAGAGAGTAGCGTTGAATAACTGTCTTTTGTCAGTAAAGGCTGAACCGCAGCTCTGTGGCTCAGAGGGAGGCGTGGGCGGAGGTGAAGGACAAAAGTGTGGTTTGTCACTCACTGCTCACAGCTGAGGTGCCATTTACAGACGGGGAAACTGAGGCCCAGAGAGGCAACACCACAGCAACACTGAACCCAGGGATCTGATGCCAGGTTCCCCTTGGAGATTGTCATTATTGGGAAAATCAGCACAGCCATCATTCACCAGCCCTCAGTGCCAGGCTCTTAACAGGCATCCCTAGGCAGGGACGCAAACCCCATTTATTGCTCAGAAAAAAGAGGCTCAGACCAACCAAGGAGGCAGGACTGAGGCCCTGAGTGCCAAACTCCAGAGTCAGTGCTCCATGGCGCCGCCTCTGGTGCGTTCCCAGAGTCACAGGAGGTAACAAGGTGGGAGCAAATGCACCCTTTTCAGCACCACACCCTCCTGGAAATTAGCTCCTTCAACCCTCCTTACGCCCTACCAGGCACCTGGCTTCGTTACTGCATCCGTTTTGCAGATGAAGAAACTGAGGCTTGGGGGAATAAAGGAATGTCTTGCCACCCAAGATAACAGCAGAAGGATGCATTCATTAGGAGTCAACTCATAAGCCCTTCTGGGGAGTGGCTTGCACACTCCCTGGGGAGACGGGTCCATGCACGTGTGACAATGAGCATGAAGGAAGATTAGAAGGATGACAGGGAAGGGGGACCAGGTCCACCTCTGGAGAAAACAGGCAGGTGACAGGGAGAGACTCCCTCCACGGCTTGGCTCCAAGGTGGACCTGTGACCCAAGCCTGGCCAATGAGCACATCACTCCCCCTACCCCCACCGCCCTCATTGGAGGGCGAAGCCTCAGTAGCCGGGTCACCCTAAGGAGATGGCTGAGAAGCCTTTACTTGAGTATGTCCCCTACTCCTTACTGCAGGCAAGCAGGGCCACGTATGTATAGAATCAAGGTGGAAACACCAAGGTCCTAAGGTCACAAGCTTTAAGCCAGAACCCTAATCCCAACCCGAGCCCCACCTGTGCGGGGGCTGAGCTGACCCCAGGAGAAAGCACCAAGGCGAGACCCGAGGAATGAGGCTTCACGGACCAACTTCTCTGCAGATGGTCAACTCTGGAGAAAAATGCTCAGCATTCGCCACCCTCTGAACCCCAGCTGCGTGCTGCACTGAGCTAAGCCCCAGGAAGCCACTCCTGATGAGTACAGACAGCTCAGCCCCGCACAGAGGCAGGAGACTCACCCATTTCCCAGATAAGAAAATGGAGACTCGGCTCGTGATCGTGCAGCTTTTCTTCTCCCTTGGGGAGAAATCGCCCACGTTCTAACCAATGCCGCTGGTGAATGTGGACGGGGGCTTACTTTGCAACATGTGCTGTGACATAGCTTAGTTCATTTATCCTGGTGGGGGGGTAGTAGGTGCCATCCCCCGTGGGAGGCGGAATAGTGGCTTCTGGATGGTGGCCACGTCCTAACCCTGTGACTTGGTTCTGTTACAGCAAGGGCGAGGAAGGGAGCAGGGGGCATTAAGGTTGTGTTTCAGCTGCCCTGAAACTAGGGAGGGGGTCCTGGATATCCAGGTAAGCCCTGTTGTAATCCCGGGATCCTGAGAAGTCAAAGAGGGGACAGGAGGCTCAGTGTCAGCGCTGAAGAGGACACCTCACCGGCTCTGACAAGAGAAAGGGGCCGCTCCACACGGGAAAACACAAGCAAACAGACTTTCCCTCTGAGCCTCCCAAAGGACCACAGGCTTCTCAACACCCTGACTCTGGCCCAGCGAGACCTGTCTCAGACTTGTGATCTCCAGAACTGCGAGAGAACAAGTGTGTGTTGTTTTTCAGCCACTAACCAGCCGTCTCGGGAAACAAACACCCCATTTTACGGAAGAGGAAACTGAGGCTCAGAGAGGCGGAGCCCGCTTACCTGGGAGGAGTCAGGGCTGGAGGTGGGACTCCCAGCAGCCCCTCTGCTTCCCCACCAGCCCCTTATCCATCCCCAGCTGGCTGGTCTGAAGTGGAGCTAAAACTGAGGATTTGACCGCAGGTCTGCAGATCTTCTGGCCCTTTGCATGGCGTCGCCCTGCCTTGAGGAGTGTTTGCTCCTGAAAGGCAGCTGCGGGAGGTTCGGGGAAGGGGACAGAAGGAGTGGACCGAAGGCAGAGGAGAGGAGGTGATGAATCAGGTGTTCCCTCCTCTGGACGAAGCTGGTTGTCCGACACTGTCCCTCCTCTGGGTATGAATGTGGGGCCTTCCCCAGGGTCTCAGCACCTCCACCTCCAGGTGGGGGGTAGCAGGATGAAGCCCAAACTGGCGGAAGGACAAGGCTGCCAGTCCCTGCCACCCTGTTGAAGGGATGCAAGCAAAAAGGTGCAATGACTTCTGAGTTCAAATTGCTTCTAGGCTTGACCTGTAAGGATGGCGACTGTAAAAATGAACAAAAAAGCTGGTACGTGTTGGGGAGGATACGGAGAAAACTGAATCCTCGTGCCCTGTTGGTGGGAAGGTAGGATGGTGTAGCCCCTATGGAAAACAGTACCACGGCTTCTCTAAGTGATGGAGAGAATTGTCATCTGGTGAACAATTCCACGTCTGGTAAGCTACCCCCAGAGGAGTGAAAGGAGGGACTCAGAGATGTCTTTGCACTCCCATGCTCACAGCCAGCATTATTCCCAAAAAGCCAGAAGGTGGAAGAAACCCAAGTGACTATCGATGGATGAATAGATGGATGGATGGATGAACAGAATGTGGGCACTGTGGTCTGAAGTCTGTGTCTGGCTATGCCCCCCATTCATTAGTTGGAATCCTAAAGCCGGCAGTGATGGCATCGGGAGGTGGAGCCTCTGGGATGTCCTTAGGTCAGGAGGGTGGAATCTTCATGAAGGCGACTAATGATCTTAGAAGAGGCCCCAAGAGAGCTCCCTGCCCTTTCTGAACACGGTGAGATGTTTGCGACCCAGAAGAGGTCTCTCACCTGGCCATGGTGTCACCCTGATCTTGGATTTCTAGCCTCCAGAACTGTAAGCTATGAAATTCTGTTATTTATAAGCCCCCAAATCTGTGGTATTTTGTCATAGAAGCCCGAATGGACTAAGACAGGAGTGCATATGTTCCATGGAATGTTATCCAGCCCAAAAAAGGACAGATGTTCGGACACCTGCGGTAACAGGAAAGAACCTTGTGGAACTTGTGCTGAGCGAAAGAAGCCAGCCACAGAGAGACAAATACTGCGTGATTCCACTCACAGGAAGTACCTAGGGTTGGCAAATGCACTCACGGAGACAAAGTAGCTGGCGGTCGCCAGGGCGGGGGGAAGGGGGCAATGGGAGTGTGTAAGGGATAAGGAGTTCCCGTTTGAGACAAGAATGTTGTGGAGATGGAGGGCCGTGCTGGTTGCTCAACTGTGTAGATGTACGAAATGTCGCTCAACTGTACACTTCGGAATGGCTAAAATGGTGAATTTTGTTATGTATACCTTACCCCAATAAAAAAAATGAAAAATGAGACATCCTAGATTCTTGGCCTGTGTTTCCTGGACATGAAGCTGCTTAGAGCTACACGTGGGTGAGAATATCACAAGATACAGATCATCATTGGGAGTGGCCTTTCCTATTATCTCTGGGGGTGACCACATCTCTGCCAATAAGACTGCTTTCCAAAATCCCTCTTCCGCTCAGTAGCCGGAGGGACTTGGGGATCCCTAGGTATACATTTCGTTTTCAAATCCACATTTCATATGTATATTCGTATTCTTTTGCATGATACATATGTATCATGTAACAGGAGAAGCACAGAAGCTGAGAGACCAGCTCCCAACTGGAGGTGGTCAGGGAGACCTGACTGGAGGAAGCACCATTGGATTTTTTTTTTTTTTTAAGATTTTGTTTATTTATTTGACAGAGCGAGAGATCACAAGTAGGCCAGAGAGGCAGGCAGAGAGGCAGGCAGAGAGAGAGGGGGAAGCAGACTCCCTGCCGAGCAGAGAGCCTGATGCGGGGCTCGATCCCAGGACCCTGAGATCCTGACCTGAACGGAAGGCAGATGTTTAACCAAAGGAGCCACTCAGGCAACCCTCAAGATGTGATTTAAAGAAAAAACACATTTTGAGAGATACGCTAATGCCTGCAGTTCACTCTGAAATGGGTCCAAATACGAAAATGGATTGACAGATTGAGAGAGGGTTGGACAGACAGAAAGATAGTAAGCAAAGACAAGCACAAGAGAATGTCAAGGATAGCTGTGAGTATCAGGTGATTAGGGGTCTGCGGCAGAGAATTCAACTTTTTGGTGTTTGGAGATTTTTCATAGTAAAGTGGCAGGGGGAAGAATGACTCTGGGTTAAAAGGCCAGCTGACTTTTGGAGCTGGGGAATTAGGTGGGGAGGGCACACCAAGGGGCAGAAGTTAGGGTGCCAAGTTTGGCAGCGCCGCACATTCATGATGTAGACAAGCTCTTACACTCAAGGACATGGGGCTCATTCAGGTGGTTGGTCGGGGCGCAGGGGCTCCAGAATCTGCTGACCCCGGGAGGGAGAGACTTCACTGAATAGAGAGGATGGCTGGCCTCCAGCCCAGGCCTGGCCCAGGAGGTGTCAGGTTCTTGATGGGGATCCAAGGGATGATGTTGGTTGGATTAGCCCCAGGGAGAGGAGTGGGGCCGGTCTGGATGGTGTCCTTATGTTTCAGGATACAACCTCTGCAGAGGTTCAGGATTTCTGGAAAAGCAAGAAGCTTAGCAAGATTGGGTCTGGCTCAGCAGAGAGCAGAGAGCGACGGGCGCCCCTTCTTGAAGTCAAGCTGAAAAGACCAAGTCTACCTGTGGCCTTTGGGATACAACCTCCTATCAGAGCTGTGCCTTTCTCGGATGGGGGCTTCTTTAAGATGTCAGCTGAGGCAGGAGGCTGGTGAGCGGCAGTGGTATCACCCAGGGAGGCGGCCTGCCTGTTCCGGACCCGAGAATAAGTCAAGGCCAAAGTGTTTCCTTTAAGAAATACTTTATTCCAGGGGCACCTGGGTGGCTCAGTGGGTTAAAGAAATACTTTATTCCACACATCTCCTGGTGGGTTCCCCCACCCACCCCTCCCAGGTAGTAGCTAGTCATCAACTTCTCTTTCCTTCCAAAGCCGAGAGAGCCTCTTGCACCTGGAAACGTTTCTTCAGGTCCCAAGGCAGCACAGAGGTCTGCTCCCTCTCCCGGTTGGCCTCCGGATGGGACAGCAGCTCATTCATCTTTCCCCCACTCCTCACCGCTGCCAGGACAATCTTCTTTGCCAGGGCTGTCATTGGCCGATGGCCCAACTGTATTTTTTTTTTTAACTCAGGCGTCCTCAAGCATCCTGGCTTGTGGGGGCTTCCCTGAGCATCCTCGCCAGCCTCTGAACGGGTCCGCAGGGAAACCGCCCATCCTGGCAGTAGGGGAGTGGCTGGCTGCTCCCATCCCTGTCACCGGGGGAACCCAGGGACGGGGCCGGGAGGACAGGAGGTCTGACGTGGGGCAGCCTGTGAAGCCCAGAGCTGGTGGGCCTGTCACAGAGATCTCCCTGAGCAAATCGGTGTGGCCCCAGGGGCCACAGCTCCACCCGTTGGGGCCGGATCCCTCTGCCAACATCCAGGCACGAGGTGAGAGAGTGACAGCAGAGGGCCTCTCCGGGAGGGGTAGTGTTGATCATAGCAGTGACACTCATGACCCACCTGTCCACGAGGGTGTGTGCTGGGGGAAGGAAGGGGCCGGTGGGGGGCTAGGAGCCACAGGGAAGCCGGACGATTCTGCCCATTTACTGTCTCTCCCTCAAAAACAAAATCTCTGAGCATGGACCAATGAGACATTCCTGGTGACTCGCTAAGGGTGACTTGGGGAATAATAAATCATTTCCTCTCTTAGAAAATTATTCAAACCCGTTTCCGGGTGACTCGACAGCATCTCAATAAGCATCATTACCAAAATAGGGATTTTTGTTTCTTCTTGTCTCTGCTCTTCTTTCCTTGGCCTAGTTATTCTGCTGAAATACAGAAGATGCTTCCATCAGGAATTGGTCTCAGAGTGAAAAAAATAAAAGATTCCAGGATCTGATACAAGAACTCCTGGATCCCGCATGCCAGGCACCAGGAAGCAGAAGGAAACCGGGGCGTTTGGGTTCAGGCTGATTCGGTGACGCAGCAAAACGTGTTCTCTCAAGAGACACAGACCGACCTTCCCCGAAGCAGAGAGGAAGCCGTTTCTGTTTGGAAGGGGACACTCCTGAGACTTTTATTGAGACAGGAGTGAGTGGAAGGCCAACAGCCCTGCAGAAATGTCCAGGATTTTTTTTTTTTTTTTTTTTTAGCAAACCCCCAAGGTCCTGATGAGGCCTGCGGTAGGCGGGTCAGCATGGTTTCTCTTGCCCATGGTCCCGCAAGAGAGTGCGGTGGGCTGGGTTCAGGTGGAGGTCGGGCTGTCCATGGTGGACAGGAGGTGAATGACTTGTGCCCGCTCGGCTGGGCTGACGTGCTGGCTCATGTACACGATACAGTCCGTGGCCACTTCTGGATTGTCCTGTACCAGGCTGCAGGAGGAGAGCAGAGAAGGGCTGGGGTCATCCCTGCCACTTAGGTCAGTGGGCCCTAGGGCAGTCCCCAGAATCCCTGTGCAGGGCCATGTCATATTCCAGGGTGTGTGACAACTCAGAGCTCCCAAATCTCTTCGTGCTGTGGTCATCATGGGGGTGACGGTCCCATGTAGTGGGAGGGATGAGAACACCTCAGAGGACGGTGGAGTCCATGAGTCACTAGCTGTGAGACTTCCCCGGAACCTCAGTGTTGTTCCCCAAATGGGGTCCCACGGGATCACCTGCCCACCTCACAGGGGACCCTGCTGGAATGGGGTGAGCTAATCCCTGGGGAAGGCTGATACCAAATGGGAGGCAGCAACCTAGCACCCAGCAGTTAAGAATGTGGGTTCTCACAAATGCGCTCTAGTTGGGACACCTGGGGGACCTCAGTTGGCGAAGCGTCTGCCCTCGGCTCCAGCCATGATCCTGGGGTCCTGGGATCAAGTCTCACATCGGGATCCTTCCACAGCAGTGGGTCTGCTTCTCCCTGTGCCCCTCCCCCTGCTCATGCTCTCTCTCAAATAAAAATAGGAAATACAGAGTACTGTGAATTGTGTAAGCCTGATGATTCACAAACCTGCGCCCCTGGGGCAAATAATACATTATATATTAAAAAAAAAAAAAAAAAAGGATACACACACACACATAGCGCAACGGCTGTGACCTTGGACAAGTTACCCTATAGACTCCAGCAAGGAATGCAGCCCTGAGCCCAAGGCCCGGGGACCTGCAGCCATTCTGGAGTTGGGCAGCTGGAAGAAAATTGTGGCTCCCGCACTTGCCGATAAGTCCAAGGGATGGGCGGGGGGGGGGGCGACGTGGCCACTCACCCTCTGATGGCCTTGAGGACGGAGTCGCGCTTTAGGCACTTGATGTTCTCGCGGATGGTGGAGTGCAGGCCATCCCCCGCCTGCCAGTGCTGTTCCAGCCACCGCACCACCATCTGGTTGTTGTCCCACATGTAGGCCTGGGGGAGGGGGAGAGGCTGGCTCAGAGAGAGACCCCACCGCCCAGCAGGCTAGCCTCTGCCCCCCACCCCCATCTCTACCCCAGGCCCCAGGCCCACCTTGACGGCCCCCTCGGTCTCCACGAACCAGCGCCGCAGCATGGACTGGATGTGCACGTGGCTTAGCTCCGGGCTGGCCTGCAGGATCTCCTGCCTGATCTGGTCCTCCAGCAGGAGGCGGCGCAGGCGCCAATACAGAAAGGTGCGTGAGGTCTTCCATTCCAAGATGTCCTGTGGACAAGCCCCAGCCAGGCCTGAGCCCCTCTGGGAGGGGATGCAGGGCGCCATCTGGGGCTAGGGCCTGCACGAGGCACGGGCTCTCTGATCATTCCCATTTTGCAGACCAGGCAACTGAGGCTTTCAGGGGAGGCAGAGGCCCCTGCCCCGGGGAGGTGGCAGAGGCGAGAAGCCACCAGCAGCTGACACTGGTTCAGCAGACACAAGCAGAGCTTAGGCTGGGAGGGAGCACCCCACACAGGGTGGTAGGCTGACTGTAGGATATCCTCTTGGGGGTGGCGCGATGGGGTGGGGCTCAGGATCGGCAGTGCTGGGGAGCGCAGGGCAGGACCAACCGGTCCCAAATGCAGCAGCCTGGCAGCGCAGCACGTGCGCGGACACACACACACACACACACACACACACACACACACACACACACGTCAGGGTAGTTCCCAAACCTCGCTGCCTGTTAGAACTTCCTGGGGATTTGAAAGCACACTGATGCCCAGCTCCCACCCCGCCTCCCCCAGACTCTGATTGAATTGGTCTGGAGAGCAACCAGGGCCCTGGGATTTTTTTTTCTTTTTCTTTTTTTATAGCTCCCCAGGAGATTCTAATGTGTGGCGCTCCCGCCCAGATCGCCTCCTGTTTGGAAACCAGGCCACCTCGGACTGGACCCCTCACACCCTGCCCCACAGCCCTTACAGTGAGGGCACCCTTCTCCAGCATGCAGATGGGCTTGTCGTGGAGGCTGGCGAACTGCACCGCCACCTGGTGATAGATGGGCAGCAGCTGTTGCTCCCGGGCTTTCAGCTGGCCCTCCAGGTCCTTGCGGTCCTTGTCCGAGAGCCCTGGTGTTCCTGTGGGCAAGGGCACAAACCAGGCTTTGTGGCACAGTCCTGCACTGGAATTCCGATCGTACCCCCAAATCGAGCGGCTCTTGCCATCTCAGACAGGCACTCACAATGGCAAGACGGCCTTGAGCACGCAACTGTGATGATGCCCCCTTTTATCAGAAAGAACCATGCGCTTTGCATATTGCAAAAGATAAGAAGGGAAGATTATAAACAACTCTTGCCAATTTCACACCTTAGAAGAAATAGACAATTTCTTTGAGATAAATAAATTAGGGAAGCTCTGCCAAGAGGAAACCAGATAACCTGAATAGTCCTGTGTATAACAAAGAGGCATTTGTAGCTAGAAACCTCCCACCAAAGATTTAAAGAAATAATACGAATTCAAACTCAGGCTATAGGAGAGAACACTTCACAACTCATTCTAAGAGACTGGCATTACCCTAACACCAAACCGAAGAAATAACACACACACACAGGGATAAACCTTCTACAGAGCACAGTTACAAAGATATCACCATCTAGTTATGGACTTTTTTTTTTTTTTAAGAGAGTGAGTGAGTGAATGAGCGGGGGAAGGAAGGGCGGAGGGAGAGGGTCAGAGAGAATCTCAAGCAGGCTCCACAGTCAGAGTGGAGCCCAGAGTGGAGTCTCACAACCTTGGTATCAGAACCTGAGTCAGGGGTGCCTGGGTGGCTCAGTGGGTTGAGCCTCTGCCTTCAGCTCAGGTCATGATCTTGGGGTCCTGGGATCGAGCCCCGCATCAGGCTCTCTGCTCAGGAAGGAACCTGCTTTCCCCCTCTCTCTCTCTTCCTGCCTCTCTGCCTGCTTGTGATCTCTGTCTGTCAAATAAATAAAATATTAAAAAAAAAAAAAAAAGAACCTGAGCCAAAATCAAGAGTCAGACGATGAACTCACTGAGCCATCCAGGTGCCCCCAATATGGACTTTTAAACAGAATTACACCTAAGGTTACAGGAGAAACAAAGCTATCACTCAAACAAAACTGGTAAAATATTTTGTCTGATGGACAATTCTAAAAGGACATCTTGTGAAAATGCTCATCTTCTTCACTGGCCCCAAATACTTCCATTTTTTATATTTTGGGTGTGTTGAGAAATAAATACACTAAGGCATTACACATTTTTTTTTTAACGTTAGAGGGGTTGATTTTGCTACACTGAACACTGAAAACATCTCACCATTTTTGTAGCTGTGTTTCTGCACATTTCACTTTGTTTTCACCGTACTAGAAGGCCCCGGTAGCAGAGCAGGCAGGCCCCTCTTGCCCTCTGAGAGATGAAGCACTTCTAACCCTCTCACCTAGCTGTTCCACGAGCTTCTTGTAAGCTGGGTCGATCCTTCTCATGGTCTTTATCAGATCTTTCTTTCTGTACTTAATCTCCACCGTTCCCTCCGGCTCCAGAATATTCGCCCTGAGAAAAGAAGAGGGAGGGGTGGAAGTGTAGGCGATGTTCCCCAATAAGCAACGGCCAGGAGACATGGGGTAGAGGCAGGAGAGCCAGGAGATCTGGGTGTGACCTCTTAGCTCTTTCACAGACTCACTCTGTGACTTGTGCAAGTCAGAGGGGACTCTCCCGTCATCTACTTCTATAGCCATAAAATGAGGGGCTGAGCCTACGTTTTAAAATCAAGTTTTCTGAGCTCCAGAAGGCCCTTTCAGCTCTGTGAGCATATGACTTTCTCCAGAACAGCCTAGCTCTCCTGCTCTTCAGCCTCTCCTAATGTCTGTTCTCTTCAGGCCACAGTACTATTTCTGATCTCCTTAGAGTTCACGGAGTCACAATGCATGGTCCAGTGGGAGCTGGCCTCCCATTTCAAGCCTCTTACTCACACTTCAGACTGCCCCCTCCCCCATCCTTTGATAGCTTGGAAGCCCTGAGGAATACTCCATGGACCTCAGAGCTTCCTGGTGGCCACAGTGAGAAGTTCATTATCACTCCACTGGAGGCTGCTTGTGTCCTGAGCCCTCCTGGAGGCCTGAGCCTCAACAGTGCTCCATGAGGGTCTGGGAGCACTGATGGCAGGACAGGTTTGGCTCATTTGCATATCACGATGTCTGCCATAATGCCTGGCACATAGCAGGTACTCAATAAGTCTTCACAATAAACACTTCACCAACTGACCCACCCAGGCGCCCCTCTACTGAGAAAATCTACTTGTGCACTGGATGCTAGTTTCAGTTTGCTAAAGCTGGATGCTCTCCAACCTTCAGAAAGTCAGAATGCCAGGCACCTGGGTGGCTCAGCTGGTTAAGCGTCTGCCTTCGGCTCAGGTCATGATCCCAGGGTCCTGGGATGGAGCCCCACAACAGGCTCCCTGCTCAGCGGGGAGTCTGCGCTCCCTCTCCTTTTGCCGCTCCCCCTTACTCATGCTCTCTCTCTCTCTCAAATAAATAAATAAATAAACCTTTAAAAAAACAAAAAAGAATCTCAATGCCCTGGTAATCCCTGGCCAGCGGCTCAAAGGTGACAACAGCGTTTGAGGACTGGGGCTGAGAATAAGCAAAGGCTCAGCCAGATTGAGGGAGACACACCCACCTGCTCTCCTTGTCTGCGTACAATTCTATGCACAGGGGATTGATGGAGGAGTCCAAGACCACCCAGGAGCCTCCCCGGAGCTCTGCGTTGGGTGGGATATAGGACAGGATGGGCTGTTTATACTGCCTGAGGCTGTCCACGATGTAGGCTCCGAACTTCAGCATCTGGTCGTACATGTCTGCCAAGCAAAGCAGTCACCTGGCGAGGAGGCCTCCAGCCCCAGCACCTGTCCACATGCCAAGCCCACAGCCCTCATCATCCTGGGGATCTCAAGAAAGTGTGTCAGCCAAGATGCTTGGTGGCACCACGGAAAGAGCTCTGGGCTGGGAGTCAGGATTGGGCATAAGTACAGAGGGCACCCTGACCATACATGTGACCTTGGACATGTCACTCTCACTGCCTGGGCCTCAGTGTCCCCATCTATAAAAAGGAGGCAGAGGGCCATCCCAAAGATTCCTTCCAGCTCTGACTCTGGGATGCCCTCATCAATGCCTGGCCCCCTGCCCAGCAATAACACAGGTCCTTGCCTCCTGCCCACACACAGCGTGGCCCTTATTTTCCACCAAGTACCAGGCACCTTACGTGGTTACAGTGCAACAGTACAATCAGTCATCATCACACCGAGAGCTGACACCATATGCCAGTGATCAGCTCATCAAATAGCCCCCTTGGGCCTCTTGGGTTGGTCTTAGCCTCTTCACAGGAGGAAAGTTGCCAGGGCTGCCCTCCTGGCCCTGCCCCTCACAGTGTGACCTCTGGAATTTCACATGGGGAACCCTCATGTCCTCATCTGTAAAATGGGAAGATGTGACCTGAACTGGTCCCGTCCTCAGGACTGTGGGGACCTCAGCTAAGAGGATGACGAAGCCATACAGAGGAGAACCATAGCACTACATTGAGGGGGCCTCCCTCTTCTGGGTGCTGACCCCACTGCTTTGGGGCACCCAGAGGAGAGACAGCCATACCTTTCATGCCACCGGAGAACCCCCTCCAGTTGGCAAAGATTATCAGGGGCAACTTCTCTCGGTTAAAATCCTTGATGGCCTGGGCTGTCTTGTATGCCGAGTCTGGGAGCCACACCTGGCCCACCTGCTGGATTATCTGAAACATGGAGTGGCCTGATCAGACTCCTCTCTGTGAGAGTGGCAAGGGGACACGGAGACAGCCATCTGAGCCCCACCCTAGAGGGCAGGCAATCTGGTCTGCGTTGGCACCCGCCTCAGAACCAGGGCTCACAGGGAGGGCCCAAAGCTAGTCTGTGAGGGGCTCTGTTTGCCTCCATGAGCTACAGGTTCCTTTTGGCTCATTTCAGGCTCAAAGGGCAGCTAGTCCCGACTACACTGAGTCCTAGGACCCGCCCCTTGCCTTCTGAGCTCCTCCCAGCATGTGCCACGGCCCACCCTAGAAACAGTGACGATGATGGAGGCAGAAGGCAGGGAGGATTCCCAGGGACTTGTCACCCTCTAAAGAAGAAGAAATGCTGTGTGGGGCATTTATGCATCCCTCAGAAACCATGCGGGAGAAATGGGACCCCAGGGCCAAGGACTCACCCCAGGCTCCGGCATGTGACCACCCAGGACCCGCTCTTTGTTGGCTAAGCCAGCTGGAACAGCAGTCCCAAGTTCCCAGACCCCTCACCTTGGCCTCCGAATCCAGGTTGGCAGGGTCCGCAGGTATCACCACCTCCACGGTCCGCGTCTCCACGGCGATCACTCCAACAGGGATACCCCCCAGCCTGTGAGGCCCGGCATGGGTCAGCCAGGCTGGGTCAGCCAGGCTGGGTCAGCCAGGCCACACCCCCCGTGGACTCAGGGTACATGGGTCCTCTCGGCCTTGGGGGACATCCTATGGGCATCCTGGGTACGTGGTGCTCATGGTGGGGAGGGGGGCAGGCAGAAGACAGCATTGTTTTCTCTTGAGTGGGGCATTCTCTTGGAAGCACTTCTTTGGAAGTTTCCAAAGCAGTTAGAGCCTCCTCACAAGCTGGTGGGCTGGAAAGGGGCTGTTGGCGCCCCTCTTGGGGGCACCAGTCGTGGTGGTGACAGGGACGGCCAGGCTACTGCAGGGACAGGAGCAGCGCTGTCCACTAGAGCTTTCTGCGATGCTGGCGCATTCTTGGTCTTGTGCCATCCAGGACAGCAGCTGAGATGAGCTACTTCCTGAGCACTTGAGGCATGGCGAGTGCAACAGAGGAAGGGGGTCTCTTTCAACTCATCTAGGTTTACATGGTCACACGCGGCCAGCAGCTACCACACGAGATAGGGTGGGTCTAGGCACAGAGGCCCATTTGGAAAGGGTTGAGGGATGCCAAGCCTGCAAGAGCTTCTGCTCAGGGGGGATTCTGTGACATCAGTAACCGTCACTGCAAGCTCCCGGCCGGCCCTGTGCCAGGCGCAACCCTGGGTTACTCTTGTTTATGCTCTCAAGGACCGTAGGGATGGGAAGTCTTTCAAAAAAGGAAGGGTCTCCAGGTGGAAGGGGGAACAGATCTCATTTCTGGTTTTAAAAAAATGTTTTTAAAATAAAACACTTATGGAAAAGTGACCAGCTGTAATGCTTGGCTTCATGGTTAGTATTTTAATACATATTTATTGCCTGGAGAGAAAGAACAGCAACAACAAAGACAGTACTGGAGGCCCCTATCACTTACGGAGCATTTGTGATTGATTTTTTTTTATTAAGTAGGTTCCACGCCTGGCATGGAGCCCAATGTGGGCCTTGAACTTGCGACCCTGAGACGGAGACCCGAGCGGAGATTAAGAGCTGGCTGCTTCACTGACTGAGCTTCCCAGGCACCCGCATTTATGATGTTGTAAGTGCTTAACATTCATCGTCAAAACAGTCCTCCCTCGTGGTTTAGTAGGATTATCAACCCCACCCTGCAGAGGAGGACGTGGAGGCCCAGAGAGGGTGAGTGACACAGCCGGGCTTGACCTCAGGTCAGACTCCGGAGTCGGAACCCGTAGCAACGACATCATGCCAGGAATCTGAACGGTAAGTTATAAGGACACTGCTTTGGGCTCCACGTAGGAAGGATCTTGCAGGGAGCGGGATATATCTGAAAAGAGGAGGACTACACCGCTGAGGAGTGAGCTGATCAGCTCTGGGAGCATTCAAGCATTTAAGCCATCCACCAGCTGTGTGTAGACAAAGGGGTTTCTGACCATGGCCCTCCTGAAAGGGAATTCCTAGTTTGGAGTGTATGCGCAGTTTTCTTGCAGGAGCACCCAGAGCTGTCTTCTAATTCCCCGAGGGGCCCATGGCCCCTGTGGCTATGGAGCCCTGCCCCAGGGGCAGACACTAGGGGCCAGGGTACTGGCCCCCAGCAACAAGCTAGCTGAGACGTCTGCTAAGGCCCCAGAAAAATCCAGCTTTATGAAGAAGTTCATCATCCAGAAAACAATCCCCCAGGTTGGTTTTTCTTTCAGAAAATCCTGAGGCCAAAGCAAAATGCTCTCGGGGGTCACCTGAGAGGAAAGGACCCCTGGTCTAGTGCCTGGGGGTCCCGATGCCTGGGGAGGCTAGCTGAGTGCAGCCTGCCCCGTCTTCAAGGTTACCTTGCTCGTCCTGTTACCACGGTCTGGGCCCAAGGTGCCATGATTTCCTTGAAACTGCCATGGTCGAAGAATCCACTCTGCCAGGATCCCTTCAGAGCTGCAGACAGGAGGAAAGAAGCCCAGGCCAAGGGGTGGGGTTGATGAGGGTCCTTAGGGTCTGCCTGGTGGGCCAGATAACCTGGCCTTGACGGCCCAAACACCTGCTTCTCCAGAAAACCATACAGATCCCAACCCCGTTAAAAAACAAAACAAAACAACAACCAAAAAATCCCCCAAAAAACAGAGCTGCAGAAAACACTCCAAGTCGGGAATTCAGCAGCTCCTGTCAACGCCAAACACACGGAGATCCTGATCCTAAGGATCAGCCCAAGATGGAAATAGAGTTGATGGGACACCTTCAAAAGGTGGGATTTGGGAAAGGGACCATGTGCCCTGAAAACTCATATTTGACACGCTGGCTGTAGCCTCACAACATTTAATGTGGAGGCGGGGCGCATCATCAACTTCTAAAAGAAAGAGATAATGAGACAAAGAGAGAGATGGAGAGAGACAGAGAAGAGAAGAGGAGGGGAGGAGGGAGGATACAATGACGTCCGCTGCCGCCATCCCTGGACAGGGAGCAGCGCCGTGTCCATCATGGGGTTCGGAGCCAGGTAACAGGAGGGCCACAAGCTGCCAGGGAGGAAAGCTGAGGGCCCGAACCCCAAGCAGCCTGGCCCCAGAGTCTGCTTGGGGGCTGGCCTGACCAGATGGAGAAAACGGTCAGAAACAAGTTGGATATTTTATAATCAAGTTCAAGCCACACCCCTCGGTGCTCAAGAAAACCCAAGAGAAACCCGAGAGGGGCACACAAGCAGAGGGGCGCCCTGTGCCTCTGTGCCCCATGCTGCTCCTCTGCGGGGGGCGCCCTCCTGCGCCACACAGCTGGACAGCCACGTTCTAAAGGTGGCGGCATCTGACATTCTAGACCGGGGATTGGGGGTGGGGGTAGCTCAGCTTTCCTGCTCTGTTTGGCTGCTCAGAATGTAACCACACACCTCCCAGAGACAAACCGGCCCCTTGCAGAGGGAGGGAGGGACGGAGAGGATGTGTGTGTGCGCACATCTCTACGTGTATGAGTGTGCAGAAGAGGCTGGGTCGTCTGTCCTGGGTGAACCCCTGGAGGGCTACATTTGTAAGGTGGAGCCAAACAGAGAGACGTTAAGAAAGAGGGAGGGGGGGGTAGTCATCTCTGGGAGACTCTGATGTCTGCATTTTCCACCTCTGTAACCACGGGGCAGTTTCGGGAGGGAGACCATGACCTGTGTCACGCTTCCCCTCCATGGACCAGCCCCAGAAACCAGAGGCTGCTTCCACTCCTTCTTGGTTAACAGCTCAGCAGAAGCATAGAGGAGAAAATCCCCATCCTTCCACGCCCTCTACATTTGATCTCGGGTGTACCCCTCTGGGACACGTGGCTAAGGATCCATGCTTCTGAGCGTTCCTTTGTCCCACGTGCAGAAAAGAAACCCAAGAGCTTTAGAACTTACTCGGGTGAGGCTTTCCTGCAAGCAGCCACCGGGGGTCATATGGAGCTTTGGTCGGGTAGTATCCAACTTCTCTGTCAATGGGGTCCGTGGGTGTGATGATGGGGACTGGGCTGTGATTATTCTAGAAAAGGAAACCAACTCAGTCTCCTTGTACTCGCCAGTAATACCTGCGATCTGCTTCTCCCCTCTGACCATGATCACGTCTGATTACGCAGGACAGCCCAGTCCGGACCAGCCAGTCATCACCAGTTTGAGTAGCATTTGGTGCCAGGCTCTCCACATCCCTGCTCTGAATCATCAGGTTAATCCCCCAGGGTAGGTACTCCTGTGATTCCCATTTCACAGATGAGGAAACAGAGGCTCGGAAAGATTAAGAGACTGGCCCAAGGTCTCGCTGCTAGGGAGGAGGAAGCCAGGAATCAAATCCAGCCTGGCTGCAAAGCTCCAGGATTCTTTATTGGTCAGAGTTACCCCTTTCCAAAGCCACCCTTACAAAGGTATTAAAAAAAAAAAAAAAAAAAAAAAAAGGAGGGGCGCCTGGGTGGCTCAGAGGGTTAAGTCTCTGCCTTCAGCTCAGGTCATGGTCCCAGGGTCCTGGGATCGAGCACGACATCAGGCTCTGTGCTCAACAGGAGCCTGCTCCTTCCTCTCCCTCTGCCTGCCATTTCCTCTCTTTGTGCTCTCTCTCTGTGTCAAATAAATAAATAAAATCTTTAAAAAAGAAAAAAAAAGAGCAAAGAACAGTGAGTACAGAGCTGGGTGTCAGAGAGGGAAGGAGGGAGGAGTAACGAAAAATGAACCCCAGCCACATGGCAGAGCTCCTTGTTCCCCAAACTCCCACGCTACCCAGCTGGGGGAGCTGATTCCAGAGTCTCCAGACACGATGCTGCAGAGGGTGTACTGCACCTTTGGCATATAGGACAGCCACTCCAGGATGGTGTACACGCCCTCGAAGTCGTCTGGCACAGTGGTGTGGGAGATGCCGTTGTAATGCATGATCTGCACGCCACCCAGCTGGTTGTTGGAGGTGTAGACCTCTCGGCCCAGGACCTGCTTTGACAGGGCGCATTTAGCAAGCCCGGCCCCTACCCCACCCCGTCGGGGCTCAGGACTCGTCCATCTGTTTGGAAATCAACTCCCTCCAGGATCCTCAACCTGCACATGGCAGTGACCTGGGAGCTCTCAAAAATCCTGCCACCTGGGCTGCACCCAGAACCACTGCAGCAGAATCTTCGGGGTTGGGAGGCAGCATCAGTATTTTCCTTCAGCTTCTACGTAATTCCAACATGCAACCCAATTTGAGAACAAGTGAGCCCACCGATGACTTGGGTCTTCTCACAAAACGAAACCCTACCCTGAGTTTCTGATTCAGCATGTCGGCACCGAGGCTCGAGAATCTGCTTTCCTAACGGGCTCCCGGGGGAAGCTGCTGCTGCAGCGGGTCTGGGGACCAGACTTTGAGAACTTCAGTGGGATTCTATCAGACATTACCTTACGAAGGCTTTACAGCCACTTGGGGGTATGTTTTAATACAGTGAGAACAGCAGAATACCAAACTCCACATTCACCAGGAGTCAGGCAGACAGAAGACAAGAAGGAAATACACTAAAATTTTAATAGGAGCAAATTTACTTTTGGGGGGTGGAGTGTCTCTTTCCAGTTTTCTGTAATATGTAATGCCACGTTAATAATTTTTAAATATTTAAATGGCAGTACACAAGAGAGTTCTACCACAAGAGCCTAGTATTTCTTTTTTTAAATTTTTTTTTGGCTCACGGCGCCCTGGTGGCTCAGTGGGTTAAGAGTTTGTCTTTGGCTCAGATCATGATCTCAAGGCTCCCTCTCTCTCAAACAAATAAAATCTTTAAAAACAAAATAAAGTAAAACAAGTTTTTTTTTGACTCAGGAGAGACCAAGACAAGTGCAAACTGGAAAAAGAGCTGTACATCAGTAGGAAGGACACTGGTTTCATGCTGAGAAAAGGCCTCCATCAGGAGACAGTGGAAAGGTTACAGTGAGTCCCCATCCCCCACAGCCACCACCCCCTGTTCCTGCCCCACCCACTCACCTTGTTTAGCGCGCTGGCTCCCGTCAGGATGATGTGAGAGTTTTCCACCTGGATGACTCGCTGGCCCAGCCTCACCAAGTAGGCTCCGATCCCCACAGCTCGGCAGGTCACCTGTGGAGACGGAGATGGGGCCCCGCTGAATTCCCGAGGCAGGCATGCCCCACTCCCCACAGCGGGGGTAGGAGGAGGACAGGCCAGGAACCCACCGGGCACACATGGAAGCTACAGCCTGGCCACCGGTGACCTGACTGGTGACCAAACAGCATGGGCACAAGCCAGTTCTTCAGGCTCACCTGACCCTGGCTTCCGGAAAGAATGTGGTTAACAAAGAAGAGTGTGGTGAGGCCAGATAGCAGACATGGAATGTTCTGGTTCTTGCTTCATCCAAGGCCTAGCTCTTATACGTACCTCTTCTGAGCCAATGTAGCCTCTCGTACAACCAAAGGATGCCTAGGAGCCAGGGCAAAACTGGTGAAATCGGAGTGAGGTCTATACCAAGGTAAGGGTGCTGAGCCAATGTCAATGTCTTGGTCTTGGTAATGTACTGTGGTTACGTAGGATACTGTTACAGGGGACACTAAATGAGGGGGACAGGGGACCTCTCTGTACTGCCTTGTAACTTCTAGTGAGTTGCAAACTATTTCAAAATTTTATATTTATATATCATTACATAAAATATATACTTATGATACATATATGATATATATAATTATATATATTATATAGGATACATATAATATATATTATATACTGTGATACATATATATTATATATAATAGTAAACTATTTCAAAATTATATATAAATATATATAATTATATATGATACAGATAAAACATCTATTTTAGAATATAGAAAAATATACATATCTTTATAGATTTTGGAATATATAATATGTAAGTTATTTATATATATATATCCAAAGGTATATATTTTTTATTTTGAAATACATATAATGGTATCTAGAAAACAAGCCTAAGGAAGACGCCCATGGCCAGCATTTTCCACCTTGGAAACTGAAGATCCAACACGGAATGTAAAGATAAGGTCTTGAATGACAGTGTACCATGAAAGAGTAGTACTATTACTAGGAAGAGCAAATATTCCTGGAAAGGCTAAGGGAGGGAAAGGGGAGATATTCATTTTGTGCCAATCAAAATCAGATAAAAATTCTCCTAAATACTCAGTACCTTTTTTAAAAATTTAAATTCTAGTTAGTTAACCTACAGTGAAATACTGGTTTCAGGAGTAGAATTCAGGGATTCGTCACTTACCGACAACACCCACCGCTCATCACAAGTGCCCTCCTTAATGCCCATCCCCCAGCCTGCCCATCCCCCACCCACCTGCTTCCATCAACCCTCAGTTTGTTCTCTATCATTAAGAGTCTCTTATGGTTTGTTTCCCTCTCCCCCCCTTTTCTCCCTTTCCATATGTTCATCCATTTTCTTTCTTAAATTACACATGATTGAGATCATATGGTAATTGTCTTTCTCTGACTTATTTCACTTAGCATAATACACTCTAGCTCCACCCATACATTTGCAAATGGCAAGATTTCCTTCTTTTGGACAGCTGAGCAATAATCCATTGTATAAATATACCACCTCTTCTTTATCCACTCATCAGTCAATGGACACTGGGGCTCTTTCCACAGTTTGGCTATTGTGGACATTCCTGCTGTAAACATTGGGATGCATGTGTCCCTTCAAATCTGTATTTTTGTCTCCTTTGAGTAAATACCTAGTAGTGTGATTGCTGGGTCATAGGGTAGCTCTATTTTTAACTTTTTGAGAAACCTCCAAACTGTTCTCCAGAGTGGCTGCTCCAGCTTGCATTCCCACCAACAGCATAAGAGGGTTCCCCTTTCTCCACATCCTCACCAACACCTGCTGTTTCTTGTGTTGTTAATTTTTAGCCATTCTGACAGGTGTGAGGTGGTATTTCATCGTGCTTTTGTTTTTTTTTTGTTGTTGTTGTTGTTGTTGTTTTTTAAGATTTTATTTATTTATTTGACAGAGAGAGATCACAAGTAGGCAGAGAGGCAGGCAGAGAGAGAGAGAGAGAGGAGGAAGCAGGCTCCCGGCTGAGCAGAGAGCCTGATGTGGGGCTCGATCCCCGGACCCTGGGATCATGACCTGAGCTGAAGGCAGAGGCTTTAACCCCCTGAGCCACCCAGGCGCCCCTCATCGTGCTTTTGATTTGCGTTTCCCTGACGGTGAGCGATGTTGAGCATCTTTTCACGTGTCTGTTGGCCATCTGGATGTCTTCTTTGGAAAAGTGTCTATTCATGTCTCTTGCCCATTTCTTAACTGGATTATTTGTTTTTTGGGTGTTGAATTTGATAAGATTGGACCATGATTCAAACACATCAACTATAAAAAGATACATTTTCTGATAATTGTTAAAACTGACTGTGAACCAGGTTTCAAGGATATTAAAGACTTGCCATGGATGTTGATGGGTGTAAAAATAGCACTGTGATTCTGTAAAAAAGCGGTGTATCTGGGGGTCTTTATCTAGCAAAGATCCACCCTGGGCCATCCAGAGGTGGTAAGACAAGACAGGGGGCTTGCTTTAAAATACCCACAAACATGGGATGCCTAGGTGGTGTAGTCGTGAGGCATCTGCCTTCGGCTCAGGTCATGATCCCAGGATCCTGGGATCAAGCCCCTCATTAGGCTCCCTGCTCAGCGGGAAGCTTCCTTCTCCTTCTCCCACTCCCCCTGCTTGTATTCCCTCTCTCGCCATGTCTCTGTCAAATAAATAATTAAAATCTTTAAAAAAAATAAAATAAAATATGCACAAACAGGGGCGCCTGGGTAGTGCTGTCAGTTAGGCATCCAACTCTCGGTTTCTACTCGGGTCATGATCTCAGGGTCATGAGATCGAGCCCTATGTCAGGGTTGCATTCAGCACAGAGTCAGTTTGAGTTTCTCTCTCCTTCTCCCTCTGCCCCTACCCCCCTGCTCTCTCTCTCTCTCTCCCCTTCTCTAAAATAAATAAATGAATCTTAAATATATATATACATATATATATGTATATATGTATATATATATATGGCTACATGTTGCTAATCACGGGAGCTGTGTGATGAGCACACAAGGCTCTTTTCTTCTGAGACTGCTTTAAAGATTCCATGAGACAAAGTGGAAAAGGAAAAGGAAATAAAATAGGAGACTCACCAAGCTGATGGTGACAATCTCTTCATAAGCCAGGGAAGACTCCCCCGCAATCATGCCAGAACCCCGGAGATTCTCTATGCCCACACCACTGTCCTTCCCAATAATATCCGTGATGACATACCTTCATGAACAAAACATGGGTTCAAGATTGAGCTCTAGCCCAGGAAAGTTCAAGGCTGACATATTTCCCCAGAACCCAGGGCAGGGTTGATGAGCAAGGTGAGGGAATAGAAGGTGGTAAAGCAGCCAGAGGTGAAATGAAAGCAGGGGTCTAAGACCCTCATAATTGGCCCAGAAGTTTCTAGAAGGGCAAGTGCAGCATCTATAATTATCACCCTTCCCACCAAAGATGTCTGCCTATTTGGAGGCTGTCCTAATGAAAGGTCACCCCCACCCTACATACCTCCACAAACAATCTAGAATAAAGTTTGGTCTACAGAGTGACGAGGAAAGGTGCTTATTTCACAATCAGTCAGTCAAGATTCTATGGCCTAGAAGTGAAACACTGTACGGCCTAACCCCTGTTACAGATTCACAAGACACTGCTGCAGTCAAAGCTTCTGACAAGGTCTGCAGTAAAGATGCTTGTTAGATCCCATTTAAACCCAGGGTTTCTCAATGTACTTGGTTCTTCACCATCCCCCACAATGTATCACCAACTAACATTCCAGAAAACCTAGCCTGGGAAATTATGACTTTGTCAACTTCATTGGGAAGAAAAAAAAACAAAAACAAAACCCCACAACATTCCCTAGAAAAGACAGCTGGCAACCTTGGACCTCCTCACAGAGCAGACCCCTTCCCTGCCTACACCTTCCCAGCTTTCCAAATCGCTGCTGCATCAGCTAGGCTAATTTGGTCATAGATGTAACCTTGCAGCTCTAGGGACATCACGGGAATCCAAGCTAATTCTTTCCCAGGTGAGGTACTGTATTTGTGAAAGCCATGACTCACTCTGGATGGCAAGGATGGGCTCACCCTGAAGAAAGCCCCACATGTCTTAGTCCCCAGTGTCCGGAAGGCCCGGGGATCCCACTGTACAAACACCATCATCCCGTTTGAAAACATCACCCACAAGCCCGGAGGCAAAGAGAGGGACTACCCGTCAGTAGCTGAAATCAACCACAGGCAAAAGGAAGGAGCTACCTGATAACTTACTGACCTGGATTCTCCATCTTCCTCGATGTGTTTACAGTGGACAGAATTCAGGGAGCTGATTGTGGTGTAGTCTTGGGGGGTCAGGTACAAGTACTTAAATCCCTTAAAGAAATATACACCAGTGAGGCTGTGAATCCAGTTCCCTGCACTAGACAGCCACTGTTTGTTTTTTTTAAATGTTAATATTGTAGGGGCAGATGTTAATAACGAGTTAACCATGTGTTAACAGCACCACTGGCATGTCTGACGTTAATTCCATATCAATAACAGCTACAGACTGAAGGTATGATCAGTGCCAAGCACTTTCCACTCATCCTTACACACGACCTCCCATTTCTCCTGCTCTGAATCAGCTCCTTTTCCTCCAAATCACCTCTTCATCCCTGCTCCCTCAAGGGGTCTGTTCTGACTTTTTCCCCCTTATTGCCAGCTCCCTCCATGAAATTTTGTCATATAGTTTATGTACCACGTGTATATGCATTGTGTATACATATGCATGTACATGTGTGTGTACATATGTATATATGCTTTTTACATGAAAAGATTAATTTTGGGGGGCGCCTGGGTGGCTCAGTGGGTTAAGCCTCTGCCTTTGGCTCAGGTCGTGATCCCGGGGTCCTGGGATTGAGCCCCATATCGGGCTCTCTGCTCAGCAGGGAGCCTGCTTCCCCCCCCCCTGCCTGGCTCTCTGCCTACTTGTGATCTCTCTCTCTCTCTCTCTCTCTCTGTCAAATAAATAAATAAATAAATCTTAAAAAAAAAAAAAGAATAATTTTTGCCCCCCTTTGGCAGAGGCAATGCCACTGCCTGGAGGACGCCTGCTCTGGCTGCAGAAAAGACCTGTCCCCTGCATTTCCACATCACAAAATGTGATCTTTTCACTCATTCGTCGTGTGTTTTATTGTGGTTAGTGTCTCTCCATTTCCCGGATGATTTCTGAGAATCTCCTGCGGCCAGAAACCAAGCCTTACTCACCTTTGCCTCCTTACTGTACGCCACATTCAGGGGATGCTCAGGCTACATTAGCTCTGTGTTTATAAACTTCTCGTTGTTATTATTCCCCTCAGGCGCCTTTCCAGAGACTTTTTTCCTGATCGCTACTCCCGTCTGAGAAATTTTAAGATCGATCTACCATACGTCTTTTCTGTGCTGTAAATGTGTATCTGTGCTTTATGTGCAAAGTGCACCAAGATTCTTCCCGCCCCGCTCCCCCACCCCTGTGGGCACTATCACCCCCACTGTGGGGCATCACATCACCATGCTGGTTTGGGGACATACTTTGTTGGGGTCTCCTGGGTCCACCCAAGCCACCTGGAATATGTGCTTGATCTCCTCTGCAAGGCCAATACCAGCCCCACTGTTGGCTGCGAGGTAGATTTTGGGGATGCCCTCTGCCCGGGCCATCTCTGATGCCCGCAGGTACAGGAGGTCTTCTCCCATGCCAAAGGACCCAATTCGGAACGTGATGTCATTGCTGATGACGATCACGTCCCGCCCTTCCGGATACTCTGGAGTCTTGAACCTCATTTTGAAGGCCACCATGCCCACCTGCCAAGGAGATGAATGCACAAGGAAACATGGCTTGTTTCTTTGGGAGTGGGGGGCAGGGTGTTTTTTGAAAGGGTGAGTCCAGCCAGGGGCACACTCCACGGAGTTCCTACCTCATTTCCCCCAGGAAGGCGGTTCATCTCCACTAGCTGGCCCTGGGGGTCCAGCACGAGTTCAGTGTATGTCAGGATGTCCTTGGGGTACTTGTCTGGGGTGCCCCACAGTTTAAAGAGAGCCTGGGGATAGGGAAAGAAAGAGAAAACCCAAAGTCCTCATTAGGGAGGCACATTTTCTAGTTCTTCCTCTCTTTAAATTATGAACTATGGACGGAGGCTCCTGGGAGTGGCTGTCGATTAAGCCTCTGCCTTGGGCTCAGGTCATGATCTCAGGGTCCTGGGATCCAGCCCCGCATCGAGCTCCCTGCTCAGTGGGGAGTCTGCTTCTCCCTCTGCCTGCTGCTCCCTCTGCTTATGCTCTCTCTCTCTCGCTCAATCTCTATCAAATAAATCTTAAAAAAAAATTATGAACTATTGAAAGCACACAGAAAAACATGCAGAATAAGCAACACCCACGCCCCTATCTGGTGGTTTTCTCAAATCATAATTTCTTCGTGGCCGCTTATGAATTTTTTTTAAAGGAATAAGAGAAATGCAGTTGAAGTCCCTGGTGTACCCCCTCCCCAAGCCCAGATAATCATTGTCTTGAATTTAGTGTCCACTGGTCCTGTGTGTGTTTTTATGCCTTTTGTTATAGAGGCATAAATTTTAAACACACAGGGGCACCTGGCTGGCTCAGCTGGAAGGTATGCAACTCTTGATCTTAGGGTTGTGCATTTGAGCCCCACGTGGGATGTAGAGACATGACTTCGACTTAATTTTTTTTACAAGATTTTGTTTATTTATTTGACAGAGAGAGAGATCACAAGTAGGCAGAGAGGCAGGCAGCGAGAGAGGAGGAAGCAGGCTCCCCGCTGAGCAGAGAGCCCGATGCGGAACTCAATCCTAGGACCCTGAGATCATGACCTGAGCCGAAGGCAGAGGCTTAACCCACTGAGCCACCCAGGCACCCCTTAATTTTTTAAAAAATATTTTATTTATTTATTTGACAGAGAGAGCGATCACAAGTAGGCATAGAGGCAGGCAGAGAGAGGGAGAAGCAGGCTCCCTGCGGAGCAGAGAGCCTGATGCAGGGCTTGATCCTAGGACCCTGAGATCATGACCTGAGCCCAAGGCAGAGGTCCAACCCACTGAGCCACACAGGCACCCCTTAAACTTAATTTTTTTTTAAGATTTTATTTTTAAGCAATCTCTACACCCCATGTGGGTACCCACATACCCCAAGACCAAGAGTCGAATGTTCTTCCAACTGAGCAAGCCAGGCGCCCCCCGACAGGGCTTACACTTTAAATAAACTGTCTTGTGATGGACACACCCTTCCGTACCTTACCCTTTTGGCTCCCCCATGTGTTTGAGAGATTTATCCACACTGAGAAATTTAACTCTATTCATTTTCTCTGCTATTCAGTTTCCATGGCGTGAGTAGATCACAACTTACCTATTCATAAATCTTTTTAAGGAACGTTTAGGCTGCTTCCAATCCTACAGTATTAACAATAGGGCTGTAATAAGCATTCTTTTTTTTTTTTTAAGATTTTATTTTAGAGAGAGAGAGAGAGCTAGCACGAGTGGAGGGAGGGGGAGAGGGACAACCAGATTCCCCGCTTAGTGTGGAGCCTGACGTGGGGCTCAATCCAGGACCCTGAGATCATGACCTGAGCTGCAGTCAGACATTTGATGGACCCCCCCCCCAGGCACCCCTGTAAGGAGATCCTGGTGGTCTCTTCTTATAAACATGGATGAGAGTCTCATCAGGGGAGTACCTAGGAGTGGGACTGCTGGGTCACAGGGTTTGTGAAGCTTCAAGTTCACTCAATATTATCAAACTGCTCTCTCAGTTTTTCAAAATGCTTTACAGTCCCAGGAAGCAAGGATAAGAACTCCTTTTCTCCATATGCTTGCCAATACTTAGTTTTGTCAAATATTTTCACATTTATCCGTCTGCTGGGTATGGGTATTGGGGAACTAAGCCGTACTTCATTGATTATTAGGAAGGTGAGAGCCTTTGAATATGTGTACTGACCATGTGAGTTTCCTTTTTGCCAATTTCCTCCCGTTTATAACTCCTGCTCATATTTTCTGTAGCTTTGTTTTTCTCTAATTGACTAGTGCTCTTTAGACAATCTAGTTGTAATCCGTTGCTAGTGATAGGCATTGGGACATATTCTCCCCGTCTGGGGCTCATCTTTCGTTTTTTGCATAAAGAACTTCAAAATTTTAATATAGTCAAGTTTATGGGTCTTTTCCAGTACAGTGGAAGCTTTTAACTGACTCTAAGTGACTTTAAGCCTCTTGAAACTTACTTCTGTATACTAGATAAGGTAGAAATCAAGATTTGCTTTTTCCAATTAGGTGAGCCCTCCCTTACCTATGGGGGAAATGCTCCAGGACACCCAGTGGAGGCCTGAAACTTCCAACAGGATTGAACTCTCTACGTACTATGGTTTGTTCTATATGTATGTACCCAGGATAAAGCTTAATTTATAAATTAGGCATAGTAAAATAATACTAATAAAAGAACAATTATAACAATAAACAATAATAAAAGTTATGTGAACATGGTCTCTCTCTCCCTCAAAATGTCTTACTGCATTAAACCCACCCTTCATCTTGTGATGATGGGAGATGATCAAATGCCTACGCGATAATGGGGCGCCTGGGTAGCTCAGTGGGTTAAAGCCTCTGCCTTTGGCTCGGGTCATGATCCCAGGGTTCCGGGATCGAGCTCTGAGTCGCGATTTTTGCTCAGCAGGGAGTCGGGCTCTCTGCTTTGCCTCTCTGCCTACTTGTGATCTCTGTCAAATAAATAAATAAAATCTTTTTAAAAAAATGCCTATGTGCCGAGACAAAGTGAGGGGCATGATGTAGGCAATGTGACAGAGCCTTAGGCTAACACTGACCTTCTGAGCATACGTCAGAAGGAGGATCATCTGCTTCCAGATGGCAGCTGACCACAGGTAAGTGGAACGATGGAAAGCAAAGCCATGGATAAAAGGGGCATACCGTACCTTCTAGTGAAGTTGATTCCCTTAATTCATCACCCCACCTCTGCATTCTGTCAAGTCTCCACTTATGAGTGGGTCTGATTTCAGGCTCTGTGCTATTCTTTTTTTTTTTTTTTAAGATTTTATTTATTTATTTGAGAGAGAGAGACAGAGAGCATGAGCAGGAGGGAGAGGAGGAGGAATAGGGTGAAGCAGATTCCCCACTGAGCAGGAGCCCAACATGGGGCTCGATCCCAGGACCCCAGGATCATAACCTCAGCTGAAGGCAGATGCTTAACCGACTGAGCCACACAGGTGCCAGGCTCTGTGCTGTTGTACTGGTCTACTCATCTAGCTCTATTACAACACACTGTAGTAAGTACTGCTACTTTAAACCAAGTAGTGACACTGGCTAAGACGAGTCCTCTTTGCTCTTTTTCAGTATTGTTTTTGCTATTCACAAGCTTTTGCTTTTCCCTATGAATTTTTAAGTTTCACCAAAAAACTTTGGAATTATACTGAATGTATTGATTTGGGCAGAACTAATAGCTTTACAATATTGAATCTTCCCATCATTCATGAGCATGATAAACCCCTCCATTTCTTTAGGCTTAAAGTGTTTCAAGAAAATTTTAAAATTTCCTCCATAAAGGCTTTGTATGTTTTTTGACTTATTCACAAGTAAACTTATACTTGCTTTTACTGTTGTAAACAGTATTTTTTTCCAACTACATTTTACAGGTTCTGCTGTTCGGTGAGAATGCAGTTAAGTTTTGGACACTGATCGTGTATCTAGCAATCTTGCTATATTATTTCATTGGTTCTGTACATTCTTACATTTCTTATATAGACATTTATAACATCTGCAAAAACACCATTTCTCTTTTTTTCTTCTGCATTTCAATCTTTACACCTTTTATTTCTTTTTCTTGCCTAATTGCACTGGCCAGAAACTCCAATAAAAAATGTTGAATAGATATGGTAATAATGGATATATCTGTCCTGTATCTATCTAACATTTATTTCACCATTAAGTGCTATTAGTTTTAGATTACTATCTTTTATAGAGATAAATTCCTTTCTATTCTTAGTTCATTTAAAGTTTTTAGTATGAACAGAAACTATCTTCTCAAATACTTTTTTGCATCTATTGACAAATTTAAATTTTTTCTTCATCTATTAGTCTAAGTTACATTAATAGACTTCCTAATATCAAATCATATGAACAGGATAAATCCTACTTAGTCCAATAAAAAAATATATCATTACTGGATTTCATTTACTAATATTTTATTTATAATTTTTGTGTCCATATTCATAAATGAGACAACCAATTTTCCTTCTTCTAATGTTCTAATCTGGATTCATATTAAGGTAACAATAACCTGATAAAAAGAGTGAAGAAGCATTCCCTTTGTTTTTTTCCTACTCTCCAAACAATCAATACACAAAGGGAATTATCTGTTCTTTAAAGACTAGATAGAAATTGTAAAGCCACCTGCACCCAATTTTAGTGGACAGATTTTTTTGAACTATTATTCAATTTCATTAATGCTAATTATTTATATTTCCTATTTCTTCTTGAGTCAGTTTTGATAAGATATATTTTTCTTGGAAATTTTCTTTTGTCTAAGTTTTCAAATAGTATTTTCCATAGTATTATGTTTCTTTATGTAAAAGAAAAGGGATGGATTTGTTCCTGATTTGTCTTCTTCTTATCCTACGGCCCTTGAGGTCAAAGGTAAAAGGATAAATGATATTCTTAATCATACAAGTTTCTATTTAATTACCGACTTAATTATAAATAGTTTACATATATTCCTCACAATTAACTTTGCATAGGAGGTACTATTATACCCTCACTTTACAGAGGAGGAAATTAGCCCAGAGAGGTGAAGGAACTTGCCCAAGGATACACAGAAAGCAAAGGACAGTTCCAGAAATGAAACCCATGCCTGAGTGACTGCAAATAGCGGCTTTTCCTACCATGCTGCCTCTCCTATGCCTGAAGTGAACTGAGGCTTTCCTGCCTACAGGGGAAGGTCCATGATCACAGATTCATGAACATCATTTAAAAGGCAATGGAAGGGTTGTAAACAGATACCCATGTCACCAGTGCCAGCCTGTTCAGTGTCCCTGAAAGGCCCTACTACATAAAAAAATAAAGGCATAGTAACAATACTTCAAGGAAACACCAAAATGTTACTGTAGTCATCAACGGTGAATAGATTATATAAGGGTGGAATTTTATTTACTGAGTCCTATTTTCCAATGAATACTTTAATATTCAGGAAAACCCAAGACACTATTTTTTTAAAAGTAGACTAAAAATTCCTCAAAGCAGTGAATGACTCCAACCTCTTCCTCACAGGCTACCTGCCCTTAGAATGGAGCCAGGCATGTGGCAGGAACTTAAGTGAGTGTTAGGAAACCCAGAGGAGGGGTGCCTGAGTGGCTCAGTGGGTTAAGCCTCTGCTTTCGGCTCGGGTCATGATCCTGGGGTCCTGGGATCGAGCCCTGCATTGGGTTCTCTGCTTGGCAGGGAGCCTGCTTCCCTCTCTGCCTGCTGCTCTGACTACTTGTGATCTCTCTGTCTGTCTGTCAAATAAATAAATAAAATCTTAAAAAAAAAAAAAAACCCCAGAGGAAAGGGCACCTGGGTGGCTTTGTTGGTTAAGTGTCTGACTCTTTCTTGATTTTGGCTCAGGTCATGATCTCAGGGTTGTGAGATCCAGCCCCACATCTGGCTCTGGGCTCAGCACAAAGTCTGCTTGAGATTCTGTCTCTGCCCCTCTCCCTTGCTCACATGCTCTTTCTCTCTCTCTGAAATAAATAAATGAATCTTAAAAGAAAAAAAAAAAAAAGACCAGCAAGAAACACATCAAATATTAAGCAATGTGTCTTTAGGACATGGAATGATGAGTCACCTTTTCCTTTTTTCCATGCTCCTTTAGTTTCCAAAGTTTCCATGTTATATTACTTTTAATCATTGGGAAGAAAATGGGTTCATTTTAGGAAAAATATTAGGAAGGCAATTTCAATATTGATTTCTTTTTCTCCAAGTAGACCTCATTCTTCCAACTTGGGGTCTTCAGAAGAGTAACTAAGGATAGGGGCCGGGGGGCTGGTGGACTCCCTAAGGGCACCCGGGGTGGTACAGCAAAGCTGTAGGACTTGCCTGCCTGAACATCTCTGGGAAGTCATAGACGTAGGTGGTGCCCAGGGACTGGGCCTGGAATCGCTTGGCCTGAAGCAGATCCTTGGTGACGTAGGGAGTGTTGATCAGCATCCCGTGCTGGCGTCCCTGTTTGTCACCAAAGGAGTGAAACATGATCTGGAAAGGAAGACAGAAAAACAGAGTAAAGGAGGGAACTTTCAGAGAAGCATATTCTTGTCCCTTTTAATCCTACTCTCCTCAAATCATGTCACAAATCATGTCACATCACATGACAAAGTAAGTGCCTCACAGAGCTAATCTTTTCTCTGCCACTGTGGGCAACCAGAACAAGAAGGGACAGTGGCAGGTGTGGGAGCATAGCTCCAAAAATGTGACTATCATAGTACTTTACACACACACACACACACACACACACACACAACCAAACATGAGTGCACAAATACTGGTGAGATCTGAATAAAGTCCCCATTTGAGTTAATAGTACTGTACCAATGTCAATTTCCTATTTTAACAAGGTCCTGTGGTTATGTTGTTATCATTGGGGGAAGTCAGGTGAAGGGTACATGGGAACTCTCTGGAGCATCTTTTTTCCCTCTGTACTATTTTTCTAACTTCCTGAGTCTTTAATCATTTAAAGAGTTATATATTTAAAAATGGAAGCCAACAGGATATTTGATTCAGTTGACAAACGTGTTCTTAAACATGGTTGGGGAAAAGACACCCATTTCCCTAAGTGAACCGACCTAGGAGCTGCATTATAATCAACCATGGTATTCCACATCTTTTCCCAAATATGGTCCTAAAACAGATTAAACTTGAGATCGATTCTCCTTCCCAGAGGAATGAACAACTGGGATTCAGAAGCTAACATTTATTGTAAACTCAGAGGAGCTACCCCAACCCATCATGGCTGGCATGATAGCCACCAAGTAGCATTTTAGCCTGTGTCTTGCTCTCGGGAGCAGATTTGCTCTGCCTCTGCTCTGACTTGGATTATCTGTGGCACCCCCTGCCCCAGCCTCCCAGCCTTACATTTCCAGATCTGGGGTCGGTGACTTCTTTGTAGAGGCTGATGTCCAGGTAGTAGCCCGACTCATTGGTGATGAACAGGCGGATGGGAACAGCATTGCCAGTGGTGGTCTGGCGGATGTTGATCTTGACCTCAGCCTGCAGCACACGGAGTTTCCACAGCCGACTGCCATAGCGCATAACCATGGAACGCACGGACTCCTCGATCTGCCCCAAATGACAGCAATTCCGATCTCAGGGCCCATTCTGTGCACACTTGTAATAAATAGTTCTAGCACTGATAACATGGGAACGATGACATACGCTGAACGCAAAATACCAGGACACAGTACGTATCCAACAACTATTAGCCAATAATAACCAGAGTCGCCATGCTAAGCATGTCAGGAGCATCATCTCCTTTCATCCTCATAATTACATGGAAAGGCCAGCACTTTTATACTCTGGTGACAGACGGAGGCTGGTAAGCGAGAGAGCTACTGTACCTACGTTACATCATGTTTACCTCCACCACGAAGCCCAAATGTTTGCATTTTCTCTTCTGGGAACTATATGGGTTGGTGGAGTTTGGGCATCAGCACGGGCCCTGTGCACCCCATGGATGCCAAACTGATGACCCAAGACTTCTTTTACCCCAGAATCACCATCATCAACTCTGCCTACTCATGAAGAACCAGCCATAGGAGAACGGTTCTCTTCCCCCTTCCCTCCCACATGCACTCCCCAAAAGAGCCAGGAACCAGGGATGACATTTTGTTTTGCAAGACACTTTGGGCATGCATGTCATCCTAAAAGGGAAGTACGCTGTCCATGGAGGGTGACCATCAGAACAAGGATGATCCTAAGGGTGGTGGCAAAAATATGGCCCTGGAATTAAATGACAGAAGGTTGTTCACCCACAGCAATGGAGGCTCAAACATGCACATGCGACCTTGGAGGAGGGTGCGACCTTGGAGGGGTCCATGATGACGGTGGGCACGAAGTTCAGGAAGATGTGGTTGCAGTCGGTGCGCACGTTGGTGTTGTTGAACGCCACCTCCAGCTCGTCCATGGCCTCCAGGAGCAGACGCTCACCCTCATTCTGCAGGTACTCAAAGGAGGCTTCCTGCCAAATTGGGGGTGGGGGCGCAGAGGGTAAAAGAAGAGGCCCACGGCTAGAAACAGAGCCTCAGAGAGAACAGAGAGAGGAAAGAATTTCCCCTCCTTCAGAAAGTGTGGCAGAAGAGAAGGGTAGAGCCCTACCTCCAAGGCTTTTTATAGTCTATTATAGTTATACCTCCAAGATATTTACCAAGTTTTGCATTTTCTCTATTGGGATGCTCTGACCACTGGGCCTTCCTGACACTGGAGGGACTGCCCCTCCCAGGGTGGCCAATTCCTAGAGATGGTAAACGACTCACCCCTGAGTGTGGTTTTCACAGGCAAACCAGCCAATCCAGAGCACACACCTCCTCTCTGGGCTTCTCAGGTCCCAGGTCACTATCCACCTGCCCTACTCACCCCAGGCCCAGGTACCAGACACCTAGAGACAGCCCCTGAGCTCCAGAACCCACTGAAATTATTCAGACTAGCCAATCCCAAGCCTGCCTATCCTGCCTCACTGGTTGTTCTTTCCTGCAGAAATCACAACAAAGACTCTTATCCCATTTCCCTCTCCTCCCCTGCCTCCCCACCATCCCATGTGGCTCCCCTTGGGATGATATGCCCCCTCCTCTTGGAATCTGAGAGTGACAATCTTTTTTGGTGGCAACTGTCTTCTAGCCTGTAAGTAAGTACAGGCCTTACTGTACTTGAAAATAATAAAACCCATTAAAATATCTCATTGACTGAGGTCACCAAAAACTGACATTAGCTTCACATCCATCAGTAGAGGATTTGGGAAAAAAAATTATACACACGGTAGGTACATCCATGCAAGGACAGAGCATGAAAGCAATCATCTCCATTACCACGAGAGATGAGAGCTTCAAGGATCTGACCAGTAGGGGCACCTGGGTGTCTCACTGTGTTAAGCATCTGCCTTCAGCTCAGGTCATGATCCCAGAGTCCTGGGATCCAGCCTGGAAGTCAGGATCCCTGCTCAGCAGGGTGTCTGCTTCTCCTTCTGCCCCTCCCCCTACTCCTGCTTAAATTCACACACTCTTGCTCTGAAATAAATAAAATCTTTAAAAAAAAACAAAACAAAACGGAATTCACTGTGGTGCACCTGGGTAGTTCAGTTGGTTAAGCACCTGCCTTCAGTTCGGGTCATGATCCTGGGGTCCTGGGATGGAGTCCCACATCGGGCTCCCTGCTCAGCAGGGAGTCTCCTTGTCCCTCTCCCTCTGCTCTTCCCCTCTATACATGCTCTTTCTCTCTCTCTCAAATAAATAAAGAAAATCTTTAAAAAAAAAAAAAAGTAGTTCTTAATACTGTTTGAAAAGTCCACAATATAATCATAGGTAATGTGTCTGAATGCAAGAAACGATGAAAAGTGATCATGGCACTCAATAAGCAGATACAAGAAACTGCTTTAATACACTGGTATCTCTCTTCTCAACTCCCTTCTCATGCAGACGGATCCGTGGGACGCAAGAAGCTCATCCACGTGCTGCCAGCCGGGACACGCACAGAAACCACTTTGCTGTCAGCCTCCCCCGTGCTGGCCAGACAGGGGTCACAAGGGCGCACCCCACGGTCCCCAGTACAGAGCGGGGATGCAGGGAAGGGCAGGCCGGCAGACGAGTGAGAGGCTCAGAGGGAGAAAGAAGTGTTCGGTGGCGTCTTACCTTTGTAATGAGGTCCGAGTGCCTGATGATGGCGCGGATGAAGAACCTGTAGTCCGTCACTTCTGCCCCTTCTTTCACTTTGGCGGCGCCCAGGTACAGGTGCATCTTGTGGTTGGCGCAGGGCACCGCGGTCAGATCGAAGCTGCGCATCCGACTGAGCTCCAGCTGGTAGGCCAGGGCGGGCTCCAGGTGACGGTAAATGCGATCTTCTGCAAACTGCAGGGCCAGCCAGGGCACGGAGACAGACAGACACACAGACACACACAGAATGGGACCCTGGGCTGTGTGCCTGCTGGGTCCATGCCCTGTCTTGCAGACCACCTGTGTTTGCGGCTTTCGCATCAGGGTGGGCAGCCTTCATCACGTCACCTGTGAGCAACCCCAGGGCTCGGGGATTTGGGGTTTGGGAAGGTCCAGAGGAGAGCCTCAAGCCCCGCGGATCCTGCACACGCTGGCCCGAGCCTCTTGGCTCCGGGGTGAGCCTACCTAGTCCTCAGCACCTGCCAGGACAACCAGCCTCTGATCGTCACAACACAGAGTACCTCTCAAGAAGTCACTAAGTGCCGATTTCTCTGTGGAGACGGGTCCCCCAAAGGAAGCAACAGACAGTGCTGGAGACCGAAGTGGAGAGAAAATGAAGACCCTCACCGAAGGGCGGGTCTGAATTAGAACTGAAAGGCTTTGGATAAATTCAACTACAAGCTACTGAAGAGGATGGAGTCTAGAGTCTGCGTTGGGAAGAAGCCCACCTGTTCTAAAGCAGGGACCAGCAAAGCTTTTCTTAAAGGGCCAGAGAGGGAACGTGTGAGGCTGGTGGGCCACATGGTCGGTCACAGCCATGCCATCTCTGCCACCGGCACAAGAAAGCCACAGCAGACCAAGCAGATGTAGCTGCATCCCAAGCAAACTTTGTTTATAAATATAGGGACCCAGCCTGCAAGAACATAAGAAAATGAGGTTGGGGGAGCCATCTGAGGACAAAAGTGATCCAGATGAGGGAGACACCGGAGTAAAGGCCGAAAGGATGGGAATCCTGGGGTCCTATTGAGCTCCACAGGGAAACACAATCCCAGAGGAAGGCTGGTGGCTACACATCAGTTACATGTTCTAGAATACAGGGGTACCTTAAGGACTGGGGACTATACTCTTCCTGAAGAGCAAAGACGTCAGGGAAGTGAGAACAGTACTACTGCTCTATGTCATACCTCGTCTCTTGCTCTAAACGTGAAAAACTTGGGAAATTCTTTCTGCAAAAGAAATCCATACAAAAAAACAATGAAATCAACTCAGATTCATTTAAATACTGATATACTTGTTTTGTAATTTTTTTTTAACCATAACCCATCTGCTTCTAGCATGAATCATTTGGAAAGCCTTCTCTTTTTCAGCAATTGCTCTCTTCCACCCCCATCGACAGAGTAATCACCAAATCAACAGTACTGAGTCTTGAGGAATGTTATCATACATTATAGGGTCGTACTGAGAATCACACTGACCTCTTGGGCAATCAGGAATGTGATTCTTCGGAGTCCATAATCCACAAGGATGTTTTTCTGCATTAAAAACAAAACACACAATGGAATATTACCTAGCTACAAAAAGACATGAAGTACAGATACAAGTGTCAACATGGCTGAATCTTGAAAACACAATGCTGACTCAAAGACACCAGTCACAAAAGACCTCATGTCGCAGGATTCCATTTCCATGAAAGATCCAGAACGGGCAGATCCAACAAAGACAGAAAGTAGATTCGTGGTTGCCTAGGGCAGTGGGGAGGGTGGTGGACTGAGGGAAAACGGGGAGTGATTACTAATGGGTTTTCTTTTTGGAGGCAGTGTTGGTGAAAATGTACTAAAATATATTTATCATGATGATGATTACATGACTGTATGAATATGCCAAAAAGCACGGAATTGTGTACTTTTAATGGCTGACTCAGTCAGTGGAGCATGTAATTCTTGTTTGTTGTGAGTTCAAGCCCCACACTGGGTGTGGAGGTGACTTAAAAATAAAATCTTTAAAAGAAAAAGATGAGGGATGCCTGGGTGGCTTAGCTGGTTAAGCAACTGCCTTTGGCTCAGGTCATAATTCTGGAGTCCCAGGATCGAGTCCAGTGGGGAGTTTGCTTTTCCCTCTGCCCCTCCCCCTCTCATGCTCTCTCTCTCTCTCTCTCTTTCTCTCTCATTCTCTTTCAAATAAATAAAAGCTTAAGAAAATTTTTTTAAAAGATGAGTAAAAAAAGCCCAAAAAAGTACACACTGTATGATTGCATTTATACAAAATTCGAGAACAGTTGAGACTAATCTATGTTGTTAAAACTTAGGCTAGTGGTCAGTTGTCTCTGGAAAGAGAGGAGAACATTCACTTTTTGATCTGCATGCTGGTTACACTTGGGAATTCACTATGAAAATTCATCAGGCTGTACTTTTACAATTTGTACACATTTTCCATATGTTAAACTTTAATAGGAAAGTACTCAAGAAGGGCAAAAAATTATTTTTAGGTAATCCCTAAACAAAATAAATATTTTTTGAAGATTTTATTTATTTATTTGACAGAGAGAGACAGCGAAAGAGGGAACACAAGCAGGGGGAGTAGGAGAGGGAGAAGCAGGCTTCCCACTGAGCAGAGAGCCCGATGTGGGGCTCGATCCCAGGACCCTGGGATCATGACCTGAGCAGAAGGCAGATGCTTAACAACTGAGCCACCCAGGTGTCCCCAAAATAAATATTATCATATATAGTATTATGGGGAAAGAAAAACCCAAAAGACAAGGAAATACAGTTCTTGCTTAACTTGTCCACACAGTAAGGAAAATTATTAGGGGAAATGAGTAGTCTTAGCCCATTTCAGAAAGATGTTAAGTAGACAAACAAAAGAATACTTAATGGAATGTGGGTTGCAAAGAGAACAGAATAACCACAAAACGAAAAGGGTTTGAATGAGGGGAAACCAGCCTAGTTATGGGGAGCCTCAATCATTTGTTCTCAACTAAGGATGTGTATCAATGTGTGAATGTGTGGGGGAATGTATATGAATGTGTGTATGGGAGAATATGTATGTAGGTATCCACTTAATGTAAAAAAATTTAAATACAAGAGCAATATGTAACATTAAAAGTCCTTCCCCTAGCAGGTGTATATCTTCCAGCTCTCCTCTCTTCGGTATGTCATATGTATATTACATACTTTTGTACAGAAGCACATATGTTCAATCTTTTCTAGTTCTTGGATACCTTCCTGGGATGGAATTTAGAGGGCGACTTCTTCATCCATGCTTGGGGAATCCTCATGGCCCATACTTTCCGCAGGTGAGTCTGGCATCCCTCCCACTGCTCTCTCCAGGCAAGAAACACCAACTTCCTTGAGCATCATTTGATTTGGCTTATAGGGTAGGATGAGCCCCAACAACCCAAATGTCATCTTATCTATACTGTGGGATGCCAAGTGTCAACCCAGTAAGGACACCAGCTATGTCAAGAAGAAACCTGCAGAAGGGAAATATGCCAGTATCTTCATCCTGGGACTGCATGGTAGGGGTGTGGGTTTTGTTTTCAGATTTGCCTGTGCCTTAAACATTTCCTACAGCGAACATCATTACCTTGCTGATTAATCAAGTCATGTCTAAGTAAATCACGACAATAGTGTTCCTAAGCTTTCAAGGTGTTACCTATGACTCAGCATCGTTCATCATCTCCTGCCCAGGAATTATGAGGCCAGGTCCTCTGAGGGATGCCAAGTCAGAGGAGGTAAGAGATGTCCCTCTCATCTGGATAATACGGAGAGTATAACCAATGTACAGGTAAATAGATTAACAACAACTGGAAATGTCCAACTGTTCTTGAAGTTGAGACCGACTCAGGAGAACTAACATTCAGACCTGGTAGATCTGATTAATTTAAGAGTTAGAAATCTCAGCATCCCATTTTATAGATGGGAAAACTAAGGATCAGAGAGGTACAGTAACCTGCCTGAGGTCACACAGTACCTTCCCACTGTTTGCACTACCTAGGCTTGCCAAGCTGTTCCACATCTGTTTGCGGCTGAGGTCCTTGAGCCGACCCTCCTCCGGGGGTGAAAATATATGCTGGCAGTGGCCACATGTTTATGTAAGAACAGGTTCTTTGCACATAGGGCAGTCAGTATAAGTGACTCTTTAAAGATTTTGAATTTTGGGGGTTATTTCAACAAAAACATTCCCCCCCCCAACTATGTATTGAATATGTCCTCAAAGTGGTATATATCCCACCTCATTTCATCATTCATTGCCCTCTTTCCTGGCTAAGTGGTATACAGCTGACCCTTGAACAACATGGGGGGTCAGGGGTTCCGACCCCCTGCACGGTTAAAAATCCATGTACAACTTTGGACTCCCCAAGAACTTAACTATGAATATCCTACCGTTGACTAGAAACCTTACCAATAACATGAACAAGTCAACACTTTTTGCACGTTATACATATTATATACTATAGTCTTACAACAAAATAAGCTGATAAAAAGAATTAGTATTAAGAAAATTACAACGAAGAGAAAATACATTTGGAGCACTGTACTATACTTGTCGGAAAAAAATCTGGGTATGAGTACACCTGCCTAGTTCAATCCATGTTGTTCAAGGTTCAAGTATATATATATATTTTTTTTAATTTTTTTTTTTTTAAGAGATAGAGTATGGCAGTGAGGGGGCTTTGGCAGAGGGAGAGGTAGAAAGAGAATCTTAAGCAGGCTCCACACCCAGCCTTGAGCCCAATATGGAGCTTGATCCCACAACCCTGAGATCATGACCTGAGTTGGACGCTGAACTGACTGAGCCACCCAGGTGCCCCTATGCATTGTCTTTTAATCATCACAACCCCCGAGGCGAGAGAAATGCTGCCCCCATGTTATTGGAGAAGAAGCTAAGGCTCTACCGAGTTCACCCACTTCCGCCCAAGGTTATAGGCTCTGAGGAGTAGTGGGGCTAGGCTGAGAAGCAAGGTCTGTGACCCTGAAGCACCCAGCAGGCCTCAGGCGCATGGGACACCCTCGCCACAACAGCCGCTCCTTCCTCCTCCAGTGACGCAGAACCAGAGGCGGTGCCCAGCACACCTTGGACTGTACGAACGTCCGGAAAATCGGCACCAGCTCCTCATCTTCCAGGTGGTCCGCATGCTGGATGGCCACATTCAGGATGTGGATTGGCTCTTCTCTGAGGTTCTGGAAGAGCAAAACAAAGGCAGGTGGTAGAAGGACTCGGGGACCCCAGCCTGCCCCCTCCTCAGCATGGGCTCCCTGCTCGGACACTGACCTTGCTGTCTTCCTCACAGTACAGGGAAGTGCAGGCCTTGCTGAAGAGGGGGGCTTCCTGGGGCACATTGGCAAAGCAGGAGATGACTTCATCAAAATTCCTGGAGGTGCAGGGTAGAGAGGTAGGGCTGAGGGGCTGCTGCCCCGTGACGTCAAATGTCAGGATTTTGCTCTGGGCAGACGAGAGACTTGGGTCCTCGCTCCTTCCCACCAACTGCTCTCTGAGCCCATCCAGCTCTGTGCAAAGCTCACGGGGGTCCTGACCAGGTCCAAGATACCATCGATGGGGTCTTTCCCCAAAAGGGAAGAAGGAACCTATGTGATCTGAGATTGTGAATAAAAGGGAGTCCCGCGCTCTGGAACCTCAGGTGGGTTCCCCCTGGGCCTCTGTGCCCCTGCCTCCCATCAGGTGGGCTCCCCTGTCCCCTTGTCCCCCATCAGGCCAGGACACCCTTGCTGTTCACCTCCCGGAATGAACTAAGACTGCTATGGAGTTACACAACAAGATAATCCAAACACAATGCATAACATGGAGGAACAGGTGGGGGGAAAGGGCAGTAATAATAGAACTGACTGCTGACATTTACTGAGCATGTCACTTAGACCTTAACCACACTTTATTATGATTATTTTTTTTAAGTAGGCTCCACACCCAATGTGGGGCTTGAACTCATGATCCTGAGGTCAAGAGTCACATGCTCTTCTCATTGAGCCAGTCAGGCACCCTTCCCCTTCAACTATACTTTAAATACAATATTTAATATACACTATCTCATTTAATTTTCCTGGTGATTCTGTAAAGTAGATCCTTCTCTTATCCCCATTATAAAGATGGGAAAACTAAGGCACAGAGAGGTGAAGTAATTTGCTCAGAGTCTCACAGCATGGAAGCGCACAGCCAGGCAGGCTACCACATAAACAGGTGGGGGCCAGGGGAAGCCCCTGCTGGGGGTGTTTGAAAGACTAGGCCACTCTGGGTACCTTACGAAGTCCTCAAATCTCCTGAAGGCGACCATGGCCCCCATCCGCTGGCACAGTGGGGAGAAGCCGCTGTCCATGAAAAGCTCGGTGCTGTGCCTCAGTAGATCGGGGTTGGTGACGCTGATGGGCACGGCCATCCTACAGGGGGACCGGAAGAGGGGAATGTATCAGCTGCTTGAAGATCTGGCCCCGAGAGCTGTTCCTGTCCGGAAGCTTCGGAGAGCCAGACTAGCACGAGAGCCTGCCCACAGCAGGACGGAAGATTGTGGGTGGAAGGGATGGGGTCTGGGTCTGAGGAGTCTTGTCTGGTTGCTCAGGACCCAGTACAGACTAAGAGCTCCACAAGTGAATGATGAATGGATGAACGACATGCATGTACACAAGTCCAACCTTGACGTGGTCCCAGGCAAGCCCAGATCATGGACTCAGCCACAGAGAAGGAACAGGCTTAGTGCCCACCTCTCCCAGACAGCCCAGCACCAGGCGGCTGGCTGAAGGGGCAGGCCACATGCCAGTGCCTCCGCCCCTGTCAAACCTGCTCCTGGGACAGGGTCAGAAACCAAACCTGGACCCTCGGCCAGCAGCCCATTAGAGCTTAGCTGGTCTCTGCCCCCAGGACTGGCTGCTCACCAGCAGCAAAGAGAAACGGGTCCCCTGGAACTGTGACAATTGGGCCCTGGAATCAAGTGAAAGAGGGGCTATTGATCAGATGGGGTTCAGAAGAGAGTCAAAGAGCAAGCCCAGCGCCGCTCTCCTGAAAAGGGGACCTGTTTACAAGGTTGCCCCTTGGCTGGTGTCTGGGAGCTTGAGGAGGGTCCCCGCCACTCCCTAAATGAGAAGAGGCTCACTGTGCCCAAATTGTCTATGCTGAGCACCTGCTTTCCTTCTGGAGTCTGGGATTTGGGAGCATGCTGAGCTGAGGGTGCGTACACGACCAGCTCCCTGTGAAAACCCTGGGCACAGAGTCTCTAACCAGCGGCCGGACAACACTGCACACAGGTCATCACAACTCATTGCTGGGGGATGAAGATCATCCTCCGTGACTCCCCTGGGAAGGACTCTTGGAAGCTTGCACCAGGTATCCTCCAGACTTCCTCCCCCACCCCCATCCCCCGCACCCATGACCCTTTCTCTCTTGCTGACTGTCCCTCGGCTTTGCTTCATGTCCTTTCACTGGGACAAGTCCCACCTGGACACATCCTGAGCCCTTAAGTCTTCTTACTGAATCCTCAAATACCGGGTGCTCTTGGAGACCCATGACGCAGGTGCGGGGAGGCCTCTGTGACTTCCTGCTGGGTACCCCTGAACTCACTGTCGAGGCCCATGCCCTGCTCCTGGACAGCTAAATGCAGAGTAGCAAACTGGCAGGTAGCAAGGGCTGAGTTCAGCCCACAGATTGACTTGGGTCCCTGCAGCATTTTAAATATATTCTGACACATTAATTACCTATTCACAATGAAGTTGAAGAATTTCATTTATTTTTTAAAGTCTAGATGTCCTGCTTCTCTCGTGGGGGAAAAATAAGGGAAGATTTGGTCGGGCTGACCATTTGCCAGGAACTAGAACAGCATTCCCCCCAGGTAGGGCCATACTCTCCAGGTCCTGCCTCCCAGCCAGACTCCCCATACCTTGGGCCTCGCTCTAAGGCCTGGCTGCCCCATGCACGCAGCTCTCCTGGCCTCCAGTCCAACCTCCCTGGACTGGTCCCCTGAGTCAATTCACAGGGGGTCCGGTGCTATAGCCAGGCCCTGCTGGGAGGTGGGACTTCACTCGTCATGGCCCTTCCTGGAGGCCCTGAAGAGTGGCATTTGGTAGCGACAGCAGGCAGAGTCTGCTCTGAAGACACAGGCCCGGAGCAAGCTTCTGGTACTCCCAGCCAACAGCCACAGCAAGGATCTGAGATGGTCAGGGAATCCCTCCAGGGTCCTCAGTGTCTGTGTGGGTCAAAATAGAACCCTGGACCCATATTGGTCACAACCAATAACCCAAATATGCATGTAAGTTCCTCCTAAGAAACAAGGGCTAACTGACCCACAGGCTTCTGGAGAACTGCCTTCCTATCCTAAGCGGGTTGAACTGCTAAGACAACGGAATCAAGGAAAGAAAAGAATGCCTCCTCACTGGCAGACAGTTTCAAAAGCTCTTGTACCACACCTCCCACAGTCCCCTAAATGATTCCAAGGCCACAAACACTTCGTCTACTTTTCTCTCAACTGGACAAAATAGCATGATCTTTCTTTTCCTTTTTTTTTCTTTTCTTTTTTTTTTTTTTTAAATAAGAAGGGTGGGGCGCCTGGGTGGCCCAGTCCTTAAGCATCTGCCTTTGGTTCAAGTCATGATCCCAGGGTCCTGGGATGGAGCCCCGCACCGGGCTCCCTACTCAGCGGGAAGCCTGCTTCTCCTTCTCCCTGCTTATATTCCCTCTCTCGCTGTCTGTCTCTGTCAAATAAATAAACAAAAATCTTAAAAAAAATAAAACAAAAGGAGCACCTGGGTGGCTCAGTGGGTTAAAGCCTTTGCCTTTGGCTCAGGTCATGATCCCAGGGTCCTGGGATCAAGCTCTGCTAGGCAGGGAGCCTGCTTCCCTTCCTCTCTCTCTGCCTCTCTCTGCCTACTTGTGATCTGTCAAATAAATAAAATCTTTAAAAAAATAAAAATTAAAAAAAAACAAAATAAGAGTAAAAAAAATGACATAAAAATAAATAAACAGTGTATATAAAAGGAGGTCTTCAGGGGGAAGCACTTTGTTTCTTCATCCATAACAGAGTAATACCCTTCTTCTTAAAAGCAATGGAAAGAAAAACATGCTTTGAAACTCCAAGAGATCCAAATATTCCCTGCTTCAAGAAATCATGAGTCCTGCTGCCCAGAGAGAGACAAGATCTGATTAAGTCAACACCCAAATCATGACGAGACCATCCTAGCCACAAGCCAGGCCTGTAGGGACCCCCAGGAGAGCCAGAGCCAGAGGAGTGAGGAAGAAGGAAAGGGAAGGCTCCCAATCCCAGGGAGAGGTATTTGCTTTAGCTGAAGGTAACACACTCTACCTGACCAGGATGGTACTTCAGGTCCTGAAATAAGACGGATTAAAAAAATGGAAGGTGACAGAACAGCACAGGCACACCAGGGTGACCCCAACTGAAAACACTTTAGGGATCCAGACGGGCCAACACACTTGCCCCAGCCGGTGGCTCCAGAGGACCCGCAGGGGCTATGGAGGGCCCTCCGACGGAAGAGGCATGTGCTCAGATCCCTACCCCATGTGAATGAGCACTGGGCCCACACCAAGGGAAGGCCAGGGCTCCTTGTGTGTCAAATGGAGACGACAACACATTTTTGGCCAACAGATGGCGAGGACTGAATGATATAGAGGATGGAAGCACTTAGCATGGTGGCCGACCAACAACATGCCATCGGGCAGTAATAGCACAGTGATCATCATCATAGGGGTCCCGGATGCTCACCAACTTTCTACATGCCAGACACTGCCCTAAATGCCACATGCATCGTATCTCATGGTTTAGGAAAGCACTGTCCAATGGAACTTTTGATGGTGACAGAATATTCTAGAACTGCAATATCCAATATAGCAGCCACAAACCACATGTGGCTGCTGAGCTCTTTCAGTGCGGCTTGTATGACTGAGGAGCTGAATTTTTAACTTAATTTCACTATTTTAATTTAAAAAGCCCACACATACGGGTAGCGGCTACTCTACTGGGCAGGGTGGGTAGAAGCGGTAGACACCAGATTATCTCATCTTAGCGATGAGAGATGGAGAAGTAGGCAGGTCCCACGGTGGAGAAGCGGTATCCCTGATTGTCTTCCCCAGACATAATTGCTTGGTCCCTCCAGAGCCAGGACTAGGGGGCTTAGGGAGAAAAGGAAAACACACTACCCCTGAGTGCATACCACTCCATACCTGTTTGGGTGGGAGGAGGGCAACATGAACTGGAACTCCACCACGCAGGTGCCATCTGGGAGCTCCCGGTGCTGCAAACTGTTTAACTCATAGGCAATGTAGCCCCGTCGCACATACACCTAATAAGCACAGAAGACATTCTCGCAGGGGGCACTGCAGAGTGCCCGCAAAACCCACTGAAGCTCAGGCCGGAGGGATCCAGAAATCATCTCTAAGTGATCCCCAAGCAGAAGCAAAGAATGAATTTGCCCACATTTTACATTACTTTTCTTTGCCAAGGGCTAGACGGTAAATGTTTTAGGTTTTGCGGGATATCTGTCTCTATCCTAGCTATTCAGTTTTGTTGCTGCAGCCTGGAAGCAGCTGGGGACAATATGTACGTGAAGGGGCCACCTGGGTTCCAATAAAACTTTATTTACAAAAACAAGCAGTGGGCCATGTTTGGCCCACAGGCTACGGTCTGCCGATTCCTTCTCTAGAATATTCCATTCTAGAGAAGGTGCCACCCAAGAGAAATGTAACATAGTCACGTGTGCAATTTTAATTTTCAATCTTCTAGTAGCCACTTCACAAAAAGGCAACAGGTGATTATCAGTTTAATAGTATACTTGATTTCATCCCCAATAACCAAATGTCATACCATCTTGACATAGATTCGGTACAAAAAAGTGTTGATACAGTAGCAATTCTTTCTCCATACAGTCTTTGGAATTCAGTGGGCACTGTATACTCAGAGCATAGCTCAACTCCGACCCGCTGCATTTCAAGCCCTCACTAGCCACAATGTGGCCAGTGGCCACCATATCGGACAGCACAGTTCCAGAGGTTAGACAGGAATTTTTTAATTGAATAAGGAATATAAGAATTGTGTAGCAAGAGTTAACATAGCAGACCTTAACTACTATCCTTTAAAACACCCGTGGCTGGCCTCTGGGAACTTGGATTTGGGAGGGTTCCCATTATTCTCCGATAAGAATGGTTCATGGCAGCTTAGTTGTACAAAGAGTGATTTTATGTTGAACATGCACTTTCCTTCTGGGAATTTAATATTTTGTTACATACTAGCACCAGCCCCCAGGAAACCCCTGGGGCACTGAGTCTCTGAGCCTCATTTCAAATATGTTGTCGTGGGGTGCCTGGGTGGCTCAGTTGGTTAAGTGCCTTAGGCTCAGGTCATGATCCCAGGATCCTGGGATCAAGCCTGCATTGGGCTCCCTGCTCAGTGGTGAGTCTGCTAGTCCTCCTTCTCCCTCTGTCCGTCCCCTCCCTCATGCTCTCGCTCTCTCTAAAATAAACAAATAAGATCTTAAAAGAAGGAAAAATCACATGTTGTCATAATTCATTCCTTGAAGAATCTAAAGTGCCTACAGGACCACCGTCAACTTGTACTTGGTTTCCTCTGGATGTCACCCCACGCACTTTGTCCCTCTGCTGATTGTGCTCTGTGTCTTTTCCCTGTAACAAATCAGCCATGAGCATGGCCATCTGCTGAGGCCTGTGAGTCTTCCTAGTGACTCATTGGACCTGGGGCTGGTCTCAGGGACATCCACACATTTAGAGCACAAACGAAACTCTACACATCTCAGTAGACCAAGTAAAACTGTAATGTTCACAATGCTCATCTTGAGTCGTGGAGAAAAGGTTGGATTGTGTTCAATCAACATGCCAAACAAAGGGGCAGGATGCTCAAAGAGATCTGGAAAATTCTCCAACAGAAAAAAAGGGGGGGTGGATTTAGCACTCAAAGCAAAGAAGGTGGGCTGCTGCTTTCCATCTGACATAGGGTTGCCCCTCAAATAGGACAGGTGCTTGGACACATCAGATGCTTACTCATCTATATTCAAATAACCCTGTGAGGTAGGTATTACTGTCCCTATTGCGACGTGAGAAGCTAAACGTCCAGAGAAGGCAGGCAACTGGGCAGAGGTCACACAGCCCATACCCTTGCACCGCTTGCTCCCACTGACTGGAACCTCTTTGCTCTTTCCACCAATTCTGACTCGCTCTGAATGCCTGTTTTCATGTCACTTTCTCATCCAAGTTGGAGCTAACCCTCCCTGTCAGGTTCTATCTGCTGTCTGCTTCTCAGCGTGACAGCTGCATTCCCACTGCAACCTTATCGTGTGGTAAAGAAGAAAGCATTTAGCACGTGTCTCTCCCCAAACCAGAGAGAAGCTGCCTTAGGGCACACTGGCTGTTCCCTGGTTTATCCTCAGCATCCAGCACACAGTGGGTCTCGATATAGTTGAACATTGGAAAGAGGGGGGAAAGGCACTGATGAGTGCTACTGGGTCTCACTCCTAGAAACAGGGAGACCTGAAAAGAATTGGTTTTTTTGTTTGTTTGTTTGTTTTTGTTTTTAATTTGACAGAGAGAGAGAGTACAAGTAGGCAGAGAGGCAGGCAGAGGGGCGGGGGGAAGCAGCCTCCTGCTAAGCAGAGAGCCTGATGCAGGGCTCGATCCCAGGACCCCGGGACCCCTGGAGGCAGAGGGTTTAACCCACTGAGCCACCCAGGCGCCCCTGAAAAGGATTCTTTGAGCTGAAACCAGGCAGGAGGGAAAGACTGCAAGCCAAGGAGACTCTGGGGCTGTGAAATGTTCGCAAGCCCCAAACATTCCCCATGGAGACCCAGTACCAGGATGGGTGACCAGCAGGGTCTACAAAGGTGGCAGAAGAGGGAGTGGGGGCCATACGGGACAGAGACTCCAAGATCAGAGGGTTGTGCTGCTGGTCGCTCCCTTCTCTGCCCCATCACAGCGGGAGGTCACCTGAAATTGCCACCTAGGTTCCTCCCAGCTTTTGTGGTTCCCAGCAGATGAGTCTTCCAAAGGTATGTAATACAGGGAGTCAGGGAGTCAGCACAAGGGCCTGGGCTCTTGGTGGCTAGTATTTAGAAGTGCCCTGCCGAGATGAGGACGGGATGGCACAGGAGTTAACAGGGATTATCAGCAAGGACTCTGGACTGGGACCTCGTGTGAGTCCTGGGCTTGCCACTCCCCAGCTGTGAGACCTTGAGCGAGTGGCTCCACTACTCTGAGCTTCAGTTCCCTTCCCTGGAAGATGGGTATAGCAACAGTCCCTACCTCGTGGAGAGAAGGACAGGATCCCGCACTTGAGGTACGTGGCCCAGGGTCAGGCGCATGGCCGGCAGGCAGTGGGTGCAAGTACTGGTATTTTGGGAACAGATGCTGTTCCTGGGGCCTCCCTCCTACTTACCTCCAAGGATGCCATGCAGACGACTTTATTAGCATGGTAGAAGAAAGTGGGCAGGACATCAAATATGGTCGTTTCGGAGAGTATTAGTTTCTAGGGGATGGGAAGAGAAGGAAGGGAAACATGAGCGAGTTTCAACCACGGGTCAGATGAATGGAGGGATGGGGCAGGGAAGAGACACGCATAGTGGTTCTATCAACAAAACGCTGCCAGCGTGCAGCATCGATCAACGGTTCTGGGAGGACAGCACCTAAGGTTCCCCGTCCAGAGGTGGAGAGGGTGGCTGAAGGCTTGCCAATGATCCCAAGGTGTGGGGTGGGGGAGCCCAAAAGATGAAGCCATGACCTAGCCATGTGAGTGTGCAGGGTTTCCAGTAAGCTCCACAACACCTGAGTTTTTAAAATGGCCCTTCTGGGGGGAGCCTTGCTGCCCGATACCCTGTCCATCCTTGCTGCCCGATACCCTGTCCATCCTTGCTGCCCGATACCCTGTCCATCCTCTCCCAGAGGCTCCCTGAGGCCCCCTCAGGCAGCCCCGGCCACATGGGGCTAAAGCATTAGTGTTTCCAACTGTGTGCTGAACCCAGGTGCGGGTGCACTGATGGCACGGGGAGCGCATCTCCCAGACGCCCCACCCAGGGCACAATGTGTGCTCTGGAAGGGGGACCGAGGGCGGTGGCCTCACCTTGAGGTTTTCTGGACAGAACTGGTGGCCATACATGTCGATGGCAGACAGGAAAATGGACTCCACCTGGTTGTGCCTCAGCTCGTAGGACGGGAGGTGGGAGGCGATCAGGACCTGCAGTGGGTGGGGACAGGGAAGCCAACCTTACAGGGGAGAAGCCAAGGGCCGGGCCCCAAGATGGGTCACAGAACGGCAGCAGAGGGGCTGTGCCCTGTGAGGGACAGGAGTGGGGAGGGATGGCAGCCCATGACCCTACCTGTCTGGCTCTGAGGGCCACTTTGCAATGCTCACTCTTGCTCAGCTGAGTGAGCTCGTTGAGGATGGAGGTCAGCTCTTCCGACAGGGAAGGGTCTGGACCACAGAGCTCATCCTTGAGGGGACAAAGACAGAATCCAAATGGCTTTCCTCCACCAGAATGAAACAAGCCAGCACTCACCCTCAGCTGGGGGGTGCAGGTACCCCAACAAGCCAGATGGCTCCACAGCTCCCTGGGCATCCCTGGCACAGCCTGATAATCACACCCATGCCCTAAACACCCACTTGGACGAAAAATACAATTAAGTCTTTACCTATATCACTATTAATAACCAGCTGTTATCAGGCAAGCAACTCCACACTTGACATTCATTTCCCCAAACCCTCCCACCCTTCTGAGGAGTTACGATATGATTCCCATTTTACAGATGAGGAAACTGAGGCTCAGAAGCAGTGTGCCCTGCCCCCGGGCCACAGAGCATGGGCAAAGCCGAGCCATATCCAAACCCCGGTCTATTCCGTCCTCAAGGCTTCTAACTCTTTCCTGCCTGACTTAAGGGTTTGACAGTTTCAGAGAACAGTGAGGAGGGGGACTAGAGTTGGGTACAAACAAGAGTAAGGTTCACACGGGATGCTCTAGTGAGGGTGGTAAGCCACCTTCTGGGAGTCCCCAGGGGGAGAATTCTGGAGACGTCAAGGGCAGCTTCTTACAGAAAAGAGGATTTGGAGTTGCAGAAGAGGTAGAGGGACTGTGGTTCCCATGAGTATCCCTCCTCCCACTTTGGAACAAGGGACCTTTTGGCTAGAGACCAGAGGGCTGTGAGCACCTGGTCTGCCCTAAATGCAAGCATGGCTTGGGAAGGGCTCAGAGCAGGTGCTCCCCAATACCTGCTAAAGACATAACAATGACTTGCTGGGAATGGGAACACTCCAGCAACATGCCCCCGCCCCTGCCCCAGCCCAGACTATTCTCCAAGAAGTCACCAGATGGGGGGGACCATGGGTACCCCCATGAGCCTGTTCTGTTTTCATGATCAGAACATTTGTAACGCATTAATATTTCACACTTGTACACAAACACACAAGCCTGTTTGTGCTGAAGAAATCACATAGTTATTCTAAACTTTCTCTCCCTTCCCCAGTGTGATTTGCTTTAGAAACTAAGTCCCTCAAAGACTCAAACAATTTCATTTCCAAGTAAATATTCAATTAACAAGTATTTCCGGAAAGTCTCCTAGGCACCAAATACCATCAAATGCAAAGAACTCATCATTTTTAACAAATGGAACCAAGAGAGCCAAAAGAATAATGGATCTTGCCACACATCCCCCAAACCACACCTGGTACATCTTCAGCCCCCTTCACTAAGAAGCCCCAAGCAAGTGTCCTAGTTCTCCGGTCTGGGCCCCCCTCCACCAGGCTGTCCTCTGGTATACATAATTTTTAGCACCTTCCTGCCCAGAAGAGAGTCAGTATGTACACAAAGAGTAACGAATAGCAGGATAATCCACAGCTCTCATCCCTGGCCTTTGAATGGCGAGCAGGTGCTAACAGAAAACAGGCATACCTTGCTTTACAAACACTCAGCTGAAAAAACCTCTATCCAGGGGAGGTATTTTGCAAAGTATTATATACAATTTTAGCAGTGGCCTTTCCTGCAGAGTGGACATCTCTTTAGGCATAAGTTCCCAATCATGGCTGCATGTTGCAATCCCTTAGAAAGCCCTCCCCCTCGCAATTTAATTTTGAATAATTTCAAAAACTACATAAGAATTAAGGATCAGTTGGGGCTCCTGGGGGCTCAGTCAGCTGAGCATCCAACTCTTGATTTCTTCTCAGACCATGATCTCAGGTCCTGGAATCGAGCCCTTGGTTGGGCTCCACACCCAGCGGGGAGTCTGCTTGAGGATTCTCCCCACTCTCTCTAAATAACACTCTCTGCCCCTCCCCCCCAACACTCTCTCTAAAATAAAAAACAAAATTTAAACAAAATTAAGGATCAATACATTGAAAATCCCTATACTGATGATCCAGATTCACCAACTGCTAAACTTTTACTACTATTATCACATCTACTTTTCCTCTGGTAAGCATGCACACGCACACGCACATATGCACGCATATGCGCACATATATGTTTTCTTTCTTTGAAAGTCAGTTACAGACACCATGATCCTTCCCACTAAGATCGTACCTCAAGAAAAAAGATCTCTTAGCTAACTAAAGAGCCATTAAAACACCCAAGAAGTGGAACATTAAACTGATAATATATAACATACAGCTTGCATTTGAGTTTCCCATTGGGAAAGCTTTCAAAAAGTATTAATGCCTGGCCCACATCCCCAGAAAGCCTGATTTAACTGACCAGGGTAGGGCCTGGGCATCTGTGTCTTTTAAAAGCTCCCCTACACCTACCCCGGGAGATTCTCATGTAGAGCTAGGATTAAGAGATCCTCATGTTACCCTAGATTTCAAAATGATTCTTTACAAAAATTTCAGTATTTATGAATCCATCTTGTTAGGGTGTTAACTATCCTATAGGCCCAAGCCCAAATCTGGCCCACTGCCTATCTTTGTAAATAAAGTTTTATTGGCACACAGCCACACTCACTCACTTATAGATTGTCTATGACTTCTTTCATGCTACGACAGCAGAGCTGAGTTGTTGCAACACAGGCTGTGTGGTTCTCAAGATTAAAATATTTACTATCTTTACAAAAAACAAAACAAAACAAAACAAACAACAACAAAAAAACACCTTCTAGCCCCTTCTTGCTATAAGCCAAGTCCACCTCTCTCTTAATCTCTCTTACTATCTGCGGAGTCTACATTTTCCAAGGGGGCCATCAGGAACCATATCAAGGAAAAACATCTTTACCTATAACGGACGCTAATTATCATCTAGTAGGAAGAGAAATAAGAACAAAGAAACTCTACACTTCTCCAAGAAGGGAAAATAAAAATCCTCCCACAAGACTCAGAATCCAATTATTGCCTAGTAACTCACTACTCTGGGGCCAGGCCATGGGTTCAAATCCCAGCTCTGCATTTAGAAGGTGGGTGCCCTTGGGAAAGTGACTACTTCAACTCCGTGCTCTGCCAAAGCGAGTGAGAACAGGATGTGCATTGCTTGCTGTGAGAATTAAATTAGTATTTGTAAAGCATGTTAGGAGTGCTTGGTGTCTGGTAGGTGCTTTGTGTGAATCATGATCTCCTGCAGTGACTCAAAAATCCCACCCCCTGCCTGGTTTTATAAACAAAGCTTCATTGGGACACAGCCACATCCATGTGTTTACATTGTACAAGGTCAGGACTGAGCCAGTATGAACCAGCAAAAGCTGGAATATTTATACTCCGGCCCTTTCCAGAACGTCTGTGGATGCCAAGCCACTCCCACAGTGAGTACAGGGCGCCCTTTCTTGCTTACGATCAACATGATCACCAGCTGGTTCTTCTTGGCCACCTGTGCGTGGGAAAAGATGCAGTCCAGCACCTGGGACATGTCTGGCTTCAGCTGCTCCCTGAGGTTGATCACACACTTGTCGTAGTGAGCTAGAGGGAGACAAAGGGGTAAGGCTCAGGGCCCTCCCGCCCTGTGGGCTTGTCACCAGTGCTGGTGGCAACTCTTGCCTTGTTGGAAATGGTGCTCCACCCGTAAATATCTCCGCAGGAGGTCCAACACCACCGCCTTCATGTAGCCTCGGGTCCCGCTGCGGTATCTGGGGAGGAAGGAGAGGCTGCTTGAACCATCAGTTCCACTTCCTGGGGCACCCGCGTCTACAGCGGGGCTTTTAGGACTTCCAAAAGGAGAAAAATAGTAATCCAGTATCTGGAGGCTATATCTCCTAATCCTCAAGGCTGGGAGCGATATGTGAGTCGGTTCATTTGGATGCACTCTGTAGGCCAAGGACAGCAGTGACTTGCCCAAGGTCATACATACAGCCAGAGTCCAAGTCTGAGCATTTGGATGGCTCCTGCCCATCCCCAGAAAGAAAGGACAGGAGGCTGAAAAGGGTCAGCCTTGCATACACAGTTGATACCAAAAATGATCAATTAACCATCCTAGGTATAAAGAGAGCTTGAAAGATAATTAAACGAAACTTGGAAGATGTTTATCGATAGATCCCTGTGTAAATTTCACTTCCTTTTTAGAAAACAAATTTTAACCTGGATGTTTGCTAAAACATTCTAAATCATTTCTGCATGTAGGAAACTGAGTTTCCTAAGTGATTTAGGACATTGAGTTTTAAGGGCATTAAGACCAGTTTAACCCCAGAGTTACTGACAACAAAAGGAAGAACCTAAAACATGCATTTATTCAAATGTGATCTTAAAAGAATACATAGAACGGAGCTTTGAGGGGCGCCTGGGTGGCTCAGTCGGTTAAGCATCCGACTCTTGGTTTCAGCTCAGGTCATGATCTCAGGGTCGTGCGATCAAGCCCTGCATCAATGACGGAGCCCTGTATCAGGCTCCATGCTCAGTGGGGAATCTCCCTCTCCATCTGTCCCTCCCCCCACTCACGTGCATGCGTGTGCTCGCACTCTCTAAAATAAATAAACCTTAAAAAAAAACAGGGGGAGGAGTCAAGATGGCGGAGAAGTAGCAGGCTGAGACTACTTCAGGTAGCGGTAGATAGCTTATCTAAAGATTGCAAACACCTACAAATCCAACGGGAGATCGAAGAGAAGAAGAACAGCAATTCTAGAAACAGAAAATCAACCACTTTCTGAAAGTGAAATCATTTGGTATTTGTTGAGAGTGTCTCTGCTTTGACTTCTCATATCACAGCCCTGTTTGGAGGACAAAATATTCACTGAAACTATTATAAGCTGGTTATTAGAATGCTATTTGACTAATTGAAAAATCTTCATAATTCATGCAGAAAGACCAACCTTTCCCTTCATGAAAAAGAATTCCATATTCATTTAATAGGAAATGAACTATTTAATTAGGAAATTTAATATATGGTTATTTGCTTTAAATTCTCTGTGAGTCAGTCTGTTCAAAGACTTCAAGTGAATTCTTGATTATTCCAACAAAGGGAAAACTGGCACAGATATTTATCCAGTGAGACTGGGTTCAAGTTCCTCCAAAGAACACTGGAAAAACTATCCTTGGTACAAGTGTAGCAGATTGCGGTGGTTCTCAAAATGCGGCACCTGGATCAGCAGCAGCAGCGGCACCTGGGAACTTGTGAGAAATGCAGATTCTTGGGGTGCCTGTGTGGCTCCGTGGGTTAAGCCTCTGCCTTCGGCTCAGGTCATGATCTCAGGGTCCTGGGATCGAGCCCCACATCAGGCTCTCTGCTCAGCAGGGAGCCTGCTTCCTCCTCTCTCTCTGTCTGCCTCTCTGCCTACTTGTGATCATTCTCTCTGTCAAATAAATAAATAAATAAAATCTTAAAAAAAAAATTACCCAAAAAAAACAAAAAACAAAAAAACATTGCTGTGATATTTATGTTTAACAGAAAAATCTGCTAGGGGATTGTTCATTTTCTTCTAGGTGTTTCTCTGAAGCTAAAGTGTGGGTTTAAGGTTAGCGGCCAAAGAGTTCTGGGGAGGGTCTTCCCTCCTAGCCCTTGGCTGCGAAACTCATTCTTCGTGGGGAATCCACACTAAGACTCCCTTCCTTGGCTCAATCCTATATAGGCAGTCTGAGTCCCCATGAGACAAGGCACTCCCTGAAAAGAAGGGCAGTCTCCCAGGGCCCTACTTCTCTGTGCCTCTGTTTCCAGCACATGGTGACCGTGCATGTACTTCATCTCCTCCAATTTCAAACTGTTTCAATTCTGTCTTCATAAGCACAGCTTTCCTATGAGGTAGAGTTTTCATACAATAGGGTGGTTCTTCTTGTCATCAGAAAGGCTACTCAAAATACAACTTCCTCATCAACCCTCTTCAACAGTGATTTCAAAACCACAGGATAATCTGTAGAGTCCTTGATGGCCTATAAAATCACCACATCCCATGGTCCTATAGGCAAAGCTACCACAAGGACTCACCGTGTATCGGCACTTTAGAAGCGTTAATCCACTCATAACTCAGAGTGACTAATTGTGGGTGAAGGGTTTTTATTCCCATTTTACAGACTGGCAAACTGAGACCACAGGAGAAGAAAGCCTTGCTTGGGGTTTCTGGGGTTAGGAATACCTATGCCAGGATTGTAATCAGGGTCTCTGGACCCCGTGCTCTGTCTCTTGGTTGGAGCCTGCCCTGAAGAGAACCCCAGAGTGCTGTATTAGGGTAATGCACAGACAATGAATGTGAAAACCGCCCCACACAGAGGGCCAAAGACTCACCTCTGGACAAGCTGCACAATGCTCTGAGTGTTCATGAAGAAGACCTCCCGTTCAGCCTTCCGCTGCAGGGTGGCCGCGTGGCAGTCTAGGATGGTGGCTATCTGGATGGGGACAACAGGACAGGCCTGGCCACTCATAACCACACTATCTGGTCACCATGCAGGAGTCACCAGGACGACCCACCCAAGGCTCATTCAAAATCTGAAAATTTCAGCTCCAAAGCCCTCTCTGGCCACCTGGAAATAGCTGTTCATCCCGTTCAACACAGTGTTTGACGAATCTGAGCTTAGAATGACATCAGTCCCATAAAGACCCATGCATTATTCTTCTCCACAAATACGAACAGACTGGGGGAAGGAATGCAGTTTGCAACCCCAGGGAAATTGAAGTGGGCTGGGTCGGGGGGGTCTTGTTTTTATAACTAAATTTAGTGTTATGAAGCATACTGTTTTTGGCAACACAAAGTATTTTTAATGAAAAACCTGTGCCAACAACAAACTCCTAAAAGGTCCAAATAGGCACTTTTCTTAACCGGGGTTCTTCAGAGTTTTATCAAGATATAATTTACATATCATAGTATTCCCCTTATTCATTCATTCATTTTTTAAGTAGGCTCTATGCCCATTGTGGGGCTTGAATTCATGACCCCAAGATCAAGAGCTGTAAGATCTGGGGCACCTGGGTGGCTCAGTCGTTAAGTGTCTGCCTTCAGCTCAGGTCATGATCCCAGGGTCCTGGGATCGAGCCCTGCATCAGACTCCCTGCTCGGCGGAAAGCTTGCTTCTCTCTCTCCCACTCCCTATGCTTGTGTTCCCTCTCTCGCTGTCTCTCTCTCTCTGTCAAGTAAGTAAATAAAATCTTTAAAAAAAAAAAAAAAAAGCTATAAGATTTATCGACTGAGCCATCCAGGCACCCCCGCCTTTACAGTATACAATAAATTGAGTATTTTTCAGTATAGTTGTGCAACCATTTACCACTATCCAATTTGAGAGCATTTTCACCACCCCAGAAAGAAACCTGATAACCAGTCAGAGCTACACCTGAGCCCTCTCCCCCAGCCCCTGGCAACCACTAATCCACTTTCTGTCTCCATGGATTTGCCTCTTCTGGACACTTCGTGTACACAGAACCATGCAACGCGTGGTCTTTTATGACTGGCTTCTTCTGCTTAGCACGTTTTCAGGGTACATCTATGTTGTGGTATAAATCTGCATTAGATTCCTTTTTATGATGGAACAACATTCCAAGCTCTAGAGTGGTTGACCTCCAGGAATGACCTGATCTATGCTGACCGGCAGATCTATGCTGACCCACAGCTCCGCAAATCACAACCACGTGGGTGGGGGCACCATGATGGTATGCGGCCCTTCCAACCAGAGGGCAGAAGAAAACTGACAGAGGAGGTTCTTCCAAATGCAAATTACCTTGAAAATGCTTGATAAAGCAACACTCCCTCCTCCGCAAAAAAAAAAAAAAAAAAAAAGCACAAAATCAGGCCAACATAGAACTCTTAGAGATATGTCATACTACTCTGGAATGCTTTCCATTATTTAAAATTATTCTACATACATAGGGCCCCAAGATGATCACCTTACAGATACCGGAGGAAGAAAATCAGAGCTACAGACTAGCAAGAGAAACCAAACACCCTCTGCTTCAGCCAGAGTGCATTGGGGGAAATGTTCCCTGTATTTGTACCAACTGCTAACTCCTATTCTGAACCCGAGTTTTACGGAGTAAGGCCCCATAACTGTGTTCATCTCAATGACTTTGGGGAAAATGCCGGGGTTCGGTAGCAAAGGGCTCAAAAGGAAATGCTCCCTGGGCGCCATCTTCGGTGCTTGATCAGAGGCCATGGCGGCCGGAAATGGAGCTCCCAAGGCGGAGCCTGCAGGCCCCCCAGTGAGGCCGGGGGTGGGGGGACACGCACCTGTTGGCTGGGGAACTGGCACAGCACTGAGGTGATATTGCTGGCGTACTGAGCCATCACCCTGCGGACAGACTTCTCCACGGGGGCAGGGATGCAGCCAGACACGCTGGTCATGATTTCCTGCAGTTCCAAGAGCGGCAGTGATGGGTGCCGGAGGGTCATCATGAGCTTCTGCACCCACTCCTTCAGCTGAAGCAGGGACCAGAGCATTAGCTGGACGCCCTGTGTGGGGGCATGGGCACTGCCACGCTCCACAGGGCACCCGACACACTCAACCCATCCAGACCCAGTACACAAGGAGCCAAACATCTACACCTGGCAGCCTCTGGAACTGTCCTGAGTGGAATGGCCCCCTGACTCCAAGGGGAATGCCCAGTTTCCCCCACACCCCCTTCCCTCTATGCATCCAGACAGCTGGCATAGTGTGGGAACAGAACAGGAGGCCATGTGAAGAGCTAATGTTTGTGGACACTTTCCACTCTAAAACATTTATTTGTATGTTCTCTAACTTCCTTCACTAAAGACCTCAGATTTCATGGCATAAACCCTCCTGGCTCTTCACACAGACCAGCACACGTGTGTAGAATACACACCTGTCCCTTGCACGTGACTTACCTTTGTGCTAAAAATGGGCTCCGGCAGACAGTAGCCACTCATGACGTTGGTTAGGTTTTCTAGGACATTGTGGAAAACCTGGTGCAGTTTCTCTCCCATGATGGGTAGAGTTTGCTGGGAAGGGAGCTTTCCTGTGAATGGCTTGGCCTGAGGAGACACAAGAAGAACCAGAGGTCAAGGACACCTGCCTCTTGAGAGAGACAAGAGAAACAGAGGAGGGAGGCAGATCTACCAGTACAGTGCACAATCTAATTAGGATGATGCCTGAGGGGAAAAGAACAAAACCGCCTATAAGAACATATATTGGAAAGTCAAAATTGCTAAAATCCCACTTCATGTGGGTTTCCCAAACCTCCTCCATTGCAAATGCCATAGTCTATTGTTATACACTCCTAGTCATTTTGAGGAAGTAAGATCCTTTTGTTTTGCTCTGCTTTCTAATCAAAATTATTTCCCTTGTTTTCCTTATTTATTTTAGGTCTTTACTGAATCCCAAAGATAAACAACTAGCAGGATGGAAATTTATGAAATTCTCATGCAAAGGTCCCAGCTTTTTGTAAATCATAAACATTTGTCCTTAGAGAACAACAACAACAATAACAACAAGCCCACCCTCAAGGGGCAACCTTGACCCCAGGAGCCTGTTTATTTATTTATTCATTCTACAAATGTCCACCAAACACCTATTATGTGCAGCCCTGGGGCCCAGGAGCTTTAGGATGAGCTACTCTTCTGGCCCAGAACCCTCAGCTCCCTGCCCCCTCCCCTGTCCCAACCCTGTGGGCTCATCCCGTCCTTCGAGATGAACTGGAGGGTCTCCTTCTCCACAATCTGGTGCTGGCTTCTCCTGCTGGGCACCCACGGGGGGAGGGGTGCAAGGGCAGCCCCTCTTACTGCACTTACAGCGCCAAAGGACAATCTTGTAGGCAAACATGAACCAGCAACCAGGGACTGGTGGCTGGGCCCTGCCTCCTGAACCTGGCATGGGAAATGGCTGCTGAAAGGAATCGCATACAGGCACACACACCTTTCTGGTGATCTGAAAAGGCTCAGTCTATTTCTGACTTTGGGAACCCACTACAGAGAATACTGAAAAAAATGAGAAGGAAACTGACAGAATATTCTGGGAAAAAAGAGGCGATCTGGTTCCTTTCTAAATGCTCCCCACTCTGGGCACAAGTACTAGCTATTACAGAAAAAAAAACACAATATAGGCACGAATGAGTAGCTACCTCTTCATGCCTTGCTTAGGAGGGTGTAAACATTCATGTATTCAGCAAGACCTGCTTTCTTCTGAGGACCCTGTATGCCCCACGCACTGTGCTAGGCACGAAGAATACAGCGATGAACAAGAAAGTAGTCCTTGACCTCAGAACTCCCAGTTTCATGGGAAAACTTAACAATTAATTATAAGAATCTAAATTGGAGATCGCCCTGGAGCTTGACTTCAGGGCCATACATATTACTGATACTCTGGTACCCCCTACCGCTGGTTCCAAGGACAGGCTACTGCCCCCACAGCACCCGAACCCCTGTAACTATGTGCCTGCCCTGTTTTAGGAACTGGGCATCCAGCAGGGGCGAGAACGACAAAACACACTGGTCTCTTCTGCTTCCCACTTAGCGAATGCCCAAAATTATACCAAAGGGACAATCAGTGAGACACCTTGTCTGTCTCATCATGAATGACAGTACCAGGGAGAGAAGGGTAGCAGGGCAGGAGGCTGGGACTGCAAGGTCAGGTGTGTGTGTGTGTGTGCCATTTTGTAAAGGGTGGTCATAAAAGGGGCCTAAGGGGATGAGGCATCTCTACATGATACGCTAACCTGAATGAGTTCCTGGATTTGGGCAAAAACTACAGGAATCATACAGTTAGTGTCCTAACACTAATTTTGAAAGTTAGGTTAATAAGGTGTAATTTAGGGGTGCCTGGGTGGCTCAGTGGGTTAAGCCTCTGCCTTTGGCTCAGGTCATGATCTCAGGGTCCTGGGATCGAGCCCCACACTGGGCTCTCTGCTCAGCAAGGGGCCTGCTTCTCCCCTACCCCCACCCTGCGGCCTGCCTCTCTGGCTACTTGTGATCTCTCTCTCTGTCAAATAAATAAATAAAATCTTTAAAAAAATACATTTAAAAGTGTTCTAAAAGTCTCTAGAAACGGGTGGCAGTATTGGTCGCACAAGAGTGTGAATGCGCTTAATGGCACCGATCTGCACTTCCAAACAGTTCAAATGCTGAATTTTGCATTGTTTCTCTTACCATTTAAACATGACCACTAAGGAGATCTGAATAATATATGGACATCAGTGAGTAATAACGTATCAATATTGCTTCATTCATTATAACAGTATTAGCTACTCCTTGTAATTATATGCTAATAACTCCATATTACAGTATGCAGCCTGAGTTTTACTCTGGGTGGGCTGGTGAGCTGCAGGTGGGAGGGGTGTGAGCAAAGGGTAGGCGGGCTTCTGTACCCATCACACTGGCTTCTGAGGGCTCACAGAGGCAGGACAAGAGCTGGGAGCGTTCAGCCAGCTCCGCTCCCAGAAGTGGCAAAACAGTGAGCACTCCTGAGCCAGCCAGGGCAGCTGCGCTGGGGTGCAGCGTACCGGGTGCACTTTGGAAGGGTCATCGAGCTCCAGCCTGGCCACCACACAGCCTGCTTCCAGCGCGGCCCCCGGGCGCTCAATGTATTTGATCCGGCCACTCTCCTGCACGTTCAGGGTCATGATCATCTTCATTACCTGTTATGCAGGAAGGAAAAATAAGATGAGCCCACCGGGACTGGCTTGTGTGTGTGACAGCACCAGAGTCATCAGAACTAGGACTCTGAAGCAGCCGGTGCTTGGTCATTTAAACACAATGATTCCCTGGGCAGAGTTCAAGTGTAAAGGACGGAGGGAACTTGCATTTGCCAGAAGCCTGCTGTGTGCCAGGCTCAGGGCTGTTCATGAATGATCTCCACCTGCAAAGCCAGCGAGGGAGGCAGGTTATTTATTGTACCCATTGTACAGACATGGAAACTGATCTGTATTTGTAAAGTAAAGCCCCTCTCTTAGAAATACTGTTAAATCACATGTGGGGGTGCTTCAGACACACATTCCTAAAACATGGTACATTTTGTGACCAGCTCTTTTTTAAAAGGCAGTGAGAAAACCCTCTGGGGAACCTCTGGTGAAATAAGAATGTGCTCCCTCTAGGGTCGCCAGCCCCTTTAACTGGCCTCTCCAGGCAGGAGTCCACGTGCGTGGACATGATGCATTTTGTTACTGTGGTGTGGGCTGCAGACACTCAGCATCGTGCTCCTTTTGCTCAGCAGGTCACAGCTTGGGCACCTATGACAGGCCTGGGCTGGAACCCCAGCACCCACCCTTCACTCTGTGACCTCCAGCAGATGCCTTCCCCTCTCTGAACCTCAGTTTCCCCAACTACCGAATGGGGAAGAATGACCATCTCACCTCATAGTGCTCTTATAAGGGCCACTCAGGAGGAACCTGGTGCATGGCAGGAGGCCGGCTAGCATGAGCTCCTACTTCCGCCCAACTTGCACTGTCATCGTCATTTTCATTGTTACTGACCTTGGCGGCATAGAACGGAGGCCCGGTGTGAACCCTAGCTCTGGGGGACCTTGCATTCCGTAGCCTGCCTGGGCCCCATTTCTTTGTGTGTGAAATGGGGATCCTATCTGTGCCCATCTGCTATGATTGCTGGGAATATGACAGAAGGTAATTAAACAGGTAAAATGCCTAGACTAGCACCTGCCACGTGGCAAGCACTGTGTTAAGTGTTGCCTTACAGCTTTTGAAATCACCGCCATGGTTATTATTAACCCGTCCTTCCTCACTCGCACGGAGGTGTACACTTTTGAGGTTTTTCCCTTTGGATACTGCAGAAAATTGGAGCTGAACCCCATGCCCCGACTCTCTGAGGAATCGACAGATGGTAGCCCAGGGGAGAGGTGAGGCCAGCTGGCCCGGGGTGCAGGGGTGCAGGTGCAATGCGGGATGGTCCCTCCTTGGGGAGCGGGGTGAAGGGGAGGCCTGGCTACAGCCCCAACCTGAGGGCCGGCTCTGTACTCACCTCCATGTCGGCGTAGCTGCTCCCAGCCTCAACATGGCCCCCGTCTTCCACTGTGTACTGTATTAGCTTCCCAGCCGAAGGGGCCCTCAGGACCGTGGGATCGTTCTCCTTCTCAAACACGCAAGTCTTGTTGCCGATGGTAATACGGTAACTGGGAGACAGAAGGGGCGGGTGGGTAGCTGGGGGAAGACCATCAACCCAGAGTGCCCATGTCTGGCTTTTGACAACGTTGTCCCCTTCCTGACGGCAGCCCAGAGTGTCCCCCTCCCCCCACCATGTGTGGTCTGCGGGATTCCACTCACCCTGATGCTAGCATCTGACATTACCACAAAGATACTGGGAATGAGTGGGATGTGCAAAGGGTATGACCCTTTTCTGGCTGAAAACCAGTTCCTTTTCCTGATACAATTCTAAGAGGCTCAGAGAAAGCCACTGATATTCTCCAAGAAATATTTACTGACTCTAAGGCTTCACCTTATAACTGAACTGGCCAGAGTACGTCCCAGGAGGTGGGGGGTTTGGGGGGAAGTCTATGATAATCTTGAATATTCTTGGCAGACAGAACATGGTTAAAAAGAGGTAATATAACAGTGCTCTGGTTGGCATGAATCCAGTCTGCCTTCTTTCAAAACTTCGAGGATTGGGAAGGGAGACAATTCTCTAAGTGGAGCTTTCCAGGCATGGGGCCTGTGGTGCAAACCACCCCCCTCCCCACCATCCCCCAACCCTGGCCTGATTCTCCTGGGCTGGAGGGGCAGAGGAAGTCTTGGCTGCCCACTCAGCCCGGCTGGACTACACTTCACTGTACAAGTTCAAGTGTGGTCAAGTGCACTGCAAAGGGAGGGGCTCTGGGGGAGAGCTCATGATGCCTCCGTGCTAAGTACTTCCTGCACTTATGCATCCTGCATTTCGCTTATCCAGGTGCACAGTGATCAGTCCTGCTCCTTCTGCTTGCTCGATATGTCATGTTCACCAGCAGGCTCCATGAGTCATGACCGTGGTCTTATCCCAAAACCTTGTCCTGTGCCCGGTACATCCAGCCCTAACTGGAAGGCTGCCTCTCCTCCAAGCCTGAGCTCAGACGACTGTGGGCGCTGCAGCTCAGACAAGGAGCAGCTGACACGCTGTCGTACACCTTGCAGGCCCTGGACTTGGGAGTCACGGCCCATTTGGCTCTGGACCCTCCCACATTACCAGAAGCAGGCCTCTTGGGAACCTTCCGAGTACGTCTGCCAGCTTTGAGGTTGTCCAGCCAAGAGACTGTCCTCTCCAGGGGCCCCAGAATCTACTGGGGAAGGTATTTTTCTAAGACCCTTGGGCTGCACAGAGCTGGCTTTATATCTTTGAGCCCCGTGAGAAAGCGTGGCTCTGCGTCATGCCCCTCGCCCCGCCCCCTACATACCTGTCAAACTCTTCTTTCATGTAGGTAGTATAGCTGTTACCATTATAGGACAGCAGCAGCCCCCCGTCGCTTAGCCGGTGGGCATCGATCTCGATATGACAGTCGTTCATGATGAGGATGAACATGGTCAGAGATTGCCGGGCCACCTGTGGGGACAGGTTCAGTGTCCCTGCCTGAAACCAGGAGACGTGCTTGTCCCTGGGCCCCAGGGCACCGTCTGCCCCCACACTACCACCACCAGGAGCAAGGGCTACGGTCCATGGTGGAGTGTACCCTCGGGGAGCAGCTGATGGGACCACAGTCAGCGTGCTGCACCTGTCCCACAGCAGGGCTAGTGGCCACCGTCTGTGGGTGCAGCCCAGCCTGGTCATCTCCTGCCAATCACATGCCCTTCTCATTCCTGCCTTTACGCATCAGCCCCAAGCAGGGCCCCCAGGAGCAGCAGGGAAGGTGCAGGGGTTGGGGTGGGATCTCACCTTGGATGAGACAGCCCTGGAGACTCCACCAGTGACCAGGACTCTGCCCCCCCAGCCCAGCTCTGCCAAGGGGCACACAAGACCTTTGGGACCCTCAAGAGAGGCCAGGTGGCCAGGCCCTGGCCTCGGCTCTGCATTTCGATCTGACATACTAGCCCTGGATTCATTCTGGGTGCTCTCTCTCAGAAAACAGATAGCCCTAAAGAGCCCTCGACCTCTAAGATACATATGTTGAGAGGAAAGGTCCCAAGAAACAGAGGAATGTTTATTGCAACATTATTCATGGTAACAGTAAGACTGAGACACAAACTAGCTATTCAGCAACCTTGCAATGGAATGCTCTGGACCCCCACTGTCAAATAGAGCTAGGCTGGCTATTTACATGTAAATTAATTTAACTTAAATAATGTATAGAATTCAGTTCCTCAGTGCTCAGTAGCCCCCCGTGGCCACACTGGAAAGCACAGATACAGCACATTTCCGTTCCTACGGAAAGTTCCATTGGGCCGTTGGCTCTAGACACCAAACTGATATTAAGAAAACTGTTTAGGGGCGCCTGGGTGGCTCAGTGGGTTAAAGCCTCTGCCTTCGGCTCAGGTCATGGTCCCGGGGTCCTGGGATCGAGCCCCGCATCGGGCTCTCTGCTCAGCAGGGAGCCCGCTTCCTCCTCTCTCTCTGCCTGTCTCTCTACCTACTTGTGATCTCTATCTGTCAAATGAATAAGTAAAAAAACAAAAAAAAAAATCTTAAAAAAAAAAAAAAAAAAAAGAAAACTGTTTAATAACATGGGAAAACTTCAGGCCATGATAATATCAAAGCAGTAAAACAGTATTTGCACCAGGATCTCAACTTTGCAAAGTCTGTGCTGAAACGTTCATGGGGGTTCCCTCGATGTTTTATGCTTTTTTTGAAAATTTAAAATTTTATACAGTAAGCATGTGTCACATTTAAAATCCTGCTGGGGGAACCAGGCCCCCTAAATAGTCAGGAAGCATGGATGGGTAAAGAGGAGTGGTTTCAGAGCAGGGCCTCATGGAGAACATACTTGTTTGACTACATCGGCCCTGAAAATCCCCAAAGCTGGAAGGGTAACACGTGCTCAGTCATCTTAAAAATAAAGTAACAGAACAAAAAAATTCTGCCTCAAAGGCAGACTTGAGTTCTATGTTATCTTTTCCCTCCCAAGAAGGAGGCCTTAGCTTCTTGGGGACACTTGGCCCCCACGGGTCACCCTGACCTGGACCCAGGGTCTGATCCTGTGCCCACACATCTCAGACACGCTGATATTCTCTCTGAAATGACCTCAGATGCCCCAGGAAGGGTAATGGGATTCTTCTGACAGAGCACAGCAGCACCAAGTAAACCGCCCGGGAAACCCAAGGTGGACCAGGGAGAGATCCGAAAGCCATACGTTGACCTTTGGTGCAGACACACAGGACACAGCTGGCCTCATGGCCCCTGGAAATGGAGTCACACACTATGCCGGCTCAGCAAAGGTCCTGCTCATGCTTGGTACTGAACTGGATACTGTGCCCCCAAATTCATGTCCTTCCGGGCACCTGGGCATGTGACTTTATTTGGAAATAGTGTCTTTGCACATGGAGTTAGTTAGATGAGGTCATCCTGAAAGAGGGCGGGCTCTAAATCCTGTATGAGCGGTGTTCTTCAGAGCAGAGACACACAGAGGAAGACAATGTACACAAACACACACAGACACACACACAGAGAGAAAAGGTGGCCATATGAAGCCAGAGGCATAGCTTGGAGTGACGGTCTACCAGCCACGAACACCAAGGTCGGCCCCACAACCACCAGGAGCTAGGAAAGCATGAAACAGATTCTTTCCTGGAGACTTCAAAGGGCCCAGCTGACACCTTAATTTTAGACTCTGGCCTCTAGACTCGGAGAGAACACACTTCTGTTGCCTGAAGCCACCGGCTCATGGTTCCCTGTTACTCAGCCCCAGAACCCAAATACACAGTCCCCTGTACACCGTGTGTATTGCACAAGGCTACACATGCCCAAGCCCTAAGTGCTTAGGTTTCAAGGGCATGGGACTGCCTGGGGAGTCCCAGCACCCAAGCAGGAGCAAGTCCACTCCAGAAAGAAAAACTCCCATCAGCCTCCAAAATGCTGGAGACATCCGAGAAACCCAGGGTCTTCACCTTGAGGATGTACTTAACACCTCCATAAATTAATTCCACATCCACGATGTTCAGCAGAGAAGCTGCAGGAAGGACCTGGCCCCTGAAAGAAAAGAGACTTGCAGTCGGCTGTGGGAATGAACGAGAACACTAGGGCCACCCTCTGGATTTAAACTAATCACCCAGCTCTTTGCCTTGCCTAAACACCAACACATCTGGCTGTATTTAGAAAGCTAAATCCGATGGAAAGGCAAGGAATGTGACACTGCTCAGAACTTAAGGGAACAGCACTTGCTGAAGGGTGAGAAATTTCAAAAGGGCTTTCCAGGAAGCAAAATCCTTAATGCTCGTTCTGGGAAAAAATTCCCAATGTGGGAAGGAAGGCGACACAGGCATTGTGACTCTATTACTCTGCACAAGCATAACAACCCGCTCTAACATCTCTTGCCTTTCTAAAGTTGTTTTGGTAGCTTTATTTGCCTATCACAGTGTCTCTAGGGGTGATTTCTGCCTCTACCCCAGGACATTTGGCCATGTCTGGAGACATATTTGATTGTGGTGACTCCTGGTGGAGAGATGGGGGACTCCTGCTAACTTCCCACAGTGCACAGGAGAGCCCCCACAATAAAAAAATCAGTCAAAAATGTCAAGGGTGGGGACGCCTGGGTGGCTCAGTTGGTTGGACGACTGCCTTCGGCTCGGGTCATGATCCCGGAGTCCCGGTATCGAGTCCCACATCGGGCTCCTAGCTCCATGGGGAGTCTGCTTCTCCCTCTGACCTTCTCCTTGCTCATGCTCTCTCTCACTGTCTCTCTCTCAAATAAATAAATAAAATCTTTAAAAAAAAAAAATGTCAAGGGTGCTGGGGCTGAGAAACATTGGCCCATCCTCATGGTGAGCCCGTGGCTGCTTCCACGCTGGTCCACTTCACTAGCCACGCCCGACTCAGGTGAGGGTCCGGAAGGAACATTTGCAGAGGTGACCCATCACCTGCTTTGCTTCTCAATTCACCTCCTCTCTGAACTCAAGTGCTATGAAGTACCTTACACAAGTCAGCATGACTAAGACTACAGCCATGTGCCTGGGGCTGGCTGCCTTGAGACCCCCCCGCCCACCAACGGCCTCCTCTCCTGCAGCCTTGGTTCACAGGAGAGGAATTTCAGAGGCAAGCACAGAGGCGGGATTCCCTAATTGCCTGCTGCCTGATTGTCTGCCTTACTTGCCACTAACACACATCCCGTGGAGGAGGGAGTGAATTACCCCTGCACCCTACCTTTCCAGCGAGTGTAAGAAATCCGTCATGCAAGTTCTGAACATCGAGTCGGCCACGTTCAAGGCCCCGCACACCACCCCGAGCATGATATCTGGTTTCTCAGCCTAGAAGAGACTCCGCCCTTCAGTGTCAGTGGTGACCAAGCCCACGGGGAGCCCGGAAGTGGGGCGGGGGTGGGGGGCCTCCGTGACCCTGAGGGCAGTACAGGGAAGCTCCCCCACCTGCACTTTCTCAGCAATGAGGTGATCCAACCAGCCAGTGTCGATGTCATTGTTCTGGTAGTGCTCAGTCTCCAGCAGGTTAATGAGATACTCCACGGTGGTCCTGAAGTCGCCCCGGATGGACAGTTCCTTCAAAGCCACCACCATGTTCCTTGAGGGGAAAGGCACATGGATCATTTTCCAAATTAACATACATGTCGGCAGAGCTCCTGCCTGGCTCTCAGAGAGCCCAGAAGAGCACAGTTGAGAGAGGGGCCTGAGTCCAGCAGCCCAGGTGTCCATCTCGGCTCCAGCATTTACTGGTCAGGCCATCTTGGGCAAGTGACTTAATCACTCTGGGCCTCAGTTTCCTCATCTGGAAAATGGGGAAATAACCCTGACTTCACACAGGTGCTGGGAGAATTAAAATGAGACAATCCATATAAAGCACATAGTCTCCACTAAATAAGGTCAGCCATTATGAACACGATGAATGGCCGTGATTATGATTCTTATTAACCACAGCCAGTTGCTCTGCCTCCCTGCAGCTGGACCTCTTCAAATCCCCATGTCCCAGAGCAGGTGCTACCCCCCACCGCCCTGGGCAGTCCACACAGCTGCTCTTCGGGGTATGCACGAGGTGTGTCTAACAGAAGGCCAATGCTGTTACCCCACCCAGGGTGTGGCAGTCACCTGTCTGCATGTGCTCAGTTGGTTACCACCTCCCATTTCCCAGAGGGATGGCCTCTCCCCAAAGAGGGCTCCAGCCCGAAGGGCTGAAGCCCCCACTCCCTAGGAAATCACAGGGAGACTGTACCAGAGAAAGAAGGGGCACTAGAACAATTCTCCTCCTGGGAGAGGAGAGCTTTTATACCTGTCATGGCATTCCCATGTGCATTCAGCAGGCGTGGCAAAGGGGTAAGAACAACCCCAATTTGGGGCCAGGGAAAGAAAGATGCACTGAGGTCAAATGAGCTCATCAGTAGTCAGAGGAAAGTCAGGTGCGGGCCCGGAGTCTGCAGGTAAGCATCAAGCCGTTGGGCTCAAGAGTGACCAACTTGTTCCAATTTGCTCAGGATGTGCCCAGTTTTAGCAATGAGAAATCCTAAATCCTGGGATGCCCTCAGTCCTGGGGAAGGGGACACAGCTGGTCCCCCTATTAGACCGTATTAGCGGCCCCTCGGTGGCTCAGCTGGTTAAGCAGCCAACAAGATTTCTGCTCAGGTCATGATCTCAGGGTCATGAGAGCCCCTGCGTTAGGCTCTGTGCTCAGTGGGAAGTTTGCTTAAGGTTCTCTCTCTTCCTCTCCCCCTGCTCCTCCCCACTAGTGCTGTCTCTCTCAAAGAAATAACAACAGAATTTTTCCCTCTGAATTCTTAAGTCCATAGGCCTATGACCAACATAGGACAAGCCATAGGCTGTTTCCATCAGAGATCAGAATGGGCCGGACTGACTGGCCTCCCTCCCCTTTCAATTTTTCACTCAGCCTGATTAAAACTGATTGCATGGGGGCACCTGGGTGGCTCAGTGGGTTAAAGCCTCTGCCTTCAGCTCAGGTCATGATCCCAGGGTCCTGCAGGGAACCTGCTTCCTCCTCTCTCTCTGCCTACTTGTGATCTCTGTCTGTCAAATAAATAAATAAAATCTTTAAAAAAAAAAAAAACAAAAAACTGATTGCATGAAGCTAGCAAAGAAAGCCACTCATCAAAATCACCAAACTCAATTTAAATCACGACTAAGTACCCTGGGCTAGATAGATTTCAATGTTTTTTTATTATGTTTTAAGTTTATTTAAAAAAATTAAAATTTTTTTTTCTTTTTTTTTTTTTTTTTTTTTTTAACAGAGAAAGGGGAAGGGAGAGAGGGAGAGAGAGAGAGAGAGTGAGGGGGCCAGGGGAGGGAAAATCCTAAACAGGCTCCATGCTCAGCAAGGAACCCTAAGTGGGGCTTGATCTCACGACCCTGAGATCATGAACTGAGCCAAAATCAAGACAGACACTTAACCAACTAAGCCGGCCAGGTGTCCCTAAAGATTTTATTTTAGAGTCAGCTTTACACCCAATGTGGGGTTTGAACTTACAATGCTGAGATCAAGAGCTTTGTGCTCTACCCATTGAGCCAGCTAGGAGCCCCAATTATAATGCTTTTTAAACAAAACATCCACAAAGTCTTTGGGGATTTTTCACTCTAAACACGAGAATGTTTAAACACAAGAATGTTTAATTACAAATTGAGCTGGGTTTTGCGTTTCTGCGCTCAGGGCAAGGCAGGAGAAACAGGAGATGTGGGTGTTTTGGGATTCAGGAACCCCTTTGTCAATGTGGGTTTCTCCAGGACCTACTTATAAGGTTTAAATTTAAAGAAGTACCCCCACACCCCTTTTTCTTAAAAAGCTCTAGTACTTGGCACCTTTTAAATTTTGGAATCCCCTTGGAATCCCCTTTTGGAATCTCTCCCAAGTGCGACCCATAATGACCTCAAGACCAAATGACCTTGGTGAGCTCGTAAGCAGATTTGAGCTCACAGATCTCAGATACAGGAAGAGGGGAGACTTCGCCCTTGGACTTCAGCAAAGGTCACTGAAGATAGGGTCTGCTCTGTGATTCACTCCTTTACCTCCTAAAGTATTGCTGTTTCTGAAGCCCCAGGCTTTTAGCTTCTGCAAGGAAGGAGGGAAAAGAGGAGGGGTGCAGGGAGATACTAACGAAATGGCCTCTTCCCGGTTCTCTCCCCAGGAGAAGCAGTGCCCAAACTGGGAGTCAGCAAATTCATGTAAGCCGCCAGCAGCCGCCACGCTGAAATAACCCCAGACGTTCTTGCTGCTCCGGAAATTCAGTTCCTGAACCGTTCCGGAGCTTGGCTTAAACCCCTGGAGTGAGGAAAGCAAAAGCAAAATGGGAGGCGGGGGTCATCACTCCAGATATATTTGCATCAGAATTAAATCCTAGACAAACCCAGAACCTCCACCACAAGTCACAGCTTAGTGTGATCAATAGAACGTTGATCTCTCCCACTAGCAGTGTGGGTGTACCCATGTCAAGATGTTCATGCATAAATGTAATTTTTACTTTAAAAAAATCTGATTCTCTCTTGCTGTCTCTGTCTCTCTCTAATAAATAAATAAAATCTTAAAAAAGTGGGGGGGGCATCTGGGTGGCTCATTCGGTTAAGCTGCTGCCTTTAGCCCAGGTCATGATCCCAGGGTCTAGGGATCGAGCCCCACACGGTCTCCTTTAGCCCAGGTCATGATCCCAGGGTCTAGGGATCGAGCCCCACACGGTCTCCTTGCTCAGCAGGGAGCCTGCTTCACCTTCTCCTCCCCACTCCTGCTCTCTCTTATCTCTGTCTTTCTCTCTCAAAGAATTAAATAAAATCTTAAAAAAAAAAACTATGAAAATAATCATGTTGGGATAGGGGAGAAGGTACAGGCACAATAGGGGAACACTGTTCACTGATGGAACTGAGTGAAAGTTCATTCTGGTTTTATAAACTTGACATTGTCAGTCATGAAAAGTTTAAATGAAAGAGAAGAGGGGATGGATTTCGAATTCCGGGATTATGAAAATGCCAGCAGGTAAAGAAATGTGATGCGAACACACATCTAATTTGCTTATGGGATGTGGGGGTGGTGCAGAAGGCCCATGCCCCTGAGTATAATTTTGGTAAGGGTGGGTGGACGTGGACCCTCTCACTGGAATTAAGGCTCTTGACCTGTGTAATGGAGGCATCCGTTCTGAGAGACGGAGAATTGCAGGTGCCCGGGCTATCTCCACTCTGAGTCCTCCACCCTCCCAGGCACTGTAAACAAGCCATCATCCCCCTAAAGAATTCCCATTTCACTTGTCCCCCAGCAGAGTCCATTGTTTGCAGCCAAAGATGCCGAGCTGTTACTGCTACCATAGCTTACAATTCTTTAATTAAAAGGCGGGCAGGGGAGACAAACCTCTCTTATCCCAAGTTTCTTGAATGTAATCATTAAACAATGAGGTTGTGGTAGTCTATGCAGCTGATGTGACAGTCAACCACAAACAAGCACATCAAGTGTAACAGATGCCGCTGGCTGGTTTTTGAAGGCACAGAGAAGAACAAGTCACAAAGGAACTCCTTACAAGGGACCAGACTCCATCTCTGGTGCAGCAAAGAGGACAGGGGTGGGGGCAGGAAACCAAGGACCTGGGTTCAAAAGCTGGCTGCTTGTCCCAAAGATGGATGTGGCCCAGAGGGTCCAGCCCTGGGGCTCCGTCATAGCCTCAGCAGATCCCAGGCACAAGGCAAGACCCCAGCCTCTGAAGCTATAGCACAGGGAAAACTATGCCTCGCAGTGGCACTGTCCTGTACGTGAGCAACGAGATGCCGGACGGGACCTGCCCCTGTGCCGGGCACATCCTTCCTACCAAGAAGCCACTGCCTTCCCACGGTACAGTTCCCTTGTCTGTCCTCCCGGAAACCTGGGCATCTCATTCAAAGCTAGCGTTCAGGGTCGGCCCCACCCTGGGAGCCTGGAGGTGGCAGGCGCAGGGGGACACCCTAACTTGCCTCATCAGGGTTCTCACTGGTGATTCTGGCCGCGATGACATGGCCTCGGGCGAGCGGAGGGTTGGCAGGAGTGTCAAACGAAATGGGCGTCACACCCCATGGCGACTCTCCATACAGAAGCCGGATATCCTTCAGCCGGTGCAATGGCACCCCCATGGCAATCTGAAACGAAGAAATGCACCCCACAGACGGTCAGTACCCACTAGCACCCAGGCCCCCAAACACTGAATGCATAGCTAGACGCCACGGAGGAAGAGGTGCAGGAAATATCTCCGGGATCCCGAGCACCTGTGGGCCAGCAGACACTGGGCCACGTGGTGGCAGGAGAAGCACAGCAAGAGAAAGAAGGGGCACCGGGGTGGCTCAGCCAGTTAAGCGTCTGCCTTCAGCTCAGGTCATGATCTTAGCATCCCTGGATCGAGCCCCAGGTCAGGCTCCTTGCTCAGTGGGGAGCCTGCTTCTCCCTCTGCCTCTGCCTACCACTCCTCCTGCTTGGGCTCTGTCTGTCAAATAAACTAAATCGTTAAAAAAAAAGAAAAGAAAAAGACAGAAGGTTTGACTCTGCCCCCAGGGAGCAAACAGTGTCGCTGGGAAAAGCAGCAACTTTCTATAAAACCACATCACGCGATAAGAAAATGCTGGCATCAGGGGCACCTGGGTGGCTCAGTGGGTTAAAGCCTCTGTCTTCTGCTCGGGTCATGATTCCAGGGTCCTGGGATCAAGCCCCGCATCGGGCTCTCTGCTCCGCGGAGGGCCTGCTTCCTCCTCTCTCTCTGCCTGCCTCCCTGCCTACTTGTGATCTCTCTCTCTGTCAAATGAATAAATAAAATCTTTAAAAAAAAAAAAAAAGTTAAGCCAAAAAAAAAGAAAAGATCACACAGACACACAAATAGAAAGAACACAAATGTGCTAGCGGTTAACAACCAGTAGGTCGAAGCACAGGGGATGGGTAGTAATTACTATCCTTGTAATTCCTTCTAAAATTTCCCAAGCTAAAAAAAAAAAAGAAAGAAAGAAAGAAAGACAAAATAGAAAAGAATAAAGACGATGATGGAGGGAGGGAGGAAAGGAAGCAAGGAGACATACACATTTTAAGCACTGGAGTTCCTATTCGTGCAGGAGTTCCCAACTCAGTACGGACAATACTGTCCCTTAAGGGGGTAAATCTGCTCCTGGGGATGAAACGATTCTACTCTTGTAGGTATCAGGCCCAGATATGTCTTCGGCAAAAGCATATACAGTATACCTGTGATATTAAAATTTTATAAGGGGAGAAATTAGGGGGGAAAAGTGTCTAAACAGGCTCCTTATGGGGGCAGGGATGAAAAAAGGTTGAGAAATACTTCTCTGGGTCTGTGAATGGAGAACAGGGGGGTCCATGAATGCCTAGAACTGTATAAAATATTTCCCTCCCAGGAAAAAATTCAACAGGTTTTTGCCCATGTCTCAAAGGGCCACACAGCCAGACAAAGGTGATGAACCACTCCATGGGAGGTTCTCGGGCTGTGTGGCTCTCGATGCCACTCACACGATAACACACTCACATCCCCGGGGACAGCCCGCCAAGAGGGGAGCAGGATGGGCTACTAAGGGCAGGACAGGGGATGCCAGCCCCTCTGGAAGAAATCCCGGGGCTCTGAGCCCAGGTCCTTGCCTGCAGCTGGGCAGCCGGCAGGTTGACGTCTGCGATCATCTCTGTGCAGGGGTGCTCCACTTGCAGGCGGGGATTCAGCTCCAAGAAGTGGAAACTGCCATCTTGGCTGTAGAGATATTCTACCGTCCCCGCGCTCACATAGCCCACAGTCTTGGCCAGGCGGACAGCACACTGCAAAGAAGACACAGAGCCTGAACGGCTGCCAGTGGTTTTCTAGGATCATCTTCACGGGGAGCTTCCTAGGTCCCCCACCAAATGCTGAGGATCTGCTGGGTATCCTTTGGGACCTCGGAGATCGCACTCCCTAGTAGGGCCCCTGGGTGTCTTCATGGACACCCACCCCATGTTAGCAAGACGGACTATAGGGCACTCTTGCTGGCTGGGCAGAGACAGTCTCTCCCTGCGGCTACCCCCACCCCTTCTCCGACCCGAGCCCTGCAGAGCCCACCTGCTCCATGAACTCGAACACAGCCGGTATGGCGATGGTGGCTGGTGCCTCCTCAATGATCTTCTGATGCCGCCGCTGGATGGAGCAGTCACGCCCAAACAGGGACACGGCGTTCCCATACTGGTCAGCAAGGATCTGGACCTCCAGATGTCGGGCATGCTCAGCCAGCTTCATGAGGAAGATGGGGGAGCCAGGGATCTCAGTCTGCACCTGGGGGGACAGCAGAGTGGTTCACTTTACCCTGGGAGACCAGGGCTGGAATGGGAAGCCCTCTGAAAATATGTCCATGATTTTGCTGATTGTTTAGCTTTGTTTCGCTTCTCTCGCAGACATGCCGTTCTCCTCGTTTGAAGTCCGACACTGTCAAAATACACCATGTGGCAGGCGGAATTTCCCCACAATCCCATCTCCTAGAGATAATGTGCTCTTAGGATTTGGGAGCATGCTGGGTAAGAGTTCAATGTCGTTAAGAGTTAATTGGTTAAGTTAATGTGCCGGTAGGAGCTGGGTACATACTGGTTTCTGCTGCACATTCAGGAACACACACAACACACAGAATGTTTTGTGAATAAAAATGGGACCAAAACATGCCACCCAGCAGGTCTCTTTTCCTCCTTCTTAAACAGTACTCTCTTGGCCAGCTGTCCATGGTGGAATCCACGTTTCAGACTTACATCTTCCTTTGGATGGCTAAAGGGCAATTGTCCAGAAATTCTTAATGATGATGTAAAAAAAAAAGTGTTCAAATGGGATGATTGCTAAGAATTTCTTTTAAAAAAAGTAAGCTGTAGGGGTGCCTGGGTGGCTCAGTCATTAAGCGTCTGCCTTCGGCTCAGGATCCCAGGGTGGGAAGCCTGCTTCTCCCTCTTCCACTCCCCCTGCCTGAGTTCTTGCTCTCACTCTGTCTCTCTGTCAAATAAATAAGTGAATAAAAATAAAAATAAAAAGCAGGCTGTAGTAATATATGGGATGGCCCCGCTTATATGAAAAATAATAAAATAGAGCTGTTATGAATGTCTACATAAAAGTAGACACAGAGGTGCCTGGTTGGCTCAGTCGGCACAGCATGCGACTCTTGATCTCGGGGTTGTAAGTTCAAGCCCCACATGGGGTGTAGGGACTACTCTAAAGAATATTAAAAATCTGGAGGCATCTGGGTGGCTCAGTGGGTTAAGCCTCTGCCTTTGGCCTAGGTCATGATCTCAGAGTCCTGGGATCAAGCCCCGCATCAGGCTCTCTGCTCAGCTTTTAAAAACTAATCTGCTAATCTTAAAAATCTTAAAACTAAACTGCTAATCTTTTAAAAACTTCTTTAAAAAATTGGTTACATCTGGGAAGGGGGAGGAGTTCAGAGGTGGTGGTGAAAAGAGAATGTTCCTTTTTTATGCTTAACCTATCCCTAAAGTGTTTGAACGTTCGTGTAAGAACATTTTCATACTGCGCTCACGTAATCAAAAGAAACATGCTCGTGCGCGTGTGGGGGCAGTGAGTATACGGGCCTCCTGTATTTTCCACTCTCTTTTGCTGTGAATTGAAAATGGCCCTAAAAAGTAATATCTACTTTAAAGAAAGGAGGGGGGAAAAAGATTTAAAACCTACATGACCCCTAAATGTAATAGAGGATCCAGGACTGGATCCTGACACAGAAATAAGAGATTAGTGGGGGAAACTGGTGAGATCTGAGTCCAGTCTGGAGTTAACTTAATAGAAATGTATCTCTGTTAATCTGTTGGTTGTGACAAACATGGCAGAGCTAACAAAGACGTGAACAATGGGAAACCAAGGGGAGATGGAGACTGCATGCTACTTCTGCAACTTTCAAGTAAACAGAACGTCTTCTCGCAAAGTACCCCAGAAACCTATCCAGCCCAGGGGAGACACGTGATAGAGAAACCACAACTTTATAGAACACTCATATACTGCCCACATCTGTTTAACTGGCAAACCTTTTTAGAAAGCAATTTATTGACATGTTTTTGTAAGTGCACATGCATGTTATTTAACTAAGTCCTTGGCACAGAGTTTTTACCCAAGAAAACAATTCAGGAGGAAAAAGAAAAAGCATTATTTATGTTCCATGTTATTGTATAACGCATTATAATATACAATATACAATATAATACATATTGTATAATATGTATTATAAATATTATATATTATTATGAAACATATTGAATTATAGTAGCCTTACTCATAACAACAGAAATGGAAACAAGCATAACATTTCACAAAAAAATGTGATCTTCCTTGATAAGGAAGACTACAGACACATAGGGATGTTACACAATCATCAAAATAATTGTAAAGACTGGAACAACATGGAACACCTGTCTGTGATCTCCAGTTTAGAATTTTTTTGAAACATAGAACAAAACACCATGGAAAACGAATGCAGCTCTTTAAAACACACATGTGAACAGAGTCTAGAAGAAAGCCTAGAAATTCTAAAATAGTTGCATTAAGAATGGGAAGATCGTTAGCCTACCTTTTTTAAAAAACATTACCAATGGGCAACTAAAACAGGTATAAAGTCTTAAAAGTGAAAAGCCAGCTACAAGTCAGTAAATACACGGTTCATTCCTAGAACAAAAGTCAATCACCTAGAGATGTTAAAAATACCAAGGCTACTAAAATTGACAAAATGTCCCCTCTTCCAACAGACATAAATATAGTCACAAACAGATAGATACTCTAGCCCTGTATCTCTGAAATCATTTAAAGTCACATGCATTCACAGGATAGAACATCCAAGGAAATGGGTACGGATCAACCCAAACCAGGGACTTCTGGGAGAAAACATACACATTTGCTTCAGCCCACAGCCCAGCAATATTCCAGTTCCTGAAAGTGTCTTCCTTGTTTCCGACACAGTAATGCTAATGAAAATCATCTGGTGGTCAACAACTAAACACACACAGTTCCCCAAAGATATATGGAAAAGTGCTCCGAAAGAAGAGCTCACTTGTCTGAAAAGGACTGGGAAGTCCTCGGCACTCTCTGCCTTCCGGATTCCTTTCCCTCCGCCGCCTTCAGATGCTTTGATCATCAAGGGAAAACCAATTTTTCCTGCCACCTGGGGGTGAAGGACAAACAGACCTCTTTAGAAGGTGGGCAGTTTCCAAGCTACTGGGACAATGATAATGTTCCAGCATCTTGGCCCCCCAAACCTTGTATTTACCTCTAAGCCCTCATCTATATCTTTCACACAACCCTGGTTGTAAACATCTTCTGGGACAGTGATTCTTTTCCCCTGCTGCAGATCACCTTCTGCCCATTCCACCATCAGACCTAGAGAACCACAAAAAAAAAAAAAAAAAAAAAGCTGAATCCTCCCAAGGATGGCAGAGATACACAACACAGAAACCATAGGGCCATCCCTCACCAAAGCCTCTCTAGACCTGGGCGCTGGACCAACCATATACAGACATGGTCTTTTAATTATCCCACAATGGCTTTTAATTTTCTTTAGGGCTAACTCAACCTTGAATGGGAAATCAAACTTAAGAAATTCAGACTGAGCCTACCACAAACAACCACATCAACCTGAACTCAAAAAAATTCCAATTCTACCCACTGGTGTCATCTATATGTAAATCACCGTTTTCTAAAACCCTGTGAAGATTTAAAACAAATAAACTTTCCATTCTGAATTTAAAATTTCATCTTTGGATGAAAAAAATCAAATTGGATAGGAAACGCCCAAGACTTTTTCCTGTTTTCAATTTATCCTAGAAATTCCACTTTTCAGAATTTATCCTAAGGAAATGATTAAAAAATACATAGAGATATAGCTAATAGACTATCAAGACTCTATTACTTTTAGTATTTTTTTTGAAAGATCTTATTTATTTATCTGAGAAAGAGAGAGAGAGCAAGCATGGGAGGGTGGGGGGCAGAGGGAGAAGGAGAAGCAGACTCCCCTCTGAACATAGAGCCCAAGGAGGGGCTCAATCCCAGGACCCTGAGATCATGACCCATGCCAAAGTCAGATACTTAATCAACTAAGCCACCCAGGTACCCCTACTTCTAGTATTTTTTAAAAATTAGAGTAAAACAGCCTGGAAACAACCTAAACATCTAACCATAGAGGACTGTTAAATAAATTACAATATCTCTATTTGATAAAATCCTATGCGGACATTTAAAATGTTCTAAAGTGTATTTATTGACATAGAAGGGTTAGTGAGAAAAAATAAGTCACAAATGATAGTAAATATAAGATCTCTGGATTTTTAAAGGATGCGCCTAGGAAAAAAAGACTGAAAAGGTAAAGCACCTAGAATATAACAAATGTTCAACACCAGGCCATAGGATTATGGATGATTTCTATTTCATTTTCTTTTTTTTTTTGGAATTCTGTGTTTTCTAAGCTATCTACAATGAAACTATACTACCGCTTTAATAATTTTAAAATTTAAAATAATAATAATTTTATAATTTTTTAATGAAAGAACAAAAAATGCATACACCTGTCACCCCCTCTGCTCAGACTGGGTGGAAGAGATACCCCCGCAAAGTGAAGCTCAGGCCACTCACCGCTTCCGCTCCAGGGCAATGTTGGGATCTGCAGTGTCTGGGCCACAATGGTGGAGGCGATCTTATCTCCCAAAGCCCACATGGCCTCACTTGGAGGGCCTGAGGAATCAGGGACAAAGGGGGAAGGCAGAATAGAGTTAGTCACAAGCCACTTGCAGTCAAGTGCCAGCCAAATGCGCAAAGAAAAGTGCTCAGGTCCTAGCTCTCCAGCAAGTGAACAACAAGTTGGGGAAGGGAAAAATCTGGTATCTGCTCCTTCATCAGATGTGGAAGGAGTCTGCTGTTTTTATGTGGATTGTAAACCTTGTCGGAGTTATAACCGAAGCTACGTGGCCCCCACAGAATTCACTTCTTAGGAAGAAGGTAACAAGCTAGACCAAAGGGCAAGCTAGCACCTCAAAAAACTAGACCCTGGGTTAGCAAACTTCTCCTATAATGAGCCAGATCGGACCTATTTTCAGCTCTGTGGGTCTGCTTGTCTCTGTCACAAATACCCAGCTTTGCCAGTGTTGGGCCAAAGCAGCCACAGGCAGGACATAAATGTGTGAGCCAGGCTGTGTTTCAGTAAAACTTCATTTACAAAAGCAGGCAGCGGGCTGGACTTGGCCTGTGGTCTGGATCACCAAGCTCCAGAGGAGCTAAGGGGTAACAAGGGCCCCATGTAACAGCCAGTCAAAGACTACAGACAGAGAAAACATCAGCAAGCATAAGTTACTGGGCAGACCCTTGGGATAGCAGGTGTTGATTCATACTGAGTTGTTTCAAATACGGTGTGTATTGGAGGCCCAGCATGAAGGAAGGAGTGGCAAGAGGGATTTATTGTGGAGGGTAAATGATTCCCCTAAACCATGCAAAGATGTCAGCATGACAGCACACACAAAGTTTATACATGCAAATCCTAAAACAGACCCCATCGGCAATAAGCATCATTTTCCCTCATAAGTCATAGACTTGGTCCCTAAATTTGGAATCCTAGGGCATTCCAAAGCCCTGAGACTAGCCCAAGAAAGTCGTGAGCTTATCAGAAATGTGACTTCCAAACCCGGTCAGAAATCTGAACATAGCTGGTATCTCGGTACTGGCAGGGGCATGAGCAGAGGGTCCTGCTTGTTCCAGCGTCATTCTCCTGTGGGACCCGTGGCAATGGCTCCTATGTCCCTGGGTTGGCCAACCTTCCCTCCTACCCTGCACCGGCGTGCTCCTGACCATGAAAAGGTGAGTTGGGAATATCAAACTGATTCCCACCTTGCAGGGCTACACTGGAAAGAGGACACAACCCGGCAGAATGTCCCATCAATGCCCCGATTCCCCTCTATTGAACAGAGACACATTGTACCTAAGAAAGCAATCTCATGCTTGCACAGGAGCTCCGGCAGTTTGGGGCTTTCGGAAGCATGGCCCCAGCCAGCCCACACCGCCTGTAAACACAGAGAGGCATGAGTGAAGATCTTCCTTTGAGGAGAGCCCCCCCTCCCAACCCCGTCACACATGGAAGGCTTTTCGTGGCGTCACAACAGCCCTGGATTTCAGAGTCTTGGAGGACCTGGAGCCTCTGTCCCTCCCGAAAGGCAGGAATGAGCTGCTCCAGAGCTCAGGGCATCACCCAACCTCCCACTGCGGGCAGACTGGGGCACGCATCCGACTTAAACCTGCACGGGGATCCTCTTGGCAATGTCCACAACCAACTCCACGTTGGCATAATTGTTGTTGTTGGGCCCACCTGGGACAGGGACATACTGATCTGCCATCTTGATATACTCTGGAATTAGATGAGAAAAGGAGAGAAAAACTGAGAGGCTGAAGTTTACTGCATGACAACCTACGGCCATTGGAAGGGTAATGGAAAAGATTCTGTGGCCACAAGCGACAAGTGTGGATGATCATTTGAAGACAACTGAACATGACTTCCACTATGGGAAAACACAGAGGCATCAGGACAAGGCCTGGGAGGGAACAAAGAAAGAAGGAAGGAAGCTTCAGAATGGCTGGGATGAGAGGTGGGGTGTTCGATTAATTCCTATTTCCAGTTTCTCTTAATACTGTTTTGCTATTAAACAACAGTGTTTTTAATCACAGTGAAAAACATACCACATAAAATTTACCACCTAACTCATTTTTTGAGCGTACAGTTCAATAGCATTTAGTACATTCACACTGTTGTAAAACAGATCTCCAGAACTTTTTTCTTTTGCAAATCTGAAATTCAACCCATGAAACAACACCTGCCCTTTTCCCCCTCCTGCAGCCCCTGGCCAGCACCATCTTTCTGTCTCTATGATGTTCACGACTCTAGGACCTCATCTATGGGGAATCCTAGAATACTTGTCTTTTTATGACTGGTTTCTTGCACTTAGCATAGTGTCTTCCAGGTCCTTCCATGCTGTACCATGTGATAGGACTTCCTTCCTTTATAAGGCTGAATACAATACAATGTTTTGATTTAAAATACTCATGCCCTTTACGCCAGAAATTCTACTTCTCGGAAGAAATATGTGCTAAAAAAAATCCTACTCATCGATGAAGCTCAAGAGTGATAAGAGGATGTCCACCGGACAGTGTTTTAAAGTGTGACACACTAGACTTGTGCCCAAGGCAAGGCTTAGTCACTCTGTACTATCGAATTTTCTGGGATCCTGAGAAGGAACAGGGTAGAACTCTATGTGTGGATCCTGAAAGAGAACCAAGAGTGGCATTTCCTCCCAGGCTGCCTGCCTCCAATGTTTATGGAACACAAAAGTGTCAGCCACAGGGGAGGTCCCAGAGGTGACAGAGTGAGAAGTCAGATGAGCTCCCTCTCGTCCCTGAGTTTTTCTCTACTGTCAGAGAAGAGAAACAAGAAAACAGAGTAACACCAGGCTGGGGTCAATGCCAGGGCCCTCTGGGAAAGCCACACAGGAGGACACGACCGGAAGGCTGGGACAGGGAGGGGTGGAGGCCTGCTGTGCCAGGAGCTTTGGGGAAAAGCATTGTCAGCAGAAGATCCAGCATGTTCCAAGTTTCTGGGACAGGAAAGAGCTCCACTGGCCCAGGAACCAAAGAGGCCAGCATGGCTGGAACCCAGGGTTGAACAGCAGAGACACTGGATGGGGCCAAGAGGCCGGCAGGGCACCTTAACTGGCCTGAGGACCTGGAATTTGAGTCTGAGCATGATGAGAGCCCCCACAGGGTAAGGCAGCCCAGGGTTCCAATCCTGCCTTTGCCACATACTGGCTGTATGACATTGGGTGAATGATTTCTGTCCTTATGCCTCATCTATAAAATAGGGTTGATAATCAAATCTGTCCTCTGAGTTAAAAGGAGACTGCTTCTGGGCAAGGCCAGGGCCCAGGCTCTGGGAGGGACTGGGGCACAGCATGGCAGCCTCTTAAGCATTTAGAGCTGCTAACAGGACCTGAGCTGTGTTTTTAAGAAATCATTTTGACTACTGTGTGGATAAAGGTCTGTAAAGGGATGCGATGGTTCACGGGAAAAAAACAAATTGTCCAACAGTTATTTACAGAATGATCTGTGCTAACAGACAGAGAAAACAAATGAACAGAAGAATGCATGATTGAAGTACAATACAGACATCTGTGGGGAAAAACACCTGGAGGAAGAGGGGCCAATCTGCTGTAACATGGACATTTCCCCAAGATGGGATCTCCACTTTGTATAGTAGCCATTTGCATTTTTAGTTAAATAAGGAAGAAAAAGCAAATAAATGCGAGCTCAGGAGAGGTACCGTGGGACTCTGGGGCCCAGGGTGGACTTGCCTGGGTATAATGGAAGAGGTGAGGGCAGGTAAGAACAGGGGGTGGCAGGAGGGGAAGGAGCCAAGGCCCTGGTACCTGCATTGGCCTTCAGGTCCTCTGGGGTCACCATGACTACAAACCGGATGGCCCGCTCGTTCCGGAACATCTCATAGGCCCACCTGCGGATGGAGCGCATGCACTTCACGGCGGCAATGCCATTGTTGGCGATGAGCACCTGCACAGGGGAAATGAGGAAGGGGCCAGAGCTGCACATCTACCTGTGCTGGGAGCTGCATGCTACCCTGGGCTCCATGTCACAGCTCCAGAGCTACTTTACAGCACACAGCCTGGCAGAGAGGTGCTCAAAATCTGCTAGCTGCACGAATACAGAACGATCAGATGGTGGGTGGGTGGGTGGATGGTCAGGTGGAGAATCGAATGGATGGTTGGAGGGGTGGGTGGATGGATGGACAGATGGGTGAGTGGACAGATGGATGGGTAGGTCGGTGGATGGATGGATGAATGGTCAGGCAGAGGATTGGATGGATGGATAGATGGATGATGGATGGATGGATGGATGGATGGATGGATGGATGGATGGATGGACGGACAGGTGGACAGATGGGTGGCTGGGTGGATAGATGGATGGACGGACAGACAGATGGATGAGTGGGTGGGTGGATGGATAGATGGATGGACAGATGGGTGGGTGGGTTGGATGGATGGACAGACAGGTGGGTGGATGGATGGATGGGTGGATGGACAGAAGGATGGATGAATGGATAGGTGGGTGGATGGATAGAAAGATGGTTGGGATGGCTGGAAGACAGAGGAATGGATGGATGGGTGGACAGATGGATGGATAGGATGGACAGGATGGGATGAATGAAAGATTTTGATTCCTTGGTTGGCACCATCGAATGTTGGCACTTAACATTTTTGAAGGCCTAGTATGTACCAAACTACAGTACAATATATCTCACCATATATTTCACTTCACCCTCACATCAGCCCTTGAAAGTGGTTGTATTCTTATATTTATTTGGGGTTAAAGATATTAAAACTCAAGGAGTTCAGGCACTTACCCAAGATCACACAGCGAGTAAGTGGCAGAGATGTGATTTCTGAGCCCCACACAGTCGGACCTGTGTTCTGAACTGCCCCAATCCCGTGGCTACCTCTGCATTCTGGAGATTAAAGGCCCTGGACTTGGTGGAGAGGAAAGGCAGTGATGCTGCCTGTCCTCAGCAACTGAGAGCAACAGAAAAGGTCCTGGTTTCAATTCTTAATGAGCCATGACCTTCCTGTGTGGCATTAGGCAGACCCCTTCCCTGTCTGAGCTTCATCTCCATGTAAGGAGCTCAGACTGGTCAACTTCCTGGCTCGGTCTATAAGAAATAAAACCAAGCTCTAGCGTTCCTATTTTAAAAAAATAGGCATATGGCTTCAAAGCTTTGACTTCCACTGCAAGAACGTAATTTTAAGGCCCCTCCTATTTCTGACTAATTTTCATAACAGCTCTGAAGGACAATTCTCATTAGAGAGTGGGAATGTGTTTGCAGAAGGGGAAACTGAGCCCATGTGTCATATCCTGTGAGTGGCCACAGCAGATGCAGCCCAGAGCTGTGGGCTCAGATTCAGTGTTCTCTCCTTCCAGAAATACCTCCCGGAGAGCAATGATGGAACAGCATGGCTTTGGTTTTCTTAACCTTATTACCAAAGCAAAGCTTGGTCAAGAAGGAAGGGCTCTGGGTGACCCCAGGACAGCCAGTTTCCCTGGGCCCCATTTTTTCTAGCACATTCTGGGAGCCCCCAGGGGAGAAGGCCACTGCAGGCTGGCTTGCTGTTCTAATCCCACAGCTCCAGCGTTCCCACAAGGAGTCTAGGAGAAAGGGCAAGCCACGGTCACTCCAAAATCACAAAGTGCAGCCGCTCTGGGCTGCAGCCTTCAGCGGCCACCCAGCCTCTCGGCTCCCCAGGACCAGATGCCAGCCACCAGTCAGGCTGGCTGCAACAGTCCCCTGGTGAGTGTGGCAAAAAGTGCAGCCTCTGGATCCCCACCCAGGAGATTCTAACTCCGAGGGTCTGGGGTTGGGTGGAGGAGTCAGTATTCCCAGTCGGCAACCAGGCAGTGGCCAGGTTTGGGAGCCAGGACTCTGGGTTTATGGACGTGGACTCTGGACTCTTGACAACCGGAGTTCAAATGCCAGCTCTGCCACTGACCAGCTGTAAGACCGGGCAAGCCAGCTCCCTTCCCTGAGCCTCAGTTTCCTCTTCTGTAAAATCATATCGACCAGCAGGACGGTGGGGAGGGTAAAATGAGATATGATACGTAAAGCACTTCACAGGATGCCGGGCCAAGTAGGCCCTCAAAAAATCGTAGCTGCTGCTGTTATTAAAATCACTACCACTACACGTTCAAGTAAAGTGGAAAAGAACAAGGTCTTCTCGTCAAACAGACCTAGGTTCAAATCCCGACTCCAGCACTAACTAGCTACATGACTTTGGACAACCAATGTCAAATCTCTCATCTTGGCTCCTGTACGAATACGCTGGGAATAATCAGTCTGTGGCCCAGAGTCTTAACCCCACGGAACAGGAAACAAAGTGAAAAGCCTTTATAAAATATGGCAAATATTGGCTGTTTCCCTTCATCACTATTATTTTAACATATGGGCTTTCTCTCCTGGAAGGAGTTCCACACCTCAGAAGGGCAGAGCTGGGTTTTATGGCTGCCCCCGATAACCTAGAAAGCAGTCCCTTGCACGAAGGCACCTCGGGGTCTCTGTAGACCTCAATCTCCTCTCCCGTGAGATGGGTGTCATGCACCTGTTGCTTCCAGCTGTTGGGAGGGTGAAAGGTGATGAATTCCAGCACGTAGCACTTGGCCACTCCTCTGTGAGCACTTGTCCTCACAGAGGAGTGGCCTGGCCCTTTCTCTGTAGCGTGACCATGAGCCTGAAGCAGTGCTCTCCCTTCCAGCTGGGAAGAGGGGCCCCAACCCACTCCGACTGCCAGGACCCCATCTCTACCTTCTCAATGACCCGGTTCCCCCCAAAGCGTGTGACAAACTCAGCCGGGGAGGCCACGGTAAAGTCTCTGTGCAGGTCCAGCTTCTTCAGTTCTCGGCCCCTCTTCACCAGGTGGAGTCCAGACATGCTAGGTCTGCAGAGGGAAGAGGACAGACCTGATGAGCCAGGAAGCCTGGGCCACTCGGGGAGAGAGTCAGGAGCCCAGAACCTACAAACAACATCAATAGAGAAGTGGGAGCCCATCAGACGCCCCCATTGCTTTATAGTTCTCACCGGGGACCTTGAAGCATTTCACCAGGAGACTCAAGAGGCCGGCGCAGGAATGAAGCAGGAGCGATCCCGACCTGCCCCACAAGCTGTACATTGAGCTCTTTAATCCTAAAATAATTTTTACTTTCTTTGTTCCCAATTCGGGAGCTCAAATAATACAAGAAAAAAAAAACCTTACAGGGAGGGGAGGTTTATGATCAGGGAGAAAGTCTACACAGTCCAATACTTGAGACTTATTAAACAGTACTGATTGCCTTCATGCATTTTTCTGTACGTGCATCTCAGAATTTTTGTAACTGAAAACCAAAAAATGTGTTACCACCAGGGGACCTGGGTGGCTCAGTTGGTTAAATGCCTGACTCTTGATTTCAGCTCAGGCCAGGATCTCAGGGTCATGAGATTGAGCCCTGGGTCAGGGGAGTTGTGGTCCATGCTCAGCGGAGAGTCTGCTTGAGATTTTCTCCCTCTCCCACTGCCTGCCTCCCTGCTCACACACTCAAAGAAAGAAAGAGAGAAAAAGAAAGAAAATTCTTTTTTAAAAACTGTATGACAACCAAATGGTGGCTCCTTGCCCCATTCCCTCCAGAACCACACACACTTACTTTCCTGGCATCGATACCTCTCCATAGTTCTGAGCAATGTCACCATTGTATGTACCATCTAGTGCGACATCATTTAAAACACGAAGTACAGGGACGCCTGGGTGGCTCAGTTGGTTAAGCAGCTGCCTTTGGCTCAGGTCATGATCCCAGCGTCCTGGGATCGAGTCCCACATTGGGCTCCTTGCTCATCAGGGAGCCTGCTTCTCCCTCTGCCTCTGCCTGCCATTCTGTCTGCCTGTGCTTGCTCTCTCTCCCTCTCTCTCTCTGACAAATAATTAAATAAAAAAATCTTAAAAAAAAAAAAAAACACGAAGTACAGCTCTTTGATCTTGAGAGTCAAGGAAGGAGTTCTCTTACTCGGCCATCCCATCTTCTTCCCATCCCCCAATCTCTCAGTGCAGGCATAGTGCAGCCTGGCAGATTTCATATGTGGGATTTCATGAGTCTGGGATTATTCATGGATGAGGGCTGGGGAAGACCAGATCTTCCTTTCTTTTTTCCTGGAGACAGTGGGGTTTTTTTGTTTGTTTGTTTTTGGGTGTTTTTTTTTTTTTGGTTGTTGTTGTTGTTGTTTTGTTTGTTTGTTTGTTTGTTTTTGCATAGCTCTCCTTGTACCTGTTGCTAATGCCATCCATTCCTTCTCATATCCTCCATTATGTCATATCCATGACATAATTGATTAGCTCCAGCATTCTTCATTGGCGACATCCCTCTTGGAGGCCTCTACTCTCTACAGTCATCCAGAGTGGTTCTTCTCCAGACCCCTACACAACTGTCATTCTGAGACTTCCTTTTGTTGATATCCGTAGGATTCCTTTTGTCTTTCCTCAGGGTTTGATCCCTAATTTGGGGGATCAAATGGCTCCCTCTTTTTTGGTGAACTCCCTTGTTTTGGAGGGACATATCCTCCAGTAGTTCTATTTGGTTGAAAAGATGGTACAATGGGACAGCCCCTGATGATGGTACCCTCAACATGCATACCCTGCTTTTGGCTGCCCTGGGCTACCTCATCACTATCACCTTGGAGATTCCCTTTGATTCTACATTGGATCTCTGTTTCCCATCTCCCATGTATTGCTCTTCTTTGGTTTCTTATCTTGTTTCAGTGGAAGGCATCCTTCAGTAGCTTTCTAAGAAAAGATGTTTGGGAGTGAGGGATGGGGTAGTACATGATTCATAGTCTTGCAAGTTCTCAAACTGTCTTTCTTCTGATCTCATGTTTGACCCTATCATTTGGCTATGTATGGAATTCTATAATGGAAAACCTTTTCCTTCAGAGTTTTGGAAGCCTTGTGCCATGGTGTCATGGCTTCCAATGTGTCTGGCTAGAACCAGAGCTGTTCTGATATCTTGATTCTTCACAAGTGACCTGTTTTTCCGTATCCAGAAGCTTATAGGATCTTGTCTCTGTCTTCCATAGTCAACAGTTTCCCAGGGATGTGCTCAGGTATGTGCCTCCTTCCATCTAGCGGGGCTATGAATCTTCAGACTCCTTCAATGTGGAAACTCATATCCTGGGATTTGTCTTCAAGTATTTCAAATGATTTTTCTGCCTCACTTTCCTCTATTCTTTCCAGAAGCCTTATTATTTGGATGTTGAAATTCTTTTTTTTAAGATTTTATTTATTTATTTGACAGTGAGAGAGAGATCACAAGTAGGCAGAGCAGAAGACAGAGAGGGGGTGGGGGAAGCAGGCTCCCTGCTGAGCAGAGAGCCCAATGTGGGGCTCGATCCCAGGACCCTGAGATCATGACCTGAGCCGAAGGCAGAGGCATAACCCACTGAGCCACCCAGGCACCCCTGGATGTTGAAATTCTTAAACTGGTCTGCAAATTTCTGTCTTTTTCCCCCTCTCCTATTTCCTATCCCTTGTCTTTCGCTTTTTGGGCTAATTCCTTCAGCCTTCTCTCCTAACCTGGTGCTGTGTTTTTTAATACCCAAGAGCTTGTTACTGGGTAGCAAAGTCTCCTTGTTGTGAAACCTGTTCCTAACTGTACAACCCCCTCCCTGGCTTGAATGAGGGTATTAATGGCTGCTTTTTCAAGTTCTCTTCTCCTGGCATGGTTTCTGTTTCTTCCAAGTCTCTTGTGTTCCTCTGTTTGTTTGGGATCTCCTCTCCATACTAGAAACAGTACTCAGAACTCAGTCACTTCCTCATGACCAAGAGCAAAAACTAAAGGGCTGACAGAAGGTACTGAGATGGGGCCAGTGGATGCTGAGCTCGATGCTCAAGATCGGGGCGGGGGGGGGGCTGCTATATACCGGGGAACCCCAAGTACACTAGAGTCTTCTTCCTTCAGTGGTCCAATTCTCAAATGGCCAGGAGCTGGGGAAGGGGTGGTAGGGGAAGGAGTGGTGGGAGAAGTGGTGGGACAGGTCTGAGGGTGGAGGACAGGGCAGATTTCAGAATTCAGCCCCTACACAGACCCTGATCCTCATGTTTGGGATACAGACCTCATATGCCTCCGCTATGCCCATCAGTGCCCAATCCCAAGACCCTCTGTTTTTCCCTCTCCAGGGAATGAACCACCCGTTTTCTGTTGGGGTACAAGTGGGCAGGCAAGAAGATCTGGGCATCTTTTACCCAGTTCTTCTCATTTTGGTACCTCCCCTTCCCCCCAGGTGCAGAGGTACCTGACTCTGCCAGCCCCCACAGCTTTCGGAGTACAGATCCAGAAGGTTCTCAGCTGTCCCCACTGCTGCTTTAGGACTCAGCCCTCTTGGTTCTACTAAGCCAGTTACTGCTTGTCCATTTGCTTCTGGCCTCTAAAATGCTGTTGCTAATCTTCCCCACTGTTCTGCCAGGCTTGATGGGTTTCCATCTCTCTTTTTTAAAAAAAATCTCTTTGCTGTCATTTGGTGGGATGTTGACAAGAAGAGGATCAGGCGTGCACATTCAGTCCACTTTCTCTCTTTTCTTTTCCTTTCAAGATTTATTTATTTGAGAGAGAGAAAGCACAGAGTGGGGCAGCAGGAGAGAGAGTCTTAAGCAGACTCCGTGCCGAGCATAGAGCCCAATGCATGCTTGATCCCATGACCCTGAGATCACAACCCCACCCAAAACCAAGAGTTGGATACCCAACTGACTGTGCCACCCTGGCAGGTGCCCCTCAGTCCACTTTCTTAAGGTAGCGATAAGGCACTAAGCTGAGAACTATCAAGAATTAGGGTAGCAGTTAACCACCCACATGTGTCCAGTGGCTATTGCGAGGGCAAGGATGGATATGCCTCCATCTATCATCTGAGCAAAACCCAGGAAAATTGGAAGCAAATACAGAGTCAGGAAAGAAAAATTCCATTTTATAGATGGGCAAATGGAGGCCCAGACAGGCAAAGGGGTCACGGAGCACATCAGTAGGCCTGGGGCTGTTTCTACCACACCAGGAAATGCCGGATGTGGGCATTTCCTGCTATGCCAAGTGTTCGTGTCTAGTACAAGTTCCGTATGGGAAAGCCTCTGACAAACCTGCCGTCTGCCCCACTCCCCAGGGTGAGCTGCCAAAGGATCTGCTCATCACAAAGGAAAACACAGAGCTCTGGGCCAGGGGAACAAAAAGAGAAATGAACAATGTGTTTCCAGGCCACAAGAGGGTATGTTTTCAATGAAGACTTTCTCCACTCAACTGGGTTTAGCCACAGGGCCTGAATGAATGAACAGACAGATGAACAGATCTCCAGCCTGAGATAAACTCACTATCTACCACAAACGGTGAGCACATTTTCTCTAAGACCTCCTCGGACGGAACTGCTGAAACAAGATCTTAGAAAAGTACTTTGGAAAGTCAATATCATCTTGCAAATGAGAACAGTGCTTTTATCATAATTACATCCCATCAACCAGCAAGTAGCTCAGTTTATTCTTAGTGACTTTATTTCTTTACAGAAACAGGCAGATGTGGCTGGAAGGCCCTAACCTGCAGGCTCCTAATCTCAGAAAACAGACGCCAAAACGTTAATGGCAACCATCTCAGGTGGTGGAGTTATGGGTGGTTTCCGTTCTCTTCTCCAACTATATTTGTTAAGTTTTTTGCAATGATATGTTATTCTTTTAAAGATTATATTTATTTGAGAGAGAGAAAGAGAACACAAGTGGGTGTTGTGGGGGCAGAGGGAGAGGGAGAAGCAGACTTCCTTCTGAGCAGGGAGCCCCATGGAGGGCTGGATCCCAGGACCCTGAGATCATGACCTGAGCTGAAGGCAGATGCTTAACCATCTGAACCACTGAGGTGTTCTAATGTTATATTATTTTCAATAAGAAGAAAGCTATGAATTTTTTAATAGGGAGGCCAAAGCTCTGGCCATTTTGGCATCCATTGGGCAAGGCGCTCAGCATTTCCAGCTGTATGATGAGCATAGTAACATATACCTCACTATGTTGTATAGGTTAAATAACACATAGAAAGTAAAAGATGGCTTTTGGCACCAGTGAACTCTATTATCATTTCAGTGCAGTGAAACTGAGAGGATCAGGGGCTGCTGATCTCCCAAGCTCACCAGGAAATGCATCAGCCTCTCCTCTGGCCAGGGTCTGCTCACCAACCAGCCACTCTGTTTACAGCCTTCCCCAACTGGCTGGCTTGATCTTTTGGCAATCAGATGGTCTCAGACATCCCACTTCCAACACAAACATTAAAACTCTAGCAACCTTGGGACGCCTGGGTGGCTCAGTTGGTTGGATGACTGCTTTCGGCTCAGGTCATGACTCTGGAGTCCTGGAATCGAGTCCCGCATCAGGCTCCCAGTTCACGGGGAGTCTGCTTCTCCCTCTGACCTTCTCACCTCTCATGCTCTCTCTCACTGCCTCTCTCTCAAATGAATAAATAAAATCTTTAAAACTCTAGCAACCTGGCCTAAAACACAGCAAAAAAAAGGTCAACCAGGAGAAAACCACTATTTCATAGCCTGGAAAAACCATTCTCAGCCGCCATTTTGATTCCAAAACTGATGAGAGAACCCCTCCTTCAAGTGGGTCACAAGCCCATCATAACTAACTAGGTGGGTGAACACACAGTGTGTGCCCTGTTTCAGACCCAGCCTCCAGGCTACTGAATATTTTTATTTGTTTTTGACAAAGCTAGAAGCCAATCAGCATTGGCTCTGGAGGGCTGACCTTTGGCCGACATTTGTTGCAAGGTGGGCAGAGGCCAAACTATTCCAGGATGACTTTGGAAATGGCTTCATGTGCAATCCACTACACAGCAGAGCTGTCAGCCCAGCGCTGAGCACAGTCAGCTGCTCAGGCACAAGCCCAGGCAGAAACACCAGGAGGGAAGGAATAAACATTCTTGAGTGTCACTGTGAATCAGGCACAGGGGGCTTCATGCTGAATCCCCGCATCCCTGTGCATGGAAGGCCACCATTCCCTGCTCATGAGGAAGAAACTGAGGGTCAGAGATGCTCAATGACCTCAAGTCACATAGCTGGCAGATGGCAATGCTGGGCTTCCAATCTGACTCTGACCGCCCACCCCCCCGCCCCCCACCCCACCCTACCCTGAGTCTAAGTTTGAGGCAGAAAGATCATTGAGATAAATGGGAGTGACTTTATAGTCTAGACATCAAAAACCAAGCACCTACATCAGGGAGGCAATCTGTGGGGCTGCAGGGCTCTCAGCTGAGGCCAGTTTTGTTCCCCAGGAGACATATGGCCCATGTCTGCAGACATTTTTTGGGTTCCCAACTAAGCAGGGGGTGGGAGGTTGAGGGGGATGCTACTGGCATCTAGAAGGAAGAGGCCAGGAATGCTGTTCAATATTCTAGAATGCTCCGGACAGCCCCCACCACAAAGCAGCACAGGGTCCCAAATGTCAACAGAAACCCTGATAGGTTAGAGCCATCCCCCCAGGCTTTGAACGCAGACTCTACTTCTGAAGACCTACACAGTCTTGGGGAAGCTGCCTCAGTTCCCTCACAGGATGGCAATACTGACAACATTAATAGCGTCTGCCCCCTAAAGTGTGTGTCCAGTGTTCAGCACAGGGCATTCTGTGCAGTAAAGAGCTTTAGCTGAGGTGCCTCTCTGCAGGGGCGCCATGATTAAGAGCCCCAGTATGGAGCCATCAGGCTATGGCCTTGACATTAACTAGCCCTTCCATCCCTACCCTGGTCCTCCCTTCTCATTTATAAAACAGGGATGGCAGCTGCTGAGGACTGATGGACGTAAAGTCCTCACTATTATCACTAAGCAAGTAAGGAAGAAAGAACACTGTATAGCTTAGTCAAGGCTGCTGACTTTGAACTCATCTTTGGGATCCTAGACAAATGGAACCAATGGAACAAATAGGAGATTTCTTAGGCTACCTGCCCCCTCAGCACTTCCTGGGACGGCCATCTTGGCTAGACCAGGAGTCATTAAGCTCGGGTCCAAACCCAAATTCAGGCTGCCACCTGCTTTGGACCTCCCACAGGCTAATCATAGCTTTTACATTTTTAAATGGTTGAAAGAATCTTACTGCGTGACATGTGAAAATTACGTGAACTTCAAACTTCTATAAATTAAGTGTGATTAGAATACCGTCGCACCCATTCAATGATGTATTCTCTGTGGCTGCTGGGGCAGTAAATGGCAGAGCTGAGTAGATGTGACAGAGACCATATGGTCTCAAGCCAGAAATATTTACCATTTGGCCCTGGACGAAAATAGTTTGCCAACTCTGATTTAAGCAGTGCTTTTCAGCCTTGACTCTATCCTCCAGCACGAGAGGAGATTTTAAAAATACTGGTGGCCAGGCCCCACCTGGACTAATTCATCAGCATGCCTAGAATGGAGGGATTGTTGGAGGTGGAGGGAGCACACCCAGGTATCTACTTTTTCAAATGCCCGCCCCCCTCCCCGGGAACTCAAATGTACAGTTGCAGGTGAGAACCACCCATAGATCACCAACCAACATTTCAACATGGCAGCTGGCCTTGGTTCTGAGCAGAATTTCCAGGGCAGTGAAACCACTTGTAATGAGACAATTTCAATTCCTGAAGGTTTATGGTTTGTGAAAAGTCTTCTTTGGGACTAAAGTGTACAATAAAATGCGATTCAAGATTTATATGTTAAACTTTTGTGTAAATAGCCTTACAGATTGGGGGTGGGGGTGAGGAATGTGTCCTTTGTGGACCACATGGCCCGCTTTGGGTACACTATAGGGTTTGAAGGGTTTTGCCAGAGAAGTTAGGTCAGGGCTTGGAAAGTACAAGAAACAGGACTACCATGCTCCACCAAAAACTTAGTGCACAAGAAAGACCATGATCCATACCCGACCCCTGCCCCTCTGCAGGTCCTTTGCTCAGACACACCCTGAGCAATCCAAGAAGGGTCCCCCTGAAGGCCCCATTATTCTCCTTTGCAGAAGGACCAGGGAACTAGAAGGTCAGTCTCCCTCCTGGAGGGCTGGCTAAATATCTGAGGCATATCTCTTGCCCTCTCTGGACCTTCCATCTTTGGATCTAAATAACCGTACTTCTGGCTCCAAGGGACCTCACTTCCCTGACACGCTTAGGAGCTCAGGAAGTATCCAGCAACTGTTAATAAAGATCATGGGATCTGCCGTGGTGAGTTGTGGGAGGTGGCTACGGGTGAATTTTGTTCCTCTTTTCGGCTTATCTAGAATTTTCTGACTTCTCAACAACAAACATAACATTATTTTGATAATTTTTTTTAATGCCATAAAATGAAGACAAGAAATCAAGCAGGTGGGGCCAGGAAGCGCTAGGGCACAGAAATGCCTACACATTGTTCATTAAATAACCTTAAATGCAATGCCTGCTCAGGTGGCCCTTGATGCTCCCTGGGATTCATAATCACTTCAAAAAAGGCTTGCCTTCCGCAACTGTCAAGGCTAAGGGGAGGAAGAGGAGGAAAGCATGGCCCCTGTCAGCCTATCCACCTGTGTGTTCCTGAGGGCCCCTCCAATCAACATAACAGACAAATCCGGCCAATCCTGCCTTCCCTCCAACCACCAAGGTCAGCTCGCGTTTGCAAGGCGATCTCCATCTACCCAGCGGGCCAAACTGAAGCCTGCAATTCTTTGATGGGGGCGGGGAAGAGGAGGTGGTACTAAGGGGACGCAGAGCTTGTCTTTACTGGGGGCGGGGGGGGGGGGACACGCTGCATAAGTTGGCAAAAGATAATGGTCATTAAAATTGCAGACTTACGGGGCGCCTGGGTGGCTCAGTGGGTTAAGCCTCTGCCTTCGGCTCAGGTCATGATCTCAGGGTCCTGGGATCGAGGCCCGCATCGGGCTCTCTGCTCAGTGGGGAGCCTGCTTCCTCCTCTCTCTGCCTACTTGTGATCTCTCTCTCTCTCTCTCTCTCTCTGTCAAATAAATAAATAAAATCTTTAAAAAAAAAAAAAAAAGAAAAAAGAAAAGCCCTCTTGGCTACTTTCCTCCCCAGCTCCCCTGACGGGGAAGAAGGGTTCCAGGATGGTAGCCCCCCCTACATACTGGCAACTGGGGAAAAACTCGCAGGCCTTTAATGTGCTTGAATACACCCAAATAGAGAAGTGGTAGAAAATGAGGTTTATTTAAAATATGAGCCAGATGTCAGCAGAGTGCCTGGTAAAAGTCCCCCCAAGGTATGTTAACTTCTGGCTTCCAAGTTCCTATTTTTGCTTATTCTTTCACCACTACTCCCGGGGACGTGTTTGCTCCAGGCCCTCCTGGCCCCAGAGTGAGCTCCTAACATGCACTTTGGACCACCTAGGTCACCTGGTAAAGGCAGCTCTTTGGAGAGAGGAAAGACGCCAGCTGCCCTGTGACTGACCCTAAATAGGTTTCTTTCTGACTTCCAGTTACCGAATGAATAAGTCACGGGAATAAAAAGGCACAGTACAGGGAATCCAGTCACCGCTGCCATGGTGGTGATGTATAGTGACAGTTGGTAGCTACACTTGCCGCGAGTGCCCCATAAGGTACAAATATGCTCAAATATGTCATACACCAGAAACGAATGTAACATTGTGTGTCAACCACACTCAAAATAGGAACATCCTTAAAGAATAAGCATCTTTCTGGTTAAGACTTACACATGCTGGGGGCTCTTTTTGTGCCTTTGTCTTCTTTCAGAGAGGTCCTTTTGTTTTTATTTCCCTAATGCAGATAAGGAAATGTGACCCAGAGATGCATGCTTCACCAAGGGTGACAGAGCTGAGCCTTGAACCCAGGCAAACCGTTCTAGGTCGAATGAATGAATGCTTCTGCAAGGAGTTATAACAAATAAAAGGGATTGAAAACACTGCCTAGAAAATATTCCATAATAATAAATGCAGCCTATGTTCATAGCCAACAAAGACCAAAAAATAATGGAAATGTTTGCAAATGAATCCCCATGGAAAGGCACAGCTGGGGCCACACCTCCAGGAGTCCCACTCTGTGTGGCCACAATGTGAATTACCCTTAGGAATTGGAAAAGCGGCCCAGCTTGAGGGTACCGGTTAGCTGTGCTCTAACCATTTAGTAACTTTTTCAACAGAAGGATTAAAAAAATAAATAAAACAGGTGAACACAATTCTCAGTTCTTCAGAGTTTCTCACAGGTTCTTCATGGCCTTGTCTTCACTCCCTCCCCAAAAAACCAACCCACCACAGGCTGATCTCCTTTTTAAAGTTCCAAACCTCCCCCAATTTCATCTTCTAAATGACCCAAATTTAAATATAATCACCTCAAAATAGGGAAAACAGTTAAAACCAGAAAATGAAAATATTTCAAAACACCTCTATCCCACCCCAAGGATCAAATGGGAGAGAACTCTCACCAGCGTACTCGCATCACTCTGGATTTTTATTCTCTATGGACAAAACCCCAATGCCTGCTGAACACTGTGGTTATGCTAATTCTCCACTAATACAGCCTTGGAGACATCCCGCCACGCCTCACTTCTCAAAAAAGGCATTTCACTTCGATATCTGCACTTTGCATGTTATCAGAGCGGTCATGACTTGGATTTTTCTCTGCTTTCATTATAAGATATAGAGAAGATGGGAAGGAAAGAGTAATGTGCACGCATACACACAATATCGCCTTTACATAAACATCCCCTTTAAACAACCGTCACTGTGATTCCAATGACACACTCCAACTTGGCTGGAGAGGCAGTCTAGTGCTATAAGGCCTTCTGATCAGACTCCTCAGAGGCGAAATTTAACTAGTTGGTATTGCAGAGGGAAAACCCAGGTCAGCGGCAAAACACACATGCCAAGAGAGTAAACTTGCTAGTGGCTAGCCTCACAGTGTAAAGGCCTGAGCCATGAGTGGCCTCAAGCCTGTCCCTACACTCTGTGTGACCTTGAACAAACCCCTTCTCTCCACTTCTCTGACACCATCCACCTATAGAGTGCCTTCGTTCAAAGAAAAATAAAGCAATCCCTCTTGATATGTGATGGGGGAAGTGTTACATGAAGCATAGAGCAGAAGTGACAGATTTTTCTAAAGCGGGATACAGATACTTGAGACAGAAAGGGATGTTCGGGCACTCTGCTCCCTGCATGAATGCCAGCCTCTTTCGAACCTCAATATCCAGTCCACAAATGAAATAATGCAAAAACAGGGGATCCTCCCCCTTTCCCTTAAACTCCCAGAAAACACCTTAGGAGCTAAAGAGTTTTGGAAATGGGGCTTCTGCCAGCCCTTCCTTACGTCAATAAAGGAAAGAATAAATTAAAACACGATCAAAAGATTCATGGGATTTCATCGAGGGACAGATAAAAATATTTATAAGCCATTAAAAATTTTCTGACCTGCTTGCTACTTGGAGCAGGGGAGAGGTGCAGAGGACACCTGGGGGTGCCCACTGCAAGCTGCCCCAGGATGCAACTTGGGATAGAAGGGTGAAGCGAGGTCCTAGGGGTCAGCGTGCTCACCTGCTGTTTCTTCACTATGCCTCCTCGGGATCTGAGGTTTGCCTTGCAAAAGGTCTCTTAAACTCTACACTCGTGGCATGGAAGCGAGCAGTTGCAGGGAGGGGAAGAAGGGGGCAGGGAAGGTCCCACGTATTTCATCCATTTGTCAGGGACACTTCACCTGCCTCCTTCCACTTCCTCCTCTGTGGACACAGGTTGCTATACCTTAAAGCTATATGCCGGGCGGGCCTTGCGAAGCTCCATGGCCACAGGGGAGAGCTCTGGAAGATGCCCATTCCAGTGACAGCACCCAAGGCTGCCCCTGGGCCGTCCGCCCCTGCCACTTCCTCTCCTGTGATCTCAGCACGCTTGTGAGGTGGACCCCAGCATTATCCCGTCACGACAGAGAAGAAAACTGCAGCTGAGAGAGGTGGTGGGGCTGGTCTGTGATGGGACCGTGGGTCCCGGGTAGGACACCTGTGCTTTACATTGAATGACGGAGATGATGCTGAGGCACAGCTTGAAGTACAGCGCTCCCAGCCATTCAAGTAAGCCTGACAGCAGTCCTGTGAGGTAGGGACCTCACTGTGACCTCGTTCTGGAGGATGGTGAGGCCCAGAAAGGGAAAAGCTCGGCCCAGGCCACCTGACAGCCGACTGGAGGAGTCCGCGTGCCAGCCCGCAGCTGGCCACTCTCTCTATCTACAATGGGAAGTGCTCTGGGCTTGTGGCCTCTGAGGCTCCTCCAAGGGCCTTCCCTGGGGCAGGAGGCCAGTCCCACCTTCTGTGCATCCACAGTACTGTCACAGAGCCTAGCACCCAGCAGGGCTACAGTAAATGCTTCCAAGCCAATGAAGCCAACATTAGCTTCTCCACTCGACTGTTTCACCTTTGACATTGACCTTGTCCTTAGGCTTACCTGGTACCCACACCAGCCAAGGAGAAAATGGTTCTAAATGAACAAACTTGATCCCAGCCCCTCATGTACCCTTCCACACATGAAGAAACGAAAGCAAAGTCTCCTAGAGCCACCAAGGACTTCAGAGCATCCCAGTCCAGCCCCCTGCCAGGGTAGGGGACATCCTCAAGGTCACACAGCTTAATGACTGCCCTGTCTCCTGACTCTTCTCACTAATGCTAAGAACAGGTTAAGACGAGGGTGGAGACACCTTTCCTGGAGCCCAGGCTAGGAGTCAACAGTGGGAGTTTGCAGACCAGTTTCTGATCTGCACCTGCTGAGGGTCTGGGTTCCAATGGCCCTCAGGAGCTATGATCATCCTGCTGGGATGATCCCTGATAGACACCTGATAGACCCCTGAACCGCTCTGGGCGTCAGCTTCTTATCTAGGAAGTGAGATGACTGGCTCACACCCCTCCAAGATTTTTTATAATGTTTTATTAGTAAACATTATTAATACTTGTTATAACAATATTTACAGCAGGAAGTTAGAAAATGCAGAAGAAAGTCTGAATGACTTATAACTGCACCATATAAAGACAATGATTGCTAACTATTTTGACACATTCCTTATAGACTTTCCAGCCACACACGCACAAACACATTTATTAAGCACAAGCATTTTCTGTGCCTACTAATTGACAGGAACATTGTAAGCACATTATATTACCCATAATCCCTTATCTGAAATGCAAAACTCCCAGGACCAGAATGCTTTGGAGTTTGAGAACTTTTGCGGGGGGGATGGTAAAGCTTTATGTTTTACATTTTCATGTTACTATTTCTGCAGCAGAAGGCATGAATATTCACACAAAACAGGATAAACAAAGACTCCAAAGAACTACACATCTATTCAAGCTGGATTTTTCTTCTAAATGAGTTCATGGCCAACTGATGAACTTCTGGGTCATAACTTCAAATTTCAGGACTGCAGTTGAGCGGTCCTAAACCTGTCCCATTCCATTCAGTTCATACATGCACCCCACAGGGTAGAACTATTAGAATAACAAACTAGTAGGAGATGGCTCTGAACCTGTATCTTACCCTAGACCCATTATGCCCCTTGTTGACCCAGACCAATCACATTGCCCCTTGTTGACCAAAGTGGGATTACCCTGTAACCTTCATTTCACAATATGTGAGCAACTATTCTGTCACATGTAATGGTCTCACCAGATTTATCTCCAAGTCTAAGGAAGAGTTGATCCCAACCCCTGGCCTGAAACAAACCCAAAAGGGAAGAGACGAGAAGCCTACTTGGACAGACAACACAAAGTCTTTGGGTCTATACAGCCTGCCCTCACCAGCTGGGAAGATGGAAGGGAATAGGGAGATTGTATAACCATATAAAATGCTGAAGAAAAATTAGGGTTTAACCACAAAACTAGTCTACAAAATCACAAGATTGAATCGGAAAGAGTTTGATGAAAACAAAAATGCTACTGCTACCAAAAAGCAACAATAAAATGCCTATCCATCCATCCATCCATCCATCCATCCATCCATCCATCCATCCAACTACCCACCCACCCATCCATCCATCCATTCATCCATCCATCCACCCATCCATCCATCTGTTCATGATCCATCCATCCATCCATCCACCCATCCATCCATCCATTCACCCACCCACCCACCCATCCATCCATCCATCATTCATCCATCCATTCACCCACCCATCCATCCATCCATCCACCCATCCATCCAACCATCCATCCATCCATCTACTCATTCATTCATTCATCTATTAATTTGTGCATTCATCCATACCCATTCATCTATTCTTCCATACACCCATTTGTTTGTGCATCCATCCATCCATTCATCCACTTGTTCCTTTCCTTCCTTCCTTCATCCATCCATTGATGCATCCATTTGTTAATTCATTCATTCATCCATCCATCCATTCATTTGTTCATACATCCATCCATCTGTTCATTCACTCATTCATTCCTAGATCAATCATAAAGTGTTTTGCATCCCCCCAGGAATGCAGAATTCTGTCTTTGGCAAGCCTGGGTTGCTCACTGCTTCATGCATTTATTTATGCAGCATTTACCATGAACCCACACTAGATTAGGAGGTGGGGAAAAGCAGAGACCCATATGGTCCCCATTTTCACAGAGTTTGTCAGCCAATGTAGGAGATAGGTAACAACCAAGTCAACACATAAGGAAATTTAAGCCACAATCTCCAGGAGTGATTAAGTATTGTGAAAACACACCAGAGCAATCAATCAAGAAACAGGGCCGTGTAGGGAATACTTTAAAGATGGCATAGGGGGGACCTGAGTGGCTCAGTCAGTTGAGTGTCTGCCTTTGGCTTAGGTCATGATCTCAGGGTCCTGGGATCAAGCCCCGAGTTGGGCTCCCAGCTTAGTTGGGAGTCTGCTTCTCCCTTTCCCTCTATCCCTCCCCCTGCTCATGTGCCCACTCTTTCATTTTCTCTCTCAGATAAATAAAATCTTTAAAAAATAATAGAAATTAAAAAAAATAAAGATGGCAAAGGACAGGGAAGGCCCTTCAGAGGAGGTGACTTTGAAGGGCAGGCAGGATGGGCTACAGAATGTGTGGACTCCAGTGCAAAATGAAAATGTAGAGGCCCTTGTTCGAAAGTTAATAAGAATTTCAAGAGGGTGACAGCAGAGCTGACCACACAGGTCACACACCTGGATGCAGGCCCTAGGGGGAGGTTTAAGGGCATGAAGGAGAAAGTGAGCATCTCAGTTCAGAGGGACCAGCAGACACAAAGGCCCAGAATGGGGATGCAAGTGTAAGTATTCTGGAAACGTGATAGCACAGGGGGGAGACAAAGGACCTGTTGAAGAGCATTCAAAAAGAGCTCCCTCCAAGCCACAGAAGTAAACAGGCACTTTTTCTATCCAGCTGCCTGGCTCGTGGCCTGGCAGGAAGCAGCATGGACCACAAGGTGACCTTGAGGTGACACGGAGACCAAGTGGCTCTGTAGAACCTGCCTGCAGCAGGAGAATCCACAGACATACCTCTGCCACTGCTTTGCTGTGGCTTCCACGTGAGTGCAGACCCCTGGAATAACACCCCCCCCCAGGTCTCAGCTCTGTCTGTGACATGGGAAGGGCTGCAAGAACTAGTTGAAACCCCCACTCCCAGCCACCATATTGCAGAAACTGAGCCCCCAAAAGTTAGGCGATGTGCCCAAGAGTGCAGGTTATTTAGCAGCTGATCAGAAAAAAATAATAATACAGGGAGCCTTCGGGAATCTAACAGGGATGCTTTATCACCACATTGGTCTTCTATATCAGGCTTCATTCCCTCAAGCCTCCAGATGATTGCAAGTTACCTGCCCACATCTAAAAGTAGGCTGGGCTTTTGACCTGTGAGCCCCAGGGAAGAGGCATTTCCATCCTGTATAAGGGGAAAAGCCCAGCAGTGGCTCTCCGCAAAGCAACACTCTGGAGGGTTTGAGGGGGATTGGGAGGTCCCCCTGAACATTTCTTCAGAGTTGACCCAAGACACTACCAATGGATGTGAGCAAAAGGGTCAAGGTGGGGGCTGCCAAACACCAGGCTACTGAGGGTCCCAAAGATGCAAAAACATCAGAGGCAAAAACTCTACAAGAGGATGATGGAACCCTCACCTTCATTCTGATATCACTGCTTCCAACAGGCAGGAACACACAGGTTATGACATCAACTTTTTTATCCAACCAACCACCAGAGACAGCAGCACCAGGACAAGGGTCTAAGCCTTGATTCCCTGAAGATACCGCCCCATGGGATTCTCATCCCAGGTCATTAGGAACAACGAACCCCTGCTGGTCTCCTTCATCAGAGGCCCCTCATTTGGGGCCCCTGCTGGAGCCTGCAACATTCCTCACAGAAATGCCAGTATCTTGGGAGGCACCAGCAGAACTACCTGAGTTGTCCTAGGTGCCAAAATCCTCAATTCCAGACTCTGAAAAGCACATCGATTGGGGGCAAAATAACCGTAGGCCCAGTGAGATTTGTGTCACACTTCAGGGGGCTGCTCCAGCCTCCTCATGTTGGAGATGAGGAAGTAGAGGTTCAGAGAGGGTAAGGGTCCCACCTAAGGTCACACAGCGCAGTGTCCTCTTTGTGCCCTCCTATAGCCCTTTGCATCTCCCACCACCCCACAGTTTATAGAAAACCAAGATCTCTCTGAACCCCCTTCCCCCCAGTCCTGGGATAAGGCATGATAAATGATTTACCTATAGTGCTAAGATTCTACATAATGAAGATACAAAGGCAGAAAACTCATTTAATATTTTGGCTTGCTGTCATGCAAAGATAGGTCCTTACTTAGTTAAGGATCCTTTGCCTTCATAAATTCACCAGCTCAGAAAAGCTGTGGTTTAAGCACAAACCAGCAAAGACCCCTAAAAATGGTGGTGGAAGACAGTGAGCTGTGCTGTTGTAATAGCCAGCAGACCCATGACACTACTTAAATTTTAAGTAATTAAAATTAAATTTTTCAGTTCACTTCTTCCATCACACTAGCCACAGGTCAATCTCCATAGTCACAGGTGACTAAAGGCTACCATACTGGACAGCACAGTCCTAGAACATTCCATCATGGCAGAAAGTTCTGTTGGCCTGCTCAAGTCTAATCTGAAAGTTGCCTCTTCGGAGAGCTCTCTACTGACCTGACCACCTCATTCTAAAATAGATCCCCTCAGGGGCCCCTTCTCCTGTAACCTGTCTTCCTCCTGGCATTGGTCACACTGAGAGATCATCAGTTAACCTGTTTATTTGTACTTTTCCCATCTCCCTGCTGGGATGCTCCTTGAAAGTAGCAATGTATCCATCTTGCTTTCCGCTGGGGCTGTTGTGATAAATGTATCTCGCCCACCTGGCCTACTTAGATACCACTTAGCAACCCGGGGTCGGACATCCACTTCTAACATAATCTTGGATGTTTGTCAATTTGGGGGAATTCATTTCACTTACTTTTCCCTAATCCCTATCGAAATTGCCATGTTGAAAGTTAAGAACCAGTTCAGAGGAACGCGAATGCTGGCGAACACTGGAGGGACCACACCAAGGCACAGTGGAACCCCGTCTGCAGTCTGGAGAACCTGGCCTCGAAGCTTCGCTCTGCTGCCTCCCAGCTGTGTGATCTTGGGAAGGCACTTCACCTTTGAGTCCCAGTTTTATCATCTGTAAAATAGGGACGCACCGCCACCAGCCTTGTACTGTTGTTCTAAGGGATCAGTGGATAGTTGATATAAATGTGAAAGTGATGGGTGAAGTGGGTGCTGGGGGTGGGGGAAAAAGAACAAGCCAAGGAAGGGAGCTGTAGGGGAATCTACCACTTATTAAGTACCTACTGTGTACCCAACCCTGTGCATACTTCACAAACATTATCCCATTGAATCCTGTGAGCATTTTCCAGATGAGGAGCTGAGGCAGGGAGAAGGGAATGCCACGCCCAAGGTCACACAGTAGGGGGTGGAGGGCGGCAGAGCCAAGGTTGAACTTTATACCAGACCCTGAAGCTTTCCCTTCCTTGAACCCTTCCAGAACCTCAAACTAGTTTCACCCTGGAGATCACCAGGATGGGGAATACTTGACTTTTTTCTTTTCTCTACCTTCTACTTCCAGTCACCAGGGCTCAACTTAAGCTCCCTGGGAACATGGGTGCCTGAATGGAAGAAGCCACCTCCTCATAAAGCTTTTCGCATTTGGGAGAGAGAGTACAAGAGGTGCTGAAAGGAACAGCCAGTGAGATTGTACCCCTAGTGGAGGGAACAGACCAGGAGGAGAGAAGAAACCCTGGAAGGGGGGCAGAGAGCTCTCTGACCTGCAGAGTGATGGTTGGCGGCTCTTTTCCCTGCTTGTCTGTTCCCTGCATTTCCCACCTGGAACTACTGTATTCTGTTTGTAATTGGGGAAGGGAGGTGGCAAAGCTTGAACACGACTACAAAAACAAACAAACAAAGCCAAGAACTGCACACCTAGGACACACTCCCACCAGCAGGGACCTATGGGCACTGGTTTCCAGCAAACATACCTGAGTTTCTGCTCTGAAGGCACCCCTAGGGGAAGGCATGGATTTCAGTTGTTAGTTACCCATTGAAAGAACTAGCGAACAAATACATGACTGTCTCGTCAGGAGGCAGGGAAACTGGCCCTCCCTCCAGGCCCCCACTGTCCCGTGTGGCTCTTATCAGCCCTAGCTCACTCAGTTTAAATTCTAACAAATCACATACAAGGCTGTCTTCCCCGACCAGGCCAAGTCCTTCTAAAAGGACAGTCTCCCGGCATAGGGCCCTGTAGATGCAGTAAGATGCTCAATAAATAATTTTGAAAAGAAGGAAGGAAAACGGCAAGATTTACGTTTCCTGCATTTTCCATAACTACCCTCGACACGTGGGTATGAGCGGACAGCTTGACTGAGCGGGGAAGGGGGCAGCCCTCACCCTAACTCTGCACTCCCCCCTCATGAGGACCCAGGGCACGTTACCTCATAGCGGAGACGGGGTTCTCGGACTCGCCTACAGTCGGAGCGGCCTCCAGGGACACGGTCCCCAGGCTGGCCCGGCTGCCCTTCCGGGAAGACTCTCGGAACAAGCCAGCGCCAGGGTCCTCATCAGAGGAGTTGTCATCAAAGGAGCCCAGGATGAAGTTGGTCATCAGCTGCCTCTTAATGTGCTCTTGCTTCTCGTCTTCTTTGGAGAAGGGTCTGGCTCGCTGGCCCTGGGGCTTGGCTGGAGATGGCGGGCCACTGGTATCCAGGGTCTTCAGGCCTTCGGTCCCCGTCCCATTGGCTTGGAGTGCTGCAGGGTTGTTATCCGAGGTATGGGGGTTTCCTGGGGGATTCTGGTGTGGGGGTGGCTTGGAAGTTCTCTGCTGACAGGCATCTTTGGGACCTTTGTGGGAGGCTGGCTTGGCCTGGTTAGGAGTCTCTGGCAGAGGGCTGCAGTCACTGTTTTTCTGGGGTGGCTCCCCTGAGCTGTCTGAGGCTGGAAAGGGCTCCTGGCTTGGGATACAGCTCCCTTCTGATTTACTCTTGGTGACTTGCATAGAGTCAGTCATTTTCCCCCAGATTTTTAACCAGGAAAGGGTCAAGCAGGAGAAAATCAAACAAGATAGAAAAAGAAGCAATATCATTCAGAAAACCTGCAAGGAAAAAGGAAAAGACATTTCAGAGTCTACGAAATTGAGTTATTTCCATCTTCAAGGGGCTCATGGGGTGAGAAGCAGCTGGGGTTCTGTGCATTCAGCTGAGAGGGTCAGAGGCCAAAGGCAGTGGGCAAAACGGCTCTGCCCACAATGTGCTCCGCGGTCCTGGGCACATTCCTGAACGCCTCGGGATGTCAGCCTCTCATCTCTAATTTAGGTACATGAACACATGCTCACCATGAATCAGAAACATGCATGGAAGAGAGAAACAGATCACACCTCTTAAAGGGCTCTTGTTACAGACTCATAACACCCAAAAAGTAGAAACAGTCCAAATGCCCATTAACTGAAAAATGGAGAAACAAAAATGGAGAAACAAAAGGAGAAACAAAACAAAAATAGAGGAAAAAAAGGAGAAACAAAAGGTGATTATTTAAGTTGTGAAAAAAAAAAAAGAAAGAAAGAAATGGAGGGATGTCTGGGTGGCTCAGTTGGTTAAGCAGCTGCCTTCGGCTTAGGTCATGATCCCGGGATCCTAGGATGGAGCCCCATGTCAGGTTCCCTGATCAGTGGGGAATCTGCTACTCCTTCTCCCTCTGTTTCTCCCCCTGCTCCTGCGTATGCTCTCTCTCTCCCTCTCAAATAAATTTTTTTTTTAAAGCGAGAGCTTAATAACAGATAGAAATTCATTTTGCCGAAGACATGAATCCAGATATTCTGATTTCTTACCCATGCCTCTTCCTGGCACACTAACTCTGCCTACTAATGAGTAGATCATTGTTATTTGATGTAAATATTGTTTTTTTTTAAAGATTTTATTTATTTGAGAGAGAGAACATGAGTGGGAGAGAGAGCAGAGGGAAAAGCAGACTCCCTGCTGAGCAGGGAGTCCGATGTGGGACTTGATCCCCAGATTCAGGGATCATGACCTGAGCCAAAGGCAGGCAGTTAACTGACTGAGCCACCCAAGAGCCCCAGAAGTAAATATTGTTAAGAAGCAAACAAAAACACAAATGAACATGTTGAAATTTCAGAACAAATTTTACCACAGGGATACAGAAATATTAAAAAATAAATAAAAGGCTAGACCACAAAGCTCAAGCATATCAATTTAGTATCTAACAGGTTCTTACTTGGGGTGCCTGGGTGGCTCAGTGGGTCAAGCCTCTGCCTTTGGCTCAGGTCATGATCTCAGGGTCCTGGGATCGAGCCCCGAATTGGGCTCTCTGCTCTGCGGGGAGCCTGCTTCCTCCCCCCACCCCACCCACCTGCCTCTCTACCTACTTGTGATATCTCTCTCTCTCTCTGTCAAATAAATAAATAAATAAATAAAACATTTTTTAAAAATAAATAAATAAATAAAAGGTTTTTTCTTTTTAAATTTCAACATCATATTCTTTTTTTAAAAGATTTTATTTATTTATTTGCAGAGAGAGAGAGAGATCACAATTAGGCAGAGAGGCAGGCACAGAGAGTGGGGAAGCAGGCTCCCTGCTGAGCAGAGAGCCCGATGTGGGGCTCAATCCCAGGACCCTGAGATCATGACCCGGGCTGAAGGCAGAAGCTTAACCCACTGAGCCACCCAGGCATCCCTTAACATCATATTCATAAGGGAAGTGGAAAAGTTCTCAAGTTTTCCTAGAACAGTGTAATCTGAATAATTCCTGCAGACTTTGCACAACAGAATTTCCAAAATGTTGTCAAGGGTATTTTCCAGTTATACCTAGGACCAGGAGAGTTTTTTTTCTTTTAAAGCCATCAAGTTTCTTTTTAAAGGAAAGTCAGTCAAGGGTGGTTCAACATCCATCAATGTTCATTGAACATTCATTGAACAAAGAGGAAAACCACATGATCACTTCAATTAACACCAAAAAAAGCATTTGGCAAAATACAACACCCTTTCATGATAAAAAACAGAAAAATAGGAAAAGAAAGGAACTTCAGTGTAATAATGCATAATTATGAAAAACCTACAGCTGATACATACTCAGGGGTGAAAAACTGGAAGCTTTCCCCCTAAGATCAGGAACAAGACAAGGATGCTCACTTTCACCACTGCTATTCAACATTGTTCTGAAGGTCCTAGCCAAAGCAATTAGACAAGAAAAAGAAATAAAAGCCATCCAAATTGGAAACGAAGAGATAAAATCATCTCTAATCATAGACGGCATGATCCTATACAGGCTTCCCTGCTATCCAAAAGTAGAGAAGTTCTTACGAAACCTTTTTTTAAGTTGAAATGGCATAAAGCAAAGAAGCAATTACCATTAATTTATATGGACACATTTTTGAGCATTCCTAGACCCATGAAATAACTTCTCTTAGGCTTTTCTGGGTAGCTTAGGATACATCTTGCTAATGGATACACAAAATAAATCAACACAAAGCTCAGATGCTCACAGACATAGTTCAAAGCTATGGTGGCTTTGATGCTGAGGTGCTGAGCGTAGTTCTTACCAAAGAAGCCTGGCAGTGCCACTGCCACTGCTCAGGGTACAAGCTGCCCCTTTAACAGCTCTCTGCAAAACAAACGCTGAATGCTATTTTTACTTTTCACCTTTTCTCCTAAAAGCAAAACTCCTCCTTGGGTTTCTTCCAGTTAGTGAAAATAGGAATTAGTGTAGATCTAATATAGGTCTTTTGCAGAAGGAAAGTGGTATAACGTGAACTTTCAAAAAGCAAGAGATACCTGTGTACAGGAAATCCTAAAGAACCCACACATACAAAAAACCCTAATAGGAGTAATAAACAAGTTAAGCAAAATTGTAGGATACAAGATCAATTAGTTGTACTTCTGTGCACCAACAATGAACAATCTGAAAAGGAAATTAAGAAAGCAATTCCAGGGGCGCCTGGGTGGCTCAGTGGGTTAAAGCCTCTGCTTTCAGCTCAGGTCATGATCCTAGGGTCCTGGGATCGATCCCCACATTGGGCTCTCTGCTCAGCAGGGAGCCTGCTTTCCCCTCTCTCTCTGCCTACCTCTCTGCCTACTTGTGATCTCTCTCTATCAAATAAATAAATAAAAATCTTAAAAAAAAAAAAAAAAAAAAAAAGAAAAGAAAGCAATTCCAGGGGTACCTGGGTGGCTCAGTAGGTTAAGCATCTGCCTTCAGCTCAGGTCATGATCTCAAGGTCCTGGGATCGAGCCCCCTCATTGTGCTCCCTGCTTAGTGGGGAGCCTGCTTCTCCATCTCCCTCTCCCTCTGCTACTCCCCCTGTTGGTGTGCTCATGTTCTCTCTCTCTCTCACTCAAATAAAATCTTAAAAAAAAAAAAAGAAAAGAAAAAAGAAAACAATTCCATTTACAATAGCATCCAAATAAGCAAAATATTTAGGATTAAATTTAACCAAGGAGGTAAAAGACCTGTGCAATGCTGGTGCACAAAACATTGCTGAAAGTAATTAATGAAGACCTAAATAAGTGCAAGCCATCCTGAGCTGGTGAGTTGGAAGACTTTCTGTTGGTAAGGTGGCCCTATGCCCTGAAGCAATATACAGATAATGGAACTGCAAGGGAACTGCAAGCCAAAACAATCTTTAAGAAAGAACAAAGTTGGAGGACTCACACTTCCCAATTTCAAAACTTAATGTGAAACTACAGTCAAAATAGTGTGGTACTGGCATAAAGACAGACATCTAGACCAATGGAACAGAATGAAGAGTCCCAAAACAAACCCATACATCTATGGCCAATAGATTTTCTATGACAATATCAAGACCATTGTGGTGGCGGAGGGGCACCTGGACAGTCAGAAGAGTGTGCAACTCTCCATCTCGGGGTTGTGAGTTCAAACCTCACGTTGGGTATAGAGATTACTAAAGAAAATAAACAAATAAAAAAAAATTCAAAGGGGAAAGAATAGTCTCTCCAACATATGGTTCTGGGACAACTGATTTCCACAAGCGAAAGAATGAGGTTGAACTCCTAACTCAGACCATACCCAAAAATTAACTCAAAATGAGTGAAAAACTAGAGAACCTGAGTGGTTCAGGTGGTTAAGAGTCTGACTCTTGATGTGGGCTCAGGACATGATCTCAGGGGCATGAGACTGAGCCCACCACCCACACGCCCTCATCCCTCATCAGGCCCTGATGAGGGCCCAGAGTCTGTTTGGGATTCTCTCTCCCTCTCCCTCTGCCCCTCCTGCTCGTGCTCTCTCTCTCTAAAATAAATAAATCCTTTTTAAAAAGACGAGTCGACAACCTAAATATAAGAACTAAAAACCACAAAAAGTTTAAAAGAAAACATAGGAATAAATTGTCGTGACCATGCAATTGGCAATGGATTCTCAGATGTGACACCAGAAGCATAAGCAGAAAGTGAAAAGACAGCTTACAGAATGGAAAAAAAATCTGTGAAACACATACTTGGTAATGATTTAATATCCAGAATATATACATAAGACTTACAACTCAACAACAAAAAGACAACCTGAAATTAAAACGAGAAAAGGACTTGAACAGACATTTCTCTGAAGATATACAAATGGCCACTAGTTCATGGAAAGATGTATCCTTGTCATAACATAAATGCAAATCAGAACTGCGCTGTATCACTTCACACCCACAAGGATGGCTTGTGGGAGGGGAGAGGAGAGGGGGGGAGAGAAAAAGCAGGGAAGGAAAGAAGGAAGGGAGGGAGAGGAAGGAAAAGAGAGAGGGAGGGAAGAGAGAAGAGAGTGAAGGAAGGAAAAGACAGGGGGAGGAAGGGAGGGAATAAGTGAGGGAAAGAGAGGAGGTGGGGAGAGGGAGGGAGGGGAGAGAGAGAAAGAGGGGAAGGGAGGGAAGAAACCAGCAAGTGGTCTTTGAGGACAGGGAGAAACCGGACCCCTGCACGCAGCTGGTGGGAACGTAAAACGATGCAGCTGCTGTGGAAAATGGTCGGTAGTTCCTCAAGATGTGGGACATAGAACTGCTCTAAGACCCAATACTTTCACTCCCAGAGGCAGAGCCCCAAACAACTGAAACCAGGGGGTAAACAAGTACAGATGGACGGAAGCGTGTGCCCAGCAGCGCCCAACTGTCGGATGCCCTTACTCGGCACTCTCCCCAAGGTGCCCCAGCCACAGCACCATGGGCTTCAGGGACTGGAGCATTCCCAGTGCGGGGACCATGCTGTGCCTCGTAGGGTGCTCAGTAGCACCCCTGGCCTCTACCCAGCAAAGGTGCCAGGAGCACCCTTCCCCTCCGTTATGACAACCAAAAATGTCTCCAGACCTTGCCAAACGTCTCTGGGGACAAAATTGCCCTTGGGTGACCACTATTGGTCTGAACACCCCAGATCTACTCCCTCCCTCCCTCCATTTCCAAATGGTAAAATCCTCCTGGGAGACACATGAAGTCTTTCCAGAAAACTCTTCTCTGGCACAGAGCAAGTTTGCAAAAAGTTTAAAAAAGGGAGAAAGGTCAGCATCCTGAAACTGCTGGCTCACACATGTCCCCTGAAGAAGATTTGGAAACTAATCATTGGCAGATGGCATTGCCAAAAACGTTGCAAAGGCCTCCGGCCCCCTTGGCAGCCCAGCAGGTTAGAGGGCTGCATCTTTCCTGGGTGGGAGAGTGTGATGGGGTAGAGGAATCCACGCCCACGGCCCTCCACTGTGGCAACAAAGACAACACAGCGGAGAAACACAGCGTTCGCTGGTCTCCCCAGGCCCATCTGGAGACCCCCCAGAGACACGGACCGATTGTCATTCATTTCAGGATCCTTGGGCCCAGCTTGGTGTGAGGTACGTGGGAGGTACCCCAAAAGCGTGTACTGAAAGAATGATAAATCCAGGTGCACACACACTGAGCTCCACCTGATAGGTGAAGGCAAGCTGGCATTTTGCATAAATTTGAAATGCTAGCATCTCCTTGCCCTAGAATAAAGAGAAAAGCATTTGAGTCACCCCCTGGAAGACAGAAGAGCTACATCGAGGCAAAACCAGGCTGCAGCGGTTTGGGATCTGGGAACCCCGAGAAGGCATTCTTTACTTTGATCCTCATTGGGAAACTGACCAAACTAGGCAAGGGTTGCATCACAAGAACTCCTTGGGCATTTGCTCAGGTAATCCCCGCTGGCTGGGCAGGGCATTGCAGATGGCAGGCAGGCCGTGTGATGAGTGACACAGGGAGAAGGATGAGGGGAGGGCAGGTGGGCAGGCTTGTGGGGGCAGGTACAGGCCAGGTCAGTACACTGGAACCTCTGATGAATGGAGCGACCAGCAATTCTCTCCAGTTCGGGCCCCCTCTCCCACCCAGAAAATCCTTTAAGATCTGCAGTTATTCTGAAAGGGGCCATGGATCTAATACCCCACACCGACCTTGCAGAGGTTACCTGCAGAGAAAAACCCACGTATCTTTTTTTTTTGCAGAGTAATGACATGGGACCCAAAGGCCACCATACTAGAACTTTTTCCCAGTGAGTACACAGAAACAAAAGGAACTGGTTGAGAAAGCTTCCAAACTCCGGGTCTCAGTTTTCCCATCTGTAAAAATGGGGATACTCACTCTTACCCCATTTACCTGCATTTATTTGCTCCTGGGATAACCTAGAAACACAGCATTTACACATATGTACAGATTGCAAGTGTAGAAAGCCTGCCAGCCTCCAATCTTCAAAATGGCTGTGATGGATATTAGAGCTATTGTCATTATTTTAACTTCCATTTCACAGCTCAGTAAACTGTGGCTCAGAGAAGCTAGGCACCTTGATGCTGTTCAGATCCAACCCTGACACCCATACCTTTGCACTGTCCCCCTCCCACCAAAAGTGGATATGAATAAATTCCATAAAAGGGACAGTGTTACAACGAGCACATGGATACAATCATAAAACCAGACACCTGGCTGTGTCCCTGGAAGATGGAGCAGCAGAGTGACATGTCAACTAACAATGCCAGACATGCACAGTGGTCCAGGAGGAGCACTGTGCAGGCAGCTGGATCCCATGAGCAGTAAAAAGGCTAGAGAAGTCCGCCCATTGAAGCTCTCCAGACCATGCCATGCCAAGCTGTTGCCCTTCGCTGAAATAATCCACCTGACCTGAAAAACGAGCTCAGCCAAAGCTATTTTTGTTTCTTGACAACCAAACCCAAGTGGTAGCTGCCAGGTGTCAGAGCAATCGTGGCTCCAGTCATCGTGAATGTAGGAAACCACTCAGTACCAACAAGTACAGCACGGAGACCAAATGAAGACTGGAGGGGGCTGGTGGGGGAGGGGGGACTTGGAGTTGGGGGTCATGATTTACTTACCAACTGCTCCCCACTCCCACAACACATACTCAGACCTGGCCAGGTCTGCAAGTTTCCCAGGCAGGGCAGAATGTCAGCGTTCGACCATCAGTCCCATGTCACAGTCGGATTTTTCCTCCCATCAAGATGAACTCACAGTTGTGTGCTAATACTTACCATCGCTGTGGCCACGCCCACCAGCTCCAAGGTCGTGTGGGTATGAGAGGCGCCTACAGGGTGACTAGGGGCCCAGGATGTCATCTTTTAAGGAGGAGGCTGGTGTCATGCATCAGGCCATGGGGGGAGGAGTCTGGACAGGCCAGTGCTCCAACTGGGGTGAATTTTTAACCCAAGTCAGCCATGTTCTTATTCATCACCTGCAAATATAAGCTATTTGCAAAGGTCCTTGCTCAGCCCTCCCCTGATCTCAGCTCAGCAACTTAAGGGTCAGCCCCTCGGGCCACCTCCCTTTAGCTTGCCGCATTCCTGTATTTAGGCCTACTTCACTGTTTATATAATCACCCTCTTGCCCAAATCTGTCTCTAGAGTGTGCTCCCCTAATGCTTCCCTAATTACAAGTGCCTTCTGTTTCTATGTGTTTATCCATCAGTCACTTTGCTGGGGTTTGGCCAAGTGAGGCATGATGGAAAGAGAAGCAGAGTGTCAGGGCGACGGGTGGGTGGGTAGCCAAGAGCCCTCCGGCTGCCAAGGGGATGGCCCAAGGTCCTTTTGCTAATTCAGAAATAACGAAGTTGAGAGGAGCTAGCCACATGAGCGTTCCAAGCTGACTAGAGGATACAGTAACCTGCACTCCGGCCTCTAGGAACCAGGGGTCACAGGTCACCGAGTTTCCCAAAAAATCCACCTGCTCCAACCTGCACCCTAGGAGGGGACACTTGGGGGTCAGTGAGGCCAGTGTCCTTATTTTAAAAAAAAATTTTATAGATTTTATTTATTTATGACAAAGAAAGCAAGAGAGGGAACATGGGAGAGGGAGAAGCAGGCACCCAGATGAGCAAGGAGCCCGATGTGGGGCTCCATCCCAGGACGCTGAGATCAATCACCTGAGCCAAAGGCAGACGTTTAATGACTGAGCCACCCAGGTGTCCCACATCCTTAGTTTTAAATGAGCAGAGGCCAGAGGTCCCACGTGAAATGAGGGACATAGCCATGACCAGCGCTAAGGTCCCAGCTCCAGGCCGGTGCTCTTTCTACACCAAGACACCATTCACGGCAAAATCTACTGACCTTGAGCATCTCTCATCTGGTGCCCTGGGAGGTGACCCAGGTTCACATCTCGGCTCTGCCCCCTACTAGTGGGGTAAGCCTTGGGCAATACCCTCCGGGAACTTCAGGTGGCCACCCGCCACATAGCGGAAGGACATCCCTAACCAGGAGTCCAAGGTGATTGCCTGTGCGGGACACAGGATACAGCGCCTGGAGCTGTTCAGGGTAGGCTGAGTCAACACTGTGACAGCCCCACCACCCCACAGACTGTCATCTCAGACACATTGTGTTCCTGCTGTGTGCCTGAGGTTCCTTGTCTAGAAAAAAAGAAGCAGAAGGACAAAGGCCCACCCACATCAGAGGATTAGGAGAAGGAGAAGCCAAGACCCGCATAGTCACTGAACATGGCCTTCCCCTTCTTGGGGTGGCGAAATGCAAAGGACGAGGCAGGTGACCAACAGCGTGGTTTCTGCCCAGCATCCACCTGCACAAATGTACACCGCGGACTCACATTTGGGTGACAGGTGCCCGTGCACCACCAGTCAGGTGTCCTGGCAACTCCCTGAGGACCTGAGGATCAGGCCCAAGTGGGACAGGCAGACCCCCAGGGGATAGCCCTAGGACTCATCAGCTTCTCCAGCACCCAGCCTCAAGCTGTCAAGGAGGGCACCGCAGGGCAGGTGACTTCCCGAAGGGCGGAAATCTCTGGGACATCCACAGCCTGGGCTAGGCTGGATTAACTTCTTCTCTAGTCCCTCATCCAACGGGGACATTCCCGGGGACGCTGTGTGATTCTGTTGCTGCTGCTCTTGTTTTTCCGGGGGGGTGGTTTTTAATGCTGACATGGGGTTAAAGAAAGGAAGGCAGTGCTAGAGAACGCCACAGGGAATCAGAAGTGATGCCTAGTAAGTCACTGGGAGTGTTTTTCTGTCACTAGCAGCTGGTGAGTATGCAACCTAACACAGCTCTTGTGCTACAAGCTTTACACACATCCTCCCATCAGCTTTTCCTTGTACGCTCTTCCACCCCTCTGGAAGCTCAGTCCCTCCCAAGTTCAGACTTTTAGGACCCAGGTGGCCTCAATCAGGAAGCCCACACTCCTAACCCTCATGTGCTCTTGCTCTCTGGGCAGAATTTCCCTCCATAAGCCCTGAGATGGCTCCCAAGTTAGCAGATCTGGAAAGTGACTGTCAGTACTGCTAGGTTTCTCAGAGCTGTGACCTGGTTCCTAAATCCCTGGGTCCACTTGCTGAGGGGCTAAAATGCAACCAAGAAATAAATAGCACAACCACTTCTCTGGGTTTTGGTGTTCTTCTCCTAAGAAGGTCTTTGGGGGAGACAGGAGAGTCCTGCTCAGACCAAGAACAAGTCTTTCGAACCAAGATCTAGCCACTAGACTCCCAGAACCAGGAAGAGGCCAGTCCTTCCAAGGGTGGAGACAGGCATGAGGGAGAACTAAGAGTGACATCTGCTCTGGGCCTCTGAGGGATGAATAGGAGTTTGCCAGGTTACTAAGGAGGGGAAGACGTTGCAAGCAGAGGTTGCCCTTGGTATCATGCCAGATGGTGAATTAATAACACCACTGGACAAAGATGGGGCACTGCCAAAGTTACTTAACCAGGAGCAGCAATTAGCAAAGTGTTCTACTGTGAAAGATACTTGTTCTCTTAATATATATATTTTTTGGATCTGAAGATGACACGTGACGGTGCAGATGAGAGGGCAGGAAGGGACTTATTCAAGAATCTCGCCTTCCCTTGAGATTAAGCTGAGGGCATTGGGCGTGTGAGATGTCATGGCTCCTCACCCAAGAAGGAAAGTGCCAGGGAGAGCAAGAGAATTTCACCCCTCACCTCACACACACACACCACACCGTCCCTAATTCCCTAACCACAGATGCTAAAGCTCCTCGTGCTGATGACACAGTGGCGCCTTCCATCGCTGTGACTCTCCTGTGTGCAGGTCCTCCTTTACTCCTCAAGAAAGTGCTTCCGGGGAAGTAGTGTTCTCATCCCATTCCACAGACTGCGCACGAAAACCCAATGCCCAGAAAAGGGGAGTGACTCGCCCAAAGTCACACAGCCTGGAAGTACACAGAATTCAGCCCTGCTCTGCCTGACTCCAAAGCCTCCATTTGTAAGAGGGGGCAGGGGGCAGGCTGTTGATTCCATTGATTAATGGGCTACCTTCTTCGACAGGTGGAATCCGAAGTCTGGAAATGAGAACCAGGAAGGCTCGATAGTTCTCAGACTAGTCATTTGTCAGAACATCTGGGGCTCCGGAGAAGCCCAAGGACCATGCGAACAGGTCTAGATCATCTACATGTCTGTGCTTTGGTACCAAATCCCAAACTGTCTGATGTGAGTCGAGCAGGTTTGTAGCATCAGCAGACAACTTCTGGGAGGAAAACCCACTTATGAAAAGCTAGTGAATTTCAGTTTTCCCAGGCTCACTGCAGGTGCTCAATGAGCGCCTGGTGAGCCAAGCCCAAATTTGATGGGGTTGATCTGCTGGCCCAGGCAAACCTAGCCCGAATGGTTTCAGCTGGGTGCCTGCCTTGTGGAGAAATGTTGAGAGGCGGGTCCCCACCTGAGCCATCCTTGTAGAAACTGCCGAAGTTGATGGTTGGATGTGCAGGAAAGTGGAGGAAGAGTGCTGGTGGGCTATGGTACAGGAGGCATGAAAACCTAGAAGCAGGAGGGGCCAAGAACTTTGGCGCTTTCCAGGAACCAAACAGCCTGCCTCGTGCTGAGAAAGGGGTGGGGGGGGGCAGTGGACAGGGACAAATGACCCTGCAGGGTCACGGGAGGTGGAAGGGATTTACAGCTCCTTCCCGGAGTGATGGTGAGCTACAGTGCAAGAGTCAACAGACTCTGCACTCTGACTGCCCGGAAAATCAGCTCCACCACCCTCAGTGTGACCGAAGGCAGAGCAGTTAAATCCGAGCTCAGTAGTTCCGTCTGTAAAATGGGGATAGTAACAGGACCAACCTCAGCACCCCGAAAGGCAAGTCAATGAATTCACGTATGTAGACTGCTTAGGTTGGCATAAATGAGGCATGCCATCAGGAGTTTCTGCGATTACCGTCGTTCTTTTTCTCGTTAACACTCCTACTTGGGGTTGTGCTGAGCAGCCCCTGCCTTAGAGACCAAGGGACTTTGTCGAGCAAGTCTTCTCCCTGATGTTGAGCTGAGATGTGGGGGGTTATCCCTTCCACCAAAAACCCCTGGCTCTGCTGGCTGAGGGCCTCCCCCAAACCTAGTCCCGGGGCAGGGCCAGTGCACCATCCAACCTGAAAAGCGGTGATGTGACTCCCAACCTGAGTCAACCTGACCTTCTGGGGACAGTTGCTCTCCTTCGAGGCCGTGCCAGCATTTCCCGCCAGCTTTGGCAATCTGGTCGCTAATGTTGGGAGGAATCATCAGAGTCCCATGGGTGATTTGTCTCTCTAAAAAGGAGCAACTTCTCCTCTGTCCTGTCCCTTCCAGAACGAAAAGCAAAAATGGCTCTAGACACAGAATCGGGGTTGGAGCCTTGGCACCACCAGCAGCCAGGAAACTCTGCAGTGACAGTTCTGGATTTGAATGTCTAGACCTCAGCTCTTCAGTTGTGAGTGAGGCCAACCTCACAAAGGCTCTGGTAAAGACTAAGTAAAGAGCTGGAAGAGCTGGTAAATTGTGTGGACAGAGGGCACATTTGCACCTGCTAAAGGGCACGGTTGCAGAAATCCCTGGGGGCAGGGAGAGGGTCTAAAGCATGGCCTGCCCCTGGAGACCCTCACTGGAATCCCAATTTAACAAGTGTAAGCAGGCCAGCCCTGCTGGTAGGTCACATTTTCTGCCAGAAACCAATTTAGGTCATTCCCGGGTTTGAAATTAAGACGCAGTGTATTGGTTGGAGTATGGAATCCAGAGTGCCTAGCTCCAAGTTCTGTTTCTGCTCTTTATTTCCTGTGTGACCTTCAGCAAATTTCCTCACCTCTCTGTGCCTTGGTTTTCTCACGTATTCAGTGGGGATGGTAAGACTGCCTTCCTCAGAGAGTTTTCGGTGATGTTTACACAAACTGATATAAAGAACACAAACAGAGTGTTCTAATATTTATCGTGCTCTCCATGACGCACCAGGCATGGTGCCAAGTGCTTTACTTAAGATCAAGATCAAGCCCCTGTTATCACTTACTTGAACCACGTACAAGCCTCTTGACCCAGCTCCCTGACCCCAGTCCACGATGCACAGGAGGAACCTCTAAAACATTCCTTGTCCCAGATTATGATTTCTAAGTATGTTTCCCACTGCAAGGAACCAGGACTGCTTGGGGGAAATGGCTCACTCCAGGCCTGGGGCAGAAATGTACACAGTGAGTTGCAATTTCTTGCTCTGCCTGAAAGCAAGGACCCTGAGGGGGTTTGCCCTGCCAAAGTCGAGATACATGGGACCATTAAAAGGTGATCACTGCAGTGGACTGAAATACATCCAAGCAGTTTCAAAAACCATGTGGTCATCGTGTTCCTCAAAACAAAAACAACCTCACTGATACCTTGGGAGCTCACAATGGTACCATCATGACTCTGACAACGGATTTGGGGGATTAAAAAAAAAAAGGACGCAGCAGAGCATTTATCCTGCCTTTCCTGTAGGAAAATGCTCTGTATTTCAGATGGTGGATGAAATTTGTATGTTATAGAGTGATAGCTAGTAAGTGAACGAGGATGGAGGGAAGCAGGAAACCACATTTGCAGCTAGTAAGGAAATAACATGGGCCTAGGTAGGGCTTTGACGGTCCATGGCTTGTGAACTATTCAGTCAAGGCCTACCAGGGACTTTATAAGGCTGACGTTGGTTCCCACGTCTACCGAGGAGTTCATGTCACTGAAAGCAGGATAACCTGACATTACACTCTTTTCGATGCCACGTAGTAGACGGCATGTGGTGACATAGCAGCATGTCGAAGTAGTCTTGCCAAGGATTTGGACCTGAACTGATTCACAAGCCTCAAGACCCGAGCACTGATTTACAGGGACAGAGGAACTCATTAAATGACGCTTGAGAGATGCGTCATCAGCCACATCCAAGATGTGGAAAATTCCACAGGACAAATGACCGACTTTCTTCTATAAGTAACTGGCATTTGATAAAGGCAGCAGGGTGGTTATTACAGATGAAGAGAGGCTTAATGGGACCTTAATGGGTCCTGATGGGAACAGAATGAGCGTTCAACATCTTTGAGAAAGAGGGCGCGGAGCATGAATCGGGTACTGGGTACTGGGTTAAGAAATGCTGTTAATGGTGTTGGAAACAATCATGGCGATGCCTTTTTTAAAAGGCCATCTCTTGTAGAGATAGGCACTAAAGTATTTAACTGGCTCTGAGAGTTGCTTGAAAACAATCTCCCCTCCCCGTGACTGGGGGACCCCGGAACTCTAGTTAAGGACAGGATGCAATTTAGTACTCAGGGAGAAAGGTACTGATGTCTGCAATTGACATGAAATGTGATGGGTGTATGGGGTGCTCCCACAGGATTCTTTTAACTTCCTTGCAGGTTTGAAATTTTTCACAGTAAAATGGGGGAAACACAGGGAAAAGGGTGTATGTGTGGGTGGGTGAAACTGGATGTGCAGAAAGTTGATGGTTACCAAAGAGGGTGGTAAATGCAGAGAGGGGGCATTGTGCTAATTCTCTCTACCACTGAATGTGTTTTTGTTTTTTTCTTAAAGTTGGGGCTCCTGGGTGGTGCAGTTGGTTGAAACTCTTGGTTTTGGCTCAGGGTGTGACCTTATGATCTTGGGGATATGGGATCAAGCCCCGTGTCAAGCCCTGGGTCGAGCTCTGAGCCCAGTGTGGTCTGCTGGAGGATCTCTCTCCCTCTCCCTGTCCCTCCCACTTATGTGCTCTCTCTCTAAAATAAATAAATATATCTTTAAAAAAAAAGTTAACTTGACTTCTGTACCAAAATTTAAGACACCTGTCAACTGATTAAAACCTGTATATTGGTACTGTTAAAATTTATTAGTACTTACTATGTGCCAGGCTCTGTACTAAGCATTTTTATAAGCATCACCTCATTCCACTCTGTGAGATCAGTATCATGAGAAGCCCCCCACCTTTTTTTTAAATGAAGAGTAATCTTAGAGTTCAAGAGTTAAACTTGCCGCAAGTCTGCGTGCTCTGGTGGTGGGCAGCTGAGCTGAATTTCACATTCTCAGTGGCTCTACATTGTATTCTTTTGTGATCCACATGGCCCTGGAGATCTGGCCCCCCTAACCACTCTCTGGCCACTGGACCCCTTTGGGCCCTCTGTGCTTGTGGGCCCATGTTCTGGAATGTTCTTTCCCACCACTGCACCCTGGCATGGTTATCTCTTGCTCCTTTCTCTGCTTTTGCTTCTGTGTTTCCACCCAGACCCGCCCTGACACCCATGGATCTTATTCTTGATGACATGTCTCTTTCCTTCACCTCACTTGCCACAGGCTGAACTGACACTACATTGTCACAGATACACTCACTCATCCCCCCCACCCCCTTGAACGTAAACTTCTTGGGAGAGGACTGGCTCTGTCCTACCCCCGGCCCCACAGTGCAGTGCCCGGCACACAGAAGGGTCAGTAAATACCCATGGGATGCCTCAGTGCCTCCACCTGGCCCAGGTCCGCCTCTGTGTCCAGCCCATCCTTCCCACCTCCCTGGCAGGTCCTCATGCCCCAGTGAGTTTCGAGGGTGTGAACATCAAGGTCAGGCAGTGGGCTACTACCTGGACGTGAATCCCCACCCCTACCCTCTCCCTGTGACACAGGGGGCTGCCAGAGCTGCTGCACGGAGTGCCAGGCTCCTACTCTGTGCCCTCGTGACTCCCTGTCCTCTCCCTCCCGGGGCTCCTCACAGACCACTGTTATGGGTGAGGTCACTTGTGTGCACACCTGTCTTCCCCACTAGAAAATCAACTCTATGAGGGTAAGGTGGGGCCTAAAACCCAGGTCTGTTCAAATTTTTCAACATTCCTGGTACAGGCTCCCTGACCCCTTCCCTAGGCACAAGCGTTCCCCAAAAATGGCTCTTGTGTAAATGGAGGGTAGATACAGTGGAAGGCATACAGCAACCCTTCAACAAAGCAAGGAAATTACTAAACGATAATAAAGGCTAATGTTTGTTAAGTACTTCCTGTATACCAGATCTTAAACTCTGCGCTTCGACCTTATTATCCCTTTGCTTGTCCACAGAAACTCCGGGAAGTATGTGTTCCCATTCTGCAGATGACGAGCTGAGGCAAAGGAGGGATCTGTTGCCCAAGGTCACATCGTGAAGTGGCAGAGCTGGCCGTAACAGTCCAGCTGCAGGGTCGGTGTGTTTCCTTGCCCACCACCACCTCGCCCCATGCCCAAGTTAATGCAACAGCCTGTTGGCAGATCTCCCTGTTCCAATTCATCCAGAACGTGAGAGGCTGGGCTCTGGCTACACACACACACACACACACACACACACCCTTGGAGCCCTGTACTCAAGCTCAACTCCTGTGACATTTATCCATGGCAGGATCCTGCCTCCCAGGATTCCAAAGGAAAATTGAGGAAGGCACAAAATGAGACTATTTCATGCTTCTCAGGAGGTACCGATGGGACTGCCAGCCCTGAAAGATGGTCCCCACCTCTGCTCAGTCCCAAAGTCACATTTTAGAGAGACCCACCACAGGTCAGTATATTCAAGGCTCTGAGAAGTCCTGCCAGAAAGGATCTGAGCTCCCCATGAGCAGCCCAATGTTTCCAAAACTGGAACCAGAGCCCCTTCTCCATCTTACATAGGCTATTCCTCCAAAGGAGTCCCATTTGGTTGGGAATGTGGAAATAAGAGACCACAGCCTTCCTCATAACAGAGGAAGATCTGTTAAGAGGGGCGTTTCCAATAACTAACTATTCTAGTTACTACTGGAGTCTGAGACCCGTTTACTTCCAAATAGAAGGAAGAGTGTGTGCAGAGTTGTCCTTTCTTATCACTCTCACCCATGATTGATTTGATTTGATTTGATTTGAAAAGATGCATTAGCGGGTCCAACAGGAGGTGGCACCAATCCTGGGCTAATTGAAAAGTGAGGCTGTGTTATGGGGGCCCAGCACAGGTAAGGGTGCTAAGGTGTCGGGTGGCCCAGAGAGGTCCAGAGAGCCCCACTTCTGTGTGGGGCTGACCTGAGTGGAGACTCTCCCATGTGTCATGTGATTGACCTGAGCCAGTCACGTGAATTCTCCAAACCTTGGCTTTCTGGTTGGGGCAATGGAGTAAATAACACTTCGTCCTAGGGTTGTCCTTGTGCGTAATTCAACACCAGCTGCGTGCCAACCACTTAGTAATCAGTACCTCAGGTTCCCTGTTGTGCAGCCCAGACTATCTAGCACAACCTAAACAAACCCGTCCTGTCATCCTGGAGAACCTTCTTACTTTATGGTAGTAAGTTGACTCTTATTATAACAAAGATCTATTACAATAGAACGTGAAATGTGCATGAAGTTTTCAGGGAAAATTCATGACTTCTGACCATCCTTCCAGGCTTCCATGGATGAAAGGGTCCAGATGCACACTCCTTTGAAGATCCTTGAGTCAAAATTCAGAGGAAAACTGAGAATAAGGTGTTGCCAAGTTTCTACAGGGATAAGGCTTTGAGGAAGTCTCCATTTGAAAAGCTTAAAATGTCTATTGCCCCCTGAAGATTAAGTATCTCATGTAATACTCTGATTTATGTCTCATATCTAACGGTGATAAAACAGAGCTTACGTAGCCCCTGAGTAGAAGAAAAAAAAAAACTCCTTTGCATAAAATCAACTACTAGGACCCCATCAAAATGAAAACCTTTTGTACAGCAACGGAAACTATCAAAAAAACAAAAAGGCAACTTACTGAATGGGAGAAGATGTTTGCAAATGCTGTATCTGATAAGGGGTTAATATCCAAAATATATAAAGAACTTCTACAACTCAACAACAACAACAACAAAAAAAAGTCTGATTTTAAAAAATGGGCCGAGGACCTGAACATTTTTCCAAGTAAGACACACAGATGGCCAACAGACACACGAAAAGGTGTTCAACATTGCTCATCATCAGGGAAATACAAATGAAAACCACCATGAGATACCACCTCATACCTGTCAGGATGGCTAAAACCACAAAGACAAGAAATAACAGGTGTCAGGGAGGATGTGGAGAAAGGGGAACCCTCGTGCCCTGTTGGCGGGAATGCAAACTGGTGCAGCCATTGTGGAGACAGAATGGAGGTGCCTCAAAAAATAAAAAAACGAATTACCATATGACCCAGTAATCACACTACTAAGTATTTACCCAAAGAAAACAAACATACTGGGGTGCCTGGGTGGCTCAGTCGTTATGCGTCTGCCTTCGGCTCGGGTCATGATGCCAGGGTCATGATCCCAGGGTCCTAGGATCAAGCCCCACGTCAGGCTCCCTGCTCAGTGGGGAGCCTGCTTCTCCCTCTGCCTGCTGCTCCCCCTGCTCATTCTCTCTCTCAGATAAATAAATAAAATCTTTAAAAGAAAAAAAAGAAAGAAAACAAAAACACTAATTTGAAAAGATACATTCATCCCTATGTTTACTGATGTATTATCTACAATAGCCGAATTAAAGAAGCAGCCTAACAGACCATCAACAGACAAAATGGGTAACGAAGATGTGGCGTAGATAGATATAGATACATATTTATATATTTATAAATAAATAAATACCTATAGATAGATACAGTGAAATACCACTCAGCCATAAAAAAGGAAAGAAATCGTGCCATTTGCAACAAAACAGATGGAGCCGGGGGTATCACGTTTGCTGAAATAAGACTGAGAAAGACAGACACTGTATGAGTTCACTCATAAGTGGAATCTTCAAAAATGAATAAACAAAAAACTGAATCAGATCAATAAATACAGAAAACAAGCTGATTTTTCCAGAGAGGAGGGTGGTGGGGGGATGGGCAAAATGGGGGAAGGGGAAGGCCCTGTCATGGAATGAAGTCTTGGGAATTAAAGGCACAGCATTGAGAAGAGAGTCAATGATAGCGTGAGAGTGATGGGACAGACGGTGGCTACACTTGTGAGCACGGTGTGACATACAGAGAAGCTGAACCACTAGGCATACACCTGAAACTACTGTATCATTGCACATTAACTGTAGTCAATTAAAAAAAAAAATGTTTTAGGGCACCTGGGTGGCTGAGTCAGTGAAGCATCTGCCTTCAGCTCAGGTCATGATCCCAGGGTCCTGGGATCTAGCCCAGCCTCAGGCTCCCTGCTGAGTGGGGAGTCTGCTTCTCCCTCTGCCCTTCATCCCTGTTGCTCTCTCTCTCTCCCAAATAAAATCTTTAAAACAAAATGTTTTAAAAATCTCCTTTGCATAAACATAAGATGCCTTCCTAGAGCTGCTCAAATAAACTCATCAAGTGAGGATGTTTGTACCTCCAATCACATGACTGAGGATCGGCGGAGTCTTTCCATTTAAAACTCGGAGAAGTCAGTGAGGAAATCACATCTTCTAGATATTTCCCAAGACACTGTTAGAAGGAAAAAAAAAACCAGTTTATAAAAAATTGTCTCTACTTTGCAGTTTTAAATGTAAAGACTGGCTTCCCAGGAGTTCTGCCTCAGTCCTCAGTCCTGGACTACTGTGGATGGTGGGTCTCCCAACTTCCACGGAAGCCCACTGATGGTAAAATAATAATAATAAAAAATAATAATTATGATCATCGGGAGAGACAGCTGTGTACCAGGTGAAGGCACAGAATAGGTCTTTGAGACACCAGGTCTGGGAAGGTTTTTTGTTTGTTTGTTTTGTTTTATTTTGGTTATTTTTTTCTTTAGAAATAAGATTGGGGGTGGGAGGGGGTAGGCAGCAGGAGAGGGAGAATCCCAATTAGGTTCCACACCCAGCACAGAGCCTGACGCAGGGTTTGAGCTCATGCCCCTGAATTCAGGACTAGAGCTGAAACCAAGAGTTGGATGCTTCACTGACTGAGCCACCCAGGAGCCCCCAAGGTCTGGGAAGTCCTATGCCCAACTGGGCACACCAGGAGGAGGAGGGGCAGGTGGAAGGAGAGCACAGGGAGACCCGTTTTACTCCATGCTGCTTGCCTTTTACTTCCTAGTGCACTTTAGAAACATGAAACATCTTTCTAGTGATACAGGACCGTTACAAACACTTTACTCTTGGTCTGCTTTTATTTTTTTTTTTTTAAGATTTATTTATTTAGTTATTTGTGACAGAGAAAGAAAGAGAGAGCGTGAGCAAGGAGGGAGGGGCGAGAAGGAGAGAGAGAATCTCAAGCAGACTAACTCCCCACTGAATGCACAGCCCAACGCGGGCTCGATCTCATGACCCTGAGATCATGATCTGCGCTGAAACCAAGAGTCAGGCGCTCAACCGACTGAGCCACCCTGGTGCCCCTAGAGTCTGTTTTAAAATAATAATAATAATAATAATAATAAGTAACAGTCTGAGAGATGGGACATCTAGAAGAAACAGAAAAGTTTTCCTTAAGATGCCTTGGGGGCACCTGGGTAGCTTGGTCAGTTAAGCGTCTGCCTACGGCTTAGGTCACGATCCCTGGGTCCTAAGATAGAGTCCCACATCAGGCTCTTAGCTCAGCAGGGAGCCTGCTTGTCTCTCTCCCTCTGCCTCTCCCCCTGCTTGTGCATGCTCTCTCATAAATAAAATCTTAAAAAAAAAAAAAAAAAAGACGGCTTAGAGGGAAGGAAAAAAAAAAATCACACAACTGCCTGTTCAGTAATCCTAAAACCTAACCCTCCCATTTTGGTTTGTGGAACTGATGAAAAGAGTCTGCATGGACATTCCCAGCAACATAACCATTTATAGAAGGATAGAATGGCTGTTCCTCATCTAGGTTCCATTTCCAGCCCTCTGATCAGCTCCCCGAAAACTGAACAGGAGTTCTCATTCCCCTGGAAAGCCCACCTGCCCTCTTTTGGGGAAGGACAGCCCAGTTCCCAGGGACACCGGCTTTCCAGCCAGGGACCCCAGGGAGGGGGAAGCTCACTTACCACCTGTCCCTCCACCTTTCCTCTTCCAGGTCTCCTCAACTGTGCCTTCAGGGTTGCATGTTCCGGGCTCCTTGTTTGCAAAGGGCCCGACTCTAAGCTGGCTAGCTGCTCGCTGCTGGGAGTATGAGCGTCACTTTTAGATTAACTGGTCCCTGCTGTTTAAAAATATCTCTGAAGCACTTAACCTTCAGGTGCTGGCTCTGTCCCAGCCCAGGCTGTGTGGAACAGGATCCACCCCCCTCCCCCCGCACCGTGTGGCCTCACCACTGCAGGACGGACCTGCTTGCCACCTTTCAATCCCAGACCTTTGCTGTCTTTCACCATTGTTCAATATCTAAGCTGTGGGGCATCTAAAGTCCTTGTCGTCATCAGCGATCTGAACCAAGTCATTCCAGTCTTTCTCGGATAGGAAGAAAATTGATTGTACACAGGTTGCTGGGTGTTTGAGAAACAGCTTCTGAGCCAAGCCTGCAGGGAGAAGCTCCCAGGGGGTTGATGTAACTGTTACCCAAGGGTCACCTGGCTTCTCTGCCCAGGAAAAGATGGCACAAAACCTTCTGAATGAAAACGCCACTAAATAAAGTGTGCCTTAGAGAGGGAAACAAAACAAAACAAAACAAAACAAAACACCAACCCCAAATAGTTCCACTTCCATCCTGGGTGGCTGGTTCTCTCTGGGGCCCAGCAGGGAAGGTAGGAACCCAGGCCGCAGGGCCCGTGTTCTGTGCCAGGGGGAGGGCTGGAGGAATGTAGGACAAAGGTCACCTCCAGGTCCAACCCAGGGCAGGGAGAGCAGAAGCCACACAAAAGGGCGCTGTGCTCTGACAAAAGGGGGAATGGCAGCTCAGGGGCCACGATCTCAGGAAACCCAGGATGTGCCTCACTGAGGAGCAGGTAGAAAAAGAGAAAAAGAGCCTGAACCTATGCAAAGCGGTTTAAATGGTGGCGTGGACAGGTGCAGCCAGGGTGACTTCCTGTGCGGGCCTATCCTCCAGAAAGGAAAAGTCAGCACACTGGACTCCGGATCTTCTCCACTGGACTTGTAAGCAGGAAGCGCGCTTTGCGCCCGCTCTTAGGCCCTGACCCCACCGGCTGTAACACATGGGTGTTGTGTTATGGGACAGCACCACACACGCTTTAGAGGAGGAGAGGGTGAAATCATCCGTCTTATGAGAGCGGAGCTCATAGTGCATGGCCCATACACCTTCCACCCTCCCTGGTCAGCAGCCCCAAGGCTGGGGTTTTGGAGACTCATCCAAACGCCGTCAGTCACTCAGGAGTAGCTCGCACAGTCCTCTCAATGAGGCACATTTTTCAACTACAGACATGTCCCGTTTCTCCTGGGAGAGCCATCGGTGACTTAGGGAACTTCTGTATCAACTCCATTCAGAAGTCCCCTGAGAGCATCGCTAACAGTGATTGGGACAGAGTGTAAGTAGTGGAAAAGCGACAGGGCTTTGAAATCAGGCTCACGTGGGTTCGAGTCCTAACTCCTCTACCTGCGGCTCTGGGCAAATGGCAGAGCCTGCTGCCTTATCCAGCTATTTTACCACGTGGTTTGGGGAAAGGAAATAAAATCACATATGCCAAACTTCTGCATGGTGGCTTGTTTTTAAAGGTGCTTTGTAATGGCTTCCTAATGAAACTCCTTACTTTCAAAAAGACTACAAATGCTCCCCACACCCCCTACACACACACACACACACACACACACACACACCTCATTTTGGTAGCTCAACTACCCCTCAACACTGTCTCTCTCTTTACTGTCATAGGTATTTCCTAGAAGCTGAATGGTGGGCTGGAAACCAGTGAGCACGTTCATGAACTTTTCCCACCACACACAAGAACATTCATAGAGAAACAGACTTCTTTAAATAGATCTTAGATTCAGAAAGTCCTAAGTATCATTATTGCCAAAAAGAAAAAAATTAAGTGACCACACCACATGAGGAAAATGGGGCATCCAGAAAGAGGCTGCTGGTCCTGTATATACTGGATGCTTCGTAAAAATACTGATGTCTCCTCTTCTCCCTGAGGACCAGTTAAATTACAATTTCTGGGAGTGAGCCTGGTGTTGATATTTTTTAGTTTCCCCCATGAGACAGGGAAACTGAAGGGACCCCATGAAAGAAAAAGCTGATTTTCTTTCTCTATGTCTTTTCCTACTTTTAGTCTTGCTAGGACCTGCACCCCTGCCCTACCCATGCCTAAATATGCGTCCTCCTTGCAAGGGACAGGAAGTTAATGGTTATCTTTGGAGTCTTCCAGGACACAACAATGTATCTCAGGAAGGACCACACGAAGCCATCATGTACGTACTGCAGACCACTGGCACTAGAAGGCCTGACCCCCAGACCCGCTAGCTCCAGGGAATAAGAACCTTAGGATGGACCCTGTCCTTGTTCTCACCAGTTCCTACATGCCTGGGAGGACACGTGCCGAGACCACAGTCAGTCGGTAAAAACCCCAGACTCCAGGCAAAAACGAGACTCATGCTCCTTTTCTTTTCCAAGTCTTCCAGACACTCTGGCTCTGTTGTCTTCCATAAACTCTGCTCTCACTTCCTGCCAGCTTGTGTTTGATTTCCACCTTGCATGAAAGCCAAGGACTCTCGTGGTAGACCTCTGGGTCCTCCGGCCTGGCCTGCCTGCCTCACCCAGGCGAGCATCTGTGCTACCGTAATGTCTAAGGCCTACTAAGAGCTTGTTGAAAGCCTTTGGATCCTCCCTCCCCACCACAAATGCCACTAGCTGAGATGAACGGGATTCAGGAAATACCAAAGAATGCAACTTATTGATCTCCTCGTCTTCCCCCCTCACCAACATTTGCATTTCTAAACATACTTCAAAAATGTTAAGATTCCGGGGCCCTGGGTGGCTCAGTGGGTTAAGCCTCTGGCTCAGGTCATGATCTCAGGTTCATGGGATGGAGCCCCACATCAGGCTCCTCTGCTCAGCAGGGAGCCTACTCCCCCCCCCCCCGCCTGCCTCTCTGCCTACTTGTTCTCTCTCTCTCTCTGTCAAATAAATAAAATAAAATATTAAAAAAAAATTTTAAGATTCCAACCAAGATCATCAACACAGTGACTGACCTGAGGTTGTGAAACCCAGGTTCAAAGTGTGTTAGGACTCCCACGTGGGAAGAGAGACCACCCAAGTTCCAGACTTTTCTCAGCTTGGCTCACCATCAGACAACAAGCCAGGCCCCTCCGAAGTAGCACAGAGAACCCTACCTGTTTTTCCTTGTATGTGTCTTGAAGGATCGACAAGGATGAAAAGCCACTGCCACATTTATGCCTCGTAAAGTTTGCTTCTCCAGTCCCAAACTCTAAGACTTTTTATTCTAGGTGCAAACCAAAGCAGAGAATGAATTTTAGGAAGGACAGAATGCATTATGTATTCATGGGAGCATATTAACAACATGCTAAAGTCTAAAAAAAAAAACCCTCCCATTCTCTGACTTTGCCCTGCCGGACTGAGTTCACAGATAGTGACGTCCACACTATTATTTTATAACTTGGGGTTCGCAGGACTTTTTGGAGTAACTGACTTCCTTGTTTTCTGAAAGCCCTCAATAGATGCTCTTCTCCTTGTCTGAGAAGAGGGACAGAATCATTCTGAGCAGGATTTTCACACGATCCCACAACGGGCCACACAGAACTGCCCAGTGGTGGCACACAGTATTTGTGCCCGGTGGGCAGTCATTGCAGACATCTGGGTGGAAGCTCCTAGAACAGGGCTCTGTCACCTGTGGCCCATGCTGCCTGTTTTCCTACGGCTCTCAAACTAAGAGTGGTTTTTACGTTTGTTAAATGCTGGAGGGGGGAGGGGTAGAAATCAAGATTTCATGACGTACAAATCCTATTCATTCCAATTTCAGTGTCCCTAGTTTTATTGGAAGACAGCTGCACTTGCATACCTACATTCTGCACGTGGCTGCTGTCTCTACAACAGGGAGTGGAGCGGTTCTCGTGGGCAGGATAACTGCAGAGCCTAAATTACTATATAGAACCCTTTATACAGAAAAAGTATGCTGACCCCCAACCTAACAAGCCAAGATTGCCTTTTAATCATTTTTGCAAATACGATGCTGTGATCATAACACATCCAAAAATGTTTAGGAAGAACCCACAACTATGTAGCTAAAAGTTCGTCAAAATGAGCCTTCTTAAAAACAAGTTATTAAACCTGCATTTCTTTTGGGGGGGGTGTCCTAAACCACTTAACACACAGCTGTGTTCAGTTTAAAGCATCACTGGATGTTCTACTATATTAAAAAAGAAAAGGCACATGAGTTCGCTCTTTGATTCATGGTGATGCAAAGCTCGTGGCTTCTTCCCTGTTCACAGCCCCGCCTTGAGAGAGAATCCTTTATGAAAGCCAAGCTGATAGGATTCCTTCCTTTCTCTCAGATCAGTAAGTCCACTGTACTGTAAGGGAGGCCCCCAAAGTTACCAGAGGGCAAACTGAGAGCGCATCCTTGCCGCTCACCTTCCTTCTGTGAAAGCCTGCTTGCTTATGGCACCATGTGCTATCACACCCTCCGTCTCATGTCAAAAGGAAGGCCTGGATGGGAAGCAATGCTCTCCAGCAATGGTTTCCAAATCTGTCCCCCCTCCCCCAAAAGAAATGAGGTGGTCTTTTCTCATTAGATGCATTTTTTTTTCCTCAGCCATTGAAATACCCGCACGTGTTAACCAGGCCTTTCCCTGTACTTCTGGCTTCCTTATCACACACCAGGAGAGTCCAAGCTTTGATCGTGATAGTCCACCCCCCTCAGGGCGTCTTCCCAGTGCCCTGCCCTCAGGCTTGCAGGGCAGTCTGGAAACACTAGCAGAGTGTTTCCCCTTGCACTGTCCCGGGTCTTGGCAGGACACGCAGCCGTGATCGCAGGAGAAACGCTTTTCACCAGCCCCAAATGGCCCCTTCAAGGCCTCCGCGACTCCTGGCTGGGGGTAGGGGGTCAGGTGGCATCCCCCAGGTCACCGACCTGCTCGTGCCCCTCCCGGGAATCCGCCCAGGGCTTACCCGGCCTCTGGAGGGTGGGCGGCTCCATCCGAGGGGCGGGGCAGGAGGAGGGAGGAAGGAGGAAGGGCTGTGTAGGGGCGGCCCTTCCTGCCCACAATGGTTGCCATGGCGACCAACTACCCGGGCCCAAGGGCGGCCCAAGGACGTCCGCAGCGGCCCGTGGGTGCAGAGGGAACTAGCATTAAGGGCACTAGGCACCAAGTGAAACTTCAACAATCTTTTATTCCCATACTCAGTCGGGGTTAACTCTTTCCCCGGCTAACATATCAACAGCATCCCCAACAGGATCTAGGATGGAGGTGCGGACCTAACGAAGATTGTCTCCCCAACAGGAAATTACAAAATATATATATACATCTGCATATTTCTAAAACAGTAAAATTCACCAGTGTTGCAGGGGGAAAAAAAAAATCCCCACGTGATTTCAGTCCGGCTTTGGCAGTCTGTGCTGCCTTAAAAACCTAGGAGAAAAGCATTTCCTTGCTTAAAAAAAAGTAAAAATTCCCCCTTTCTTCAATTTCCACTGCTCACTCCTAGAAACACCCAGAGAATTAACTATGAAAATAAGCCCCAGCTCATTTCCCTCTGCTGGTCTGTGAAGACTCACACAGCATTCTTCAATTTCTAGGCACTTGCAAACTGTCCTGCTTCCTTCAAGGAGGGGGGGCCTGAGGGCTCAGGAAAGGATGGAGGGAACAGATTTACTTGGCTAAGAACTGGAATGCCAGGCAGGGCATTGCGGGGGGGGGGGGGGGGGGGGGGTTGTTTGATAAAAACACCCGACACCCTTAACCTAAAGTCTAACCCACCAGGTAAAAACAAACAGCAGCCGACTGTACCAAGAGGTGCTTCTGTCCCCTGTCCCCTTCTCCCATAAGGTGACAGAAGTTGTCTCTGTATTTGACCCCCCACCCTCTCCCAAACACCGTGACAGCAGGTTTTAGGCCAAAGTCATGTTGCAAAGAGAGCCATATAGTCCCAGCCAGGGTAGAGAGCCCTGGAGGCTTCTGTCTGGGTCATGCGGTCACTCCTGGCAAATACTTTGATAGCTTCCAGAAAACTGCCCAGGTCAGAGTCACAGGTCCTTCCAGTTGATGGGCTCCTTGCCAGACTTCTGCAGCAGCTCATTGGTTTTAGAGAAATGTCTACATCCAAAGAACCCTCTGTACACCGACAATGGGGAGGGGTGGGCTGTCTGCAGCACGTGGTGGCGTTTCTGAAAGAGAAGGAGAGAAGGAATCTCCAGCAGCACATTTGGCTACGAAGGCACCATCTATGCAATGGCCACAGCCCCCGACCTTAGGACCCCACAATCCCACTGCTAAGAATGCAGTTGCTCAAGGGCCCCACGATGCGTATACCCGTAAGAAGATGCAGGTGTGAAGGGGTCCATGGCAGCATGGCCTATTATCAGGTAAAAGCTCATCCAAGTCCAGTGTTATGCAACTGGCTAAAAGGACTTTTCTGAACTTCTTACAATGGAACACCACAAGGCTACTAGAAAAATAAGGCTGAGCTACACATGCTAAGGGAGGACTAGATATATCAAGTGGAAGAAAAAAAGGTAAATTGCCTAAGTTTTTCTGGAAAAAGACCCAAACGGTATTTATAGTAGTTCCTTGAGGAAAAATAGTGGAAGGCATTTACTTTCCATTTTGCACTTTTCTGTGTAACCTGTATGGTCTACAAAACCAGCATACATGATTTTTTAAATATCAGCCATACTTTCCGAGCAGGAAAGACTGGGCCAAGTTTATTTTCTTCTTTTTTGTATTTAAATGAAAACCACCTCACAAATAATTGTTTTCACAACATCCCTGCCTTTGAACAGTTCAGTCTCGGAGGGGCCACATCTGAAGGCAGGTAGCCCAGTGTGGTGCACAACCCGGAGCCTGGAGCCAGTTGGCCTAGTTGCTTCTGATTGTCAGGCTACTCTTACAACAGCTTTCTGTCAAAGCCAACCATTTTCAGTAATAAAAGCTACACACACGCAGAGGAAGAGCTACGCAGACCATGCGCAGATGGGTGAATACTCCCGGGGACCCCTTCCTGACCTCGACACTGATCATAGCGGCTAGTTCATTCACGTCAGATCTTACTCCTACTATTCGCTTCCTCAAAACACCTGAAAAGATCTTGTTCATTCCCACAGAAACTTTACAGACAACCGCACTCACACACTCCACTGCCGTTCCCATCAAGGTTTGGGAAGGCGACATCAGAAACTCCACGCCAGCAGCCATCCGCGCCAGGCAGGCCCCTGAGCAGAGGGGACTCAGTGGGGAAACTCCTCACTGCGTACCTTACTATCCTGTTTTATTTTTTTTAATCATGTGAACCTACTACCTTAAAAAAATAAAATAAAACAAAAACCTAGGATGAAAACCAATTCCATTTAAGAGAAAATGGAGAAGTGGGACAGGCTACGGACTGGGTGGCCAGCACAGAACCCGAATACACCCACCAGGCCCCTAGGTGAGCAAGGCGAGCAGAGGCTCTGACCTCGGCCCCGCCGCCCACTGCAACTTTCTCACTTTAATACTTTATGAAGCATTAATCGAGATTCTGCAGGTAAAGTGCTGGGTGTGATGCTGGATGCAGGGAGGGGGACTCAATCCAAGTGACATGCCAGCTACTTCCTGCTGTCACACAAGCTACTGTCAGGTCACCTCACTGAACCCCTTTACCTCACTCACTGCAGCGTTTACTCGCTGACTTCTCCCTGATTCTCACTTCTGAGTCCTGTGTCTCCTAGGAGCCCCAGCCAAGGCTCGCCTTTCATATCTGCCTCCCCTGCCCCCACTTCCTGCCCCCATCTCTCCTCCTCCACCATGCTGTCCTCCATCCAACCCTCAGCTCTGGTCTGTCACAGCCTAGAAAGAAGTGACAGTGGCTCACTCCAGCAAGGGAACAGGGTCAATGGCGAGCAGCAGGACTGGTATGTTCTCAGGAGGTAAGGGGACAGGGTTTGCTGGTGGAATGGGTTTAAAGGGATGAGGGGAAGGATTCAAGGATGGCTTCTGGTTTTTCATCTCAGCACCAGGAATGTTGGTACTTCTGTAAATAAACAGAGAAGAAACAGAGGAGCACATGGGGGGTGGGGGAACAAAGGATGGTTTGGGGATGTGGGGTCCTTGCCTTCTTCATCACTTACTGCACCGCATTTAGTGAGTAGAGTCTGTTATTAATCTATGTACGTGGGAAGCGTATGCCTGTAGTACTAACTCTAGTACATCTGAAGTTGGCCCTTCGCTTTCCTCACACACAACTCATCATGCCTATAATCTGTCTGAATTTTGCTTAATTTTCAATGGGAAACACGACCCTCACTATAAGCCTTTAGGGAAAATGAATTTCACCTTGTGACATGGGTTTTCCAGGACCACATAGCAGGGATTCCTAGGATTTTCTAAACTGGTTTAAACTGTTTAAAAAACAAAACCACCATACCCTGTCAATGGCACTGCCTTTCTTCTGAGCGTAAGAGCCCCAGAGCAAAAAGACCAGGCCACTGGAGTTCTGATTTAGCCAGGATACAACCGCATCAGTGAACTGCTCCCAACCTCTCTCCTTGTGAGAATTAGCCTGATGTGCCCGGACGGTGAGGACAGCATTGAGTAAGAGAACACCTATGGACACACACCAAAGAAACAGGTTAAGAGACAAATAAGCCAAGAAAACAGAGCCTTTAACTTTAACCTCTGTAATTTCATCATCTTCTGAGTTTTTAACAGTGATTGTACCTTACATCTGTCATCAGAGTTGTTTTAAAAATACACTCCAAGGGGAATCTGGGCAGCCTAGTTGCTTGTATCCAACTCTTGATTTCGGCTCATGATTTTGGAATTGAGAGAGTGAGCCCCCCACGTTGGACTCTGTGCTCAGTGGGAGGTCTGTTTGAGGTCCTCTCTGCCTCTGCCCCTCTCCCTGTTCACTGGCTCTCTCTCAATCTTTTATCAAAGATTTTATTTATTTATTTGACAGAGACAGCGAGGGAAGGAACACAAGCAGGGGGAGTGGGAGAGGGAGAAGCAGGCTGAGCATGGAGCCTGACGCAGGGCTCGATCCCAGGACTCTGGGATCATGACCTGAGCCGAAGGCAGACACGTAACGACTGAGGAACCCAGGCGCCCCTCAAAGTAAAATTTAAAAACAGGTATGTGTATCCCATGTAACATTAAGTAACCCTAGAAGATAACAAATGGAAGCTGAAATATTTCACTGAAACAAAAATCCAACTGTAAGAAACCAGACGGTAAACATTCTTTACTTATCCTGGTTATAGTTCATTTGTAGAAAGGAAGGAAGGAAGGGTGGTGGTGGGGGGGGGGGCGGGGAGGGAAGGAGGGAGGAAAGAAAGGGAGAAAGACACACCTGTAAATAGGTATTAAACACAAAAAAACACAGCCTTATTATTGAAATGAGAAAGGTGAGGTCATCTCCTAAGTGGTCAAAGTTAGCAGTTAAATTTAAAATATTAATAAAAGGGGGCACCTGGCTGGCTCAGTCAGAGAAGCATGTGACTCCTGACCTCAGGGTTGTGAGTTCAAGCCCCCATGTTGGGCGTAAAGATTAAAAATAAATAAACTTAAAAATAAATTGGGGCACCTGGATGGTTCAATGGGTTAAAGCCTCTGCCTTGGGCTCAGGTCATGACACCAGGGTCTTGGGATCGAGCCCCGCATCGGGCTCTCTGTTCAGCAGGGAGCCTGCTTCCCTTTCTCTCTCTCTCTCTGCCTGCCTCTCTGCCTACCTGTGAACTCTGTCAGTAAAATAAATAAATAAAATCTCTTAAAAATAAATAAATAAATAAATAAACAAATAAATAAATAAATAAAATTGAGAAACAAATTTCTCTTTTGAATTATGATTAAAACATGAAAGAAAACATTGGCTAGAAAATAAAAAGGGGGATACATCTTTATTTCTGTACACGCAGCCATTTATTTCCTGTTCCTTGATAAACATAAGCCAGCAGGACAGAAGGAAAAGTGTGCTGAAATCTGTCCAAAGCACATCTCGGAGTGGTTGGCTCACCTTGCTTGGCCCACCCGGATAAATCTCCGTGACCAGGATGAACGAAACCCTCTATGTCTGTAGACAGCTCTTTATAAATGTTCTCCAAACTGAAAGCAAACCAGAAGAAAAAGAACAGGATCTTGAGCACAAGTCTGAAAATTCAGTAGCTTCCAACAGATCTGTGGATCACAGCCAGCACCACCAGCCCTTGGAGGGGAGGGCAGCATGAACCTGGAGGATTTATGAGGAAGCACCACCGTTCCTTCTGATACAACCTTGTCAAAGATCTTTGGTCTAGGGGCGCCTGGGTGGCTCAGTGGGTTAAAGCCTCTGCTTTCGGCTCAGGTCATGATCCCAGGGTCCTGGAATCGAGCCCCACATCAGGCTCTCTGCTCCGCGGAGAGCCTGCCTCCTCCTCTCTCCCCGCCTGCCTCTCCTGCCTACTTGTAATCTCTGTCTGTCAAATAAATAAATAAAATATTTAAAAAAAACAAAAACAAACAAAAAAAAAACCTTTGGTCTAGGCTCAGATATAAGAAGAGCATGCTTCAGAAGTTTTAAAAGTATCAGCCTAGAAGTTAACGACCTTTCAACTAATGCTTATGGCTTGATAAGTTTCTGCATTGGTTATAGTCACAAGGGGCATCTGTAAAATTCCCCAAAGCCGTGGGTTTTAACCACGGGTGATTCTGCCCCCCAGGGGACCTTGGGCAAGGTCTATAGACATTCCTCATTGCCATTTTACTAGTGCTCTCTGGTTCTGGAGGGGGTGGGGGATGCGGGGTCAGTGTTGTGAGCATCTAGTGGGTGAGCCCAGGCGTGCTACTCAGCATCCTGAAGCGAGCGCACAGAACAAAACCTCTCCGGCACAAAAACACAACCCCCAATGTCAACACTGACAAGACAAAGAAACCCTGCTCCAAAGGCCACACTGTAAGTCTCCCCCCCAGGTGTACCTAGAGCCTGCAAAGTACACATCCAAAAGTAATCACACTTGGACCCAAGCCATAATCATACCTGGGTGGCGGTGGAACAGGTCTTTGAACACTAAAGCAGAGCCCATGGGCTTGGTTGGGTCCATGATACGGATCCTGTCCCAGGATGACAACCTTCACCTGTGAATACCAGGTGGCAAGAAATTCAATAGTATCGCACGAGCAGGTTAAACAAACACCTGGCTGATAACCTGTACAAAGGAGCACGATGATGAGAAAGGCGGCCCGCCTCTCCCTGACCCAAACTAAGAACCCCCAGAAGGGAGTGGGTCATCATCACTGGGACCCATTACTTTCCACTGTCAAATTATCCTTCACTCCATCACCTGCTACACCTACTCCTTCTTTGATGCAAGTGGGTGAAAACAAGTCCACCTCCTTCATTTTTCAGATTACAGAAATATGCCCTTGGCCCAAGGACAACCATCCAGAAACACACAAAGTGGCTCGTTGTCTCCCACTCATCCCTACCCCCTCCTGATTCAACCCTGTAAAGTTACCTATATAATTGGGGTCATGGTACTCATCACCCTATATGTTTGTGCTTCTCACATCATGCATTTTAGGCATCCTTCGTTGCGCCTCTAGAGCAGTCACTGGTAGGCAGGTGGCTTGTTTCCTAGTTTTTTTCATCAAAAAAAGTGCCACAAATATCCTAGTATGTCTTATCTTTATGTCCTTTTTTGTTTTTATTTCTATGAAACAGATTCAGAAGAGGAGGTGCTAGTCCAAGGACAAGTGTATTTTAAATTCTCATAGACATGTACCAAACTACTTTTCTGTGAGTTGAAGCTACCAAATTCCCTACTACCCACCCATGAAGATGCCTCTTCCCCACATCCTCTGAGGGATGAAGACAATGAGGTCAAAGGGCCATGGAGAAGGTGGCAACATGCAATGAAATGTAATGAGATCAAGGTCAGGCGTAGTGTTAAGATACAGCTAGCCCTTTAATCTGCTGCCTGCCTACCTCTTCTTCACTCTCCTGCTTCTGCCCATGGTGCTCCTTCTCAGAATCCTCCCATAGCCAACATACATTACATCCTTCAAATCCCAACCTTCAGACACCAGGAACCTTTTGTGGACCTCCCTCTCGCAACCACTGGTGCTCATTCTGAACGCAGCACATTCTCCCTTATGAATCAGCCGGTCCCAGCAGGAAAGCTTTTGGGTTCTAGTCCTGAATAAGGGATGACCTTGAAGGAGCCACTTAACCTTTCCGACCTTCCATATGCTTCTCTGCAAAGAGGATCTGCTAGGCCATCAGATACTCAGAACTTTCATACTCTCTTACTCCTCCTTGTTGACACTGGGCATTGGCATTCAAAACAGGACCCACAGATCAAACAAGGCACAAACTAGGACTGAATTTAAAAGGACTTAAGTCCGGGAATACCTGGGTGGTTCAGTTGATAAGCGTCTGCCTTCAGCTTGGGTCATGATCCCAGCATCCTGGGATCGAGCCCCGAATCGGGCTCCCTGCTCAGCGGGAAGCCTGCTTCTCCTTCTCCCACCCCCCTGCTTGTGTTCCCTTTCTCGCTGGGGCTCTGTCAAATAAATAAAAAATCTTTAAAAAGGAAAAAAAAAAAAAAAAAAAAGGACTTAAATCTCTTTGACTTTATAAAACCAAGAGCTATATTCAAAGTTCTTGCTCGGAAGTGAAAAATGGTCAAGTCTGCAAAGTTTTAGGTATGGCAGCTTTATCCACAGGGGTCATTCACCTACTTCACTTCCATTTGGTTTAACAGACACGGTATGAAATCACAGGATTCCTGCCTTCAGCTTACAAAATGGGGGAGAGAAAGGGATAAGATCAGAATGGTAGTGGCTTCAAGCAACAGGCTTCAAGGGAGTTGCCATCGATGGATCTAGTTGGGTTTTCAACAGAGAAAACTGTCACACTTGCCAACTCTTTAAGTAGGAGAGTTGGGGGTGAAGAGGAGGCTGGAAGGTCGAACAGGGCTATTTTCATGTTCAGCTTCCATCGTTCATACAGTGACTGAAAGCCGTAAACCAGTTTCTGAGGAGACTGAAGAGACAGACCAGCTGGTCAGCAGCCTGTACACAGAATGAACCAGAGCAAAGGAATGCTAACAGAATAGTAAGACGGATGCGCCAGAAGTCAAGAGCTTGAAAGCATCAACTATAAAAGACAGCATGGGTCACACAGAAATACTGAGCTGCAAGTGAAAGGGGGGGGGGGGGGCTGTGCTAACCAGTTGCAAAAGACCTCAATGCTTCATGCCTGTTTCCTCAACACCACCCTAAGACCCCACGTTGGCATGTAGTTGGTTCAGGATTAAATACAAAAAACTAGAGCATACAGACACAGGTCTACATACACTCTTTTTTTTTTTTTTTTTTTTTTTTTTGGCTGCATGGCCACACATACTCAAAGTTAGATAGCTAACAGGCTAAATATTTCGGTATTTTTTTATTACCCCAGCAGGGACAGGCACTTGCGGGGTGTGTGTGTGCGCGCGCACGCGCGCAAGTAATTAACAATTGCATACTATTTGACTCCCATGCCTCTTTTACTTACACTCACCAACCACAGGTACTTACATGTCTTATGTCACACATCTGGGTCCACGTGAAGACTTGGTGTGGGGGTGGATAAACAGTGTAATGTTTTCTTTCTTCCGCGACAAATCCCATTAGCTGACGGTAAAGACAAATCAGATTTCCAATCAGACTCACCGCCAAGTTTAAGAATTCAGTAAGGAGGCTTCCAGTGGAGGCTAACTGAAGAAACACTATTTAACTCTCTGCCACGTTGTATAGGCATATTCTTTTGAGAAACAAAAACTAGACTTGCAGGTCGCCAAAGAGATCCCCAGTCTGCTTTGGCACCCTTCCCCTTTGTTTGGACCAGGTCTACGTAGACTGGCCTCTCTGCTCTCACTTACTATTGGTGTCAGCCCCTCCCTCTTTTTGTAAAGGATGCACCGGGTTTCACAGTCTGGTTTGCGGTTTTACCGTGCAGCTCTTTCCTGGAGAGCAGACCCGCTGAACGGTTTACAAGGAGCCATGCCATCTTACAGCCTTTTTTAAAAACTTCAATAAAGCCTCAGTAGGCAAAACACCGTGGCTGTTATTTTACTATTTTACCGGGAAAAGGACGTTAAGGGAGGGAATACGGGAGCCTACAAACGTGGACTCTGCAGGCTATCCTAGCAAGACCAAAGGGCCCGCAGCCTCCAGGTTTACCTTGATGAAATACGGTTTCCCGAACTCCGCGCTGAGCGGTTTCTTCCAACTCTCACCGAAACCCACTGGCACGTTGCGCGCGGCGAGTCTGAGCAGGGCGGCGGCCTTGTTTCTCTGGATACGGATCAACTGCTCGGGGCTCAGCGGCGAGGAGGGCGGCGTGCTGGGGTCCTCCTGCCCGGCCCGGGCCTTCTTGGGGGGACTTGCCTGCAAGTGGTCCCCGCAGAGGCGGGTCACGAGCTGCAGCGGGCCACGCCCAGGCGCCCGCAGATGCCGCCCCCAACCCCACGGCCCATGGCGGAGCAAGCCCATTTGCGGGGCTCCAGCCCCCACCGGGCAAGTCGCAGCAAAACCGAACTCTGGGAGTCGGGTCCGGGAAGGCTGACTGCTGCCCCCAGTACTGAGTTTGGTATTAAGATGCGGCTGCGAGAGGGGTTTGGTGAGCTAGGTCCGCGACGTCTCCCGCGGCGCTGGCGGGAAGGGAGGCCCTGACCCCGGCGCCCGCCCCCTGCGTCCCCACGTGGTCTTTTCGCGGCAAAACCCTCCCGTGGTGAGTCCCGCCTCTCTCCCCTCTTGATTGGACGGCGAACCGAGCAAGGAGGCTCCCTCGCCTCTGATTGGCGCCGCGGGCCCCGAGGTCCATCCCCATTGGCTGGCCCCTCAGAATGGCCGCCGACAGGGGACAGCACGGGCTGTTTTGAACACGTGCAGTCTGCTTTGAACACAGGGACCCAGCTTACCGAGTCGGTGGCGCGTCCCTGCAACCCCTCGGCCAAGCGGGGCCCGTCGCCCTCCTCCCCGTCCCTTGCCCCCGGTGCCCGGTCCCCGTCGCGCCTCACCGCCGCATCCCCGCTTTCCTCAGCCACCGCCGCCACGCCGGTCCCCGGGTCGGCCGGCTCGGGACTGCGGGCACGTCGCTTCCCGGCGGGGGTGGGAGAAAAAAAGGAGTAGAGGGTCTTCTGGCCGATCATCCCGGAGCCGAGGAGAGCGGCCGCACGCCGCTCGGAGAACCAGCCGTCTGAGCCAGCTGCGGCGATCCGAAATTGGCGCCAAACGGCTCGCGCATGCTCCGACCGGGGCGGGGAGGGGGAACGGGGGGCGGCGAGGGGCCTAGTGCGCCTGTGCCAGAGGGGCTGCTGCGAGAGGCCCCTGGGACCAAGTAGGGCTTGAAAGCGTCAGGTGGTAGGCGGGGTCCTTGGGTGCGCCCGCTCCGGAGTTTACTCTTTCATTCATAGTACTCAGCCATCACACCCCTGCCTTGGGGCTCGTCCCTCTGCCTCTGCCGCGGGGAAAAGGAGAAAAAAAAAAAGCACCTGCCCCGAGGAGTAGTCGTGGGAGTGAAATTAGCATTAAAACAGTCCTTTGCTTTGCTCTCAGGTACAGGTCCTCATCCTGTTTTCACAAAACTTATTTTACTGACAGCAAGCTAGAGCCAGGTGCGGTCGTGCGTTTTGCCTAACCTGTAAGGTCTGGGGGAGACTTTAATTGAGGTCTTGAAGATTAAACTCCAAACTCCGCATCCTCTTCAAGGCACCACCGCCCCCCACACACACCCGCCGTCCTTCTTGTTCCGCGTTCCCTCCCCACATCCCAACCGACAATGGGTCCTCTTGGTTCTATCTGCAAAATAAACCCCAGATTCGACGGCCGCTCTTCATCACCTAGCTACACTCCCTGGCTGCTCTCCTCTTTATTCAGAGGGATCTTTTTTTTTTTTTTTTTTTTTTTTAAAGATTTTATTTATTTATTTGACAGAGAGATCACAAGCAGGCAGAGAGGCAGGCAGAGAGAGAGAGGAGGAAGCAGGCTCCCCTAGAGAGCAGAGAGCCCGATGCGGGGCTCGATCCCAGGACTCCGAGATCACGACCTGAGCCGAAGGCAGCGGCTTAACCCACTGAGCCACCCAGGCGCCCCCAGAGGGATCTTTTTGAGATGGAAATTATGTCGTGGTAATCCCGGCGTAACAATTCTCCCTACGGTTTCCAAATTTTAGAATAAACCCGTTTCTTACCCGGCTGGCAGAGCTGTTTCCCTCTAACCGAAGCCCCTACTACTGTGAGGTGACTGCCATCGCCAGCTTTCCCTTGTGTGGCCTGTACTCTCTTGCACGGGCTGTCTCCCTACCTGGTAAGCTTTGGGTCTCAACTCAGGTCCCTTCCTCTTGATAAGGGAACAAAGCAAGCTGAGGACGGAGCAGAAGAGGATACCCTGCCCCTCCCCTCCCTGGTTGGGACCTGTGTGACATTCTTCCACGAATCTCCCATCTTATGTTAAATACCTTGCTAGAGGGGGGAAAACAACCTTAACCTGACAATGGCAAAGGCCTCAAAGCCCCAGGTATCTTGTAGGTTCTCTTTAGTGTATGAAAGTTCTGTTGAAACCTTTTTCCTTACCTCCCCCAATCCCATTGTATATAACCTGCCCCCACCTCACAACCCTGGGGCAGCAGTTCTTTCTGCTCGAGGGACCCCGTGCTTTAATAAACCATCACTTTGCACCACAGATGTCTCAAGAATTCTTTCTTGGTCCTCCAGCTCTGCACTCCACCCCACTGAACCTCACCTATATTCTAAACCTTCATCACTCTGGAAGGCCTTCCCCTCTGCCCCCACGTTCTAGCTGGTCACTCCATAGCTTCTGCGCTATCTTAAATTATCTTATGCATTCTTTGCTTGTTTATTTGTCTCCATCTCCAAAATTTAACCCTGCTGGGGGCAGGTGATGTGGGAAAGAAAGGCAGAAAATTAAATGTCCTTATAACAGGCAGCCCACTGACAAATACTTGAGGCAGGCAGAGTATAATGTCCTTCCTGGAAGCTCCTAGTGTTCTCAATGCCTTGCTAGAGGGAAAAGCAACCTTAGTTTGACAATGGCCAGGCCTCCGGTGACCTGTGAGTCTTATTTAGTATATGAAAATGCTTTTGGAACTTCCCTTATCTTTACTTCCCCCACTTGCAAAGTGTATAGTCAGTTGCTCCTCACAGTCCCGGGGCTCTGGGGAGCAGAAGGCAGCAGTAGCTAATTTCGCCTGTGGGTCCAGTCTTCGTGCCTTAACAAAACTATTATTTTGCACCCAACATGTCTCAAGAATTCTTTCTTGGCTCTTGGCTCGGGACCCCAACTAACCTCATCTATATTCCAAAAAACGACATCACAGGGACTTTATCCCTTATTACTATCATGTTTCAGTGCCTAGGGCAAGGAGCCTGATATGTTAGGGGAGAAGCTCATAACTCAAATCAGGGTGCCTGGGTGGCTCAGTGGGTTAAGCCTCTGCCTTTGGCTCAGGTCATGATCTCATGGTCCTGGGATTGAGTCCCGCATCGGGCTCTCTGCTCAGCAGGGAGCCTGTTTCCTCCTCTCTCTCTCTCTCTACCTACCTGTGATCTCTCTCTGTCAAATAAATAAATAAAATCTTTAAAAAAAAGAGAAACAAATAAACTTACATATCTTCCTATTTAAAACAAACAAAAACCTCAAAATCATGTACCCTTCCAGCCACTTTGAAATACATCTCAGTTTGGATACAAAGTGAAACACAACACTTAACATGTGCCCCTGCAATCCCACTCCTAGGTGTTCACCCAAGTGCAATTAAAATCTGCATTCAGAAAAGCTTATACCGGAATGGATACAGTGACTTCATTTGTAATTGCAGGGAGCTAGAAACAACTCAAAGGCCCCTCAGCTGGGGTGGGGTGATGGGGTGAACAAATCATAGGGTATCCATACCACACAATGCTACTGAGCCATAAAAGAAACAACCAAAACAAACAAGGGTACATCCTAAAAGCATTAAGCTGAATGAATGGCCAGACACCAAAGGCTATCTGTTTATGATTTCATTCATAAGAAATTCTAGAAAAGAGGCACCTGGGTGACTCAGTAGGTTAAGTGTCTGCCTTACACTCAGGTCATGAACTTGGGGTCCTGGCATCCAGCCACACATCCGGCTTCCTATCAGCAGGGAGCCTGCTTCTCCCTCTGCCTGCTGTTCCCCCTGCTTGTGCTCTCTCTCTCTCTCTCTCTCTCTCAAATAAATAAAATCTTTTTTTTTTTTTTTTTTTTTTTAAATTCTGGAAAAGACAGAAGTATAAGGACTGGAAACTGCCGGTTGCCAGGGGCGGGGCGGCGGGGGCGGGGGGCTGTGGCATCGGACAAGGGCGAGTTTCTAACCAAGAGGCTTGGGAGAATTTTGTGGGGTGACACAACCGTTCTGGATCTTGATTGTGGTGGTGGTCACACAACTCTGTACTTTGGCCAAAATCTGCGGAACTGTGCACTAAGAATTCGGGACCTCCCAAATCCCACGGAGCTTTCATTGCACTGGGGGAGACAGAGAATCATCAAAAGTGAGGAGCGATGACAGAAGCTGACATTTATTTGGAACGCAGAAGCATTCCTCATGGGTCCCGTCATCTAATCCTCACAGGGCTCTCGCGGCGAAGGTTTCATAGCCCTCACTGTGCAGGTGAAGCTACAAGCGACCTGCAGGAACCACACAGCCAGAGTGGTGGAGACAAATGCGGAAGCCATGGGGTCGTGCTCCCACCAGGCGGCCCACCTCCCAGTCTGGACGCCCACAGAATCCCCAGGCGGAGGCGACAGCGAACAACAGCCCCCAAACCACAGAGGATCCTCCTAGGCCAGGGACCGAGCAACTGGGCAGAAAACCCTCAGGGCCTGCAGCGCGTCCAGGAGGCCAACAGGTGGCGCTAGGGAGCAGCTCATCACACTGCTTCCGCCTAAGTGCCTACATTTCCCAGCGGGCCCCGGAAATCTACCCGGAAGTGACTTTACGGCCCCGGTGTTGTCTTTTTCCCGCCGGCCCCGCCTCTGGTGTTTGCAGGGTCCGGGGGCGGCGCTGCTGCTGTCTGGGGTGTCAGAGCCCCCCACCCCGCCCCGAACGTCGTCACAGTTCTTATTTTCTATCGGAGTTTGGTGTGCGTATGACCACGTGTAACTGTTTTGCGTTCAGATTCTGAGTCCTGGCCATTTGAAGATCACTATACTTACTTTACCTAAGAGGATACTGGCGTGGGAGGCTGGTCGGTAGTGAGGGAAAAGGAGACCGGGAATCTCCTCTGGGTGACTTTGGGCAAACCCCCTTCCCTTCTCCAGGAGTGCCAGGCTGGGCTTTCTTGAAAAGGTCAGGTGCTTGGGGATGGAATGCAGGCATTTGGGGTTTTGCAAGCCTGCGGGCTGATTGTGATGCATAGCCAGGTGTGGGGGGACCCAGGACATCCGGAGGGTCCCTTCAGACTTCAACATACTCTGCTTCCTTTCTAGGATATGGTGTTAAAAGTGGGAACTTGAAAACACCGAGGAGAATTCTGTAGGACCATTTGGCCAACAAGCCAAACTTTTAAGCATCTGGGCCAGAGTCTGGCCCATCTCTCTCTGCCCTGCCGCTGGCTCCCATATCTTTGCTTTGTGGAGACAGAATGGACAGATTCCTGGTGAAGGGGGCATTAGGGGGCCTTTTGGGAAAGAGGGAGCGAGAGGAGAGCAGAGAAGGCCCAGCAGGGCTGAGAGGAGACAAGGAGAGCAGCAGGAAAAGGTCCAGGACAGAAACCCCGGGGAATGCAGGCCACTCGGCCGGCCCCAGCTGGCGGCACATCCGAGCCGAGGGCCTGAGTTGTGATTACACAGTCCTGTTTGGCAAAACCGAAGCAGACAAGATTTTCCAGAAGCTGGAGCAAGAAGTGGAGTATTTTACAGGTAAGCCGAGGACTTGCAGGGTGTGTGTGTTGAAGACTTGTTTTGAAAAAAACTAGTGCTTTGTGTTGGGAGAAATCTGAACTCAGGAGCCATTAATTGCTGGTGACTTCATTAACTGATTCAACACATACTCTCTGGGCATCTCTGCTCCAGGCACCATGATGGGCACTTGGCATACAAACTGGAGAAAAGATTGCCTGCCTACCAGGAGCTGACAGACTCGAGAGTGATTTGCCACCTGGCTGACATTAGAATCAGCTGGGAAAGTTAAAAAAACAAAAAAGATGCTGGGTTCTATGCGAGACCAGCTGAATCGGAGTAGCTGGGCGGTGGGGGGAGGGGTGTACAGCCTGGGCATCAGTGTTTTTAGAAAGCCTCCAGGTGACTGTAAAGTGCATCTGGTCTAGTAGAAGAGACAGCAGATAACCAGGTAATTCCCCCACAGGGGGGTTCTTGGCATCATCACCAACCCCCCCCCCACCTCCTCCCTGAGTTGAGGCCGAGTTGAGGCCGGGGGCGGGGAGGGGGAGACCTTGTTGCTTCTGAGAACTGGGATCGCCTGACCCCTCCCCACCAGTCAGTAGTTGTTCCCAGGTGCTGCTGATGCTGTTGGTCCTGTTGGTCCAGGAACACACATGGAGAACTCCTGCAAGGTGGCAGAGCACGAGGAGGCAGAGAAAAAGGCCATGGAAGGGGCACCTGGGTGGCTCAGTGGGTTAAGCCTCTGCCTTCAGCTCAGGTCATGGTCTCAGGGTCCTGGAATCCAGCCCTGCATCGGGCTCTCTGTAGAGAGGGAAGCCCTCTCTCTCTCTCTGCCTGCCTCTCTGCCTACTTGTGATCTCTCTGTCAAATAAATAAATAAAATCTTTTACAAAGATAAAGCCCACAGAAGACCCCTCCCAGCCTGCAGCCTTCACTGTTTCACTTCATCTCTTGGGGACCCCACACCCTTAGTCCCCACGGTTGGCAGAATCACCCTAGCGTGTAGCCTGACTTCAGCTTGCTTGCATTTCAGCCTCTTATTAGTAAGTCTCTCCTGGAGTTAAGACAATTAAGGCATGTTGTTTTAAAAAAAAAAAAAAATTGGACGAGAGCATGTTTCTCTAAGTGTAGGACAAGATCACTGTCTTCCGTGAACATTTTGGGCAAGCCACAGTGATTTTTGTCTTCGGTCAGAAAGTGAAATATTAATCCTTTTTCAGTTTCCACTCGATCCTGAATCTTCAGGGAGCAAGCATGTGGGCTCCTCACCCGCCTGCTCTTCTGAGCTGTCCTGTTTTATCTTCGCAGGTGCACTAGCCAGGGTCCAGGTGTTCGGGAAGTGGCACAGTGTGCCCAGGAAGCAAGCCACCTATGGCAACGCGGGGCTGACCTACACGTTCTCGGGCCTCACTCTGTCTCCAAAGCCCTGGATCCCAGTTCTAGAGCACGTCCGGGATCGTGTTTCTCTGGTGACAGGAGAGACCTTCAACTTTGTGCTTGTCAACAGGTGACTTTCTGGGGTTTTTTTCCTTTTCCTTTTTAGGGTACTGGACTAAATTGTATAAATCTGCTTCTTCCGAGGGCAGGAGTTTAAGATTCCATCTTTTTTTTTTTTTTTTTTTTTTAATTTAAATTCAGGTAGCCCACACAGAGTACAACCTTAGTTTCAGAGGTAGAGGTCAGTGATTAGTCAGTTGCGTAGAACACCCAGTGCTCATCAGATCACGTGCCCTCCTTCATGCCCGACCCCCGGGCCCCCTCCCCTCCAGCAGCCCTCAGTTTGTTCCCTAGAGTTAAGACCCACCATATTTTATTCATTTGTACAACAGATACCTCAGTGCAGCAAGGATGTGGCCAGGACAGCATCTGCTGTTAGGTCCTTACGGAGCCCAGGCCTCAGTGGGAAGTTGAGAGGTGATTCTCTTGTGAACAAACCGCTGAACAAGATCATTTCAGATGTTATTAAGTGTCTTGAAGAAAATTAAACAGGCTGATTTATGGTTTGAGGGCAGGGTTTCGCACCAGCAACGCTCCGATGTTTTGGGCCAGATAATTCTGTTGTCGGGGCCATCCTGTGCTTTGTGGGATGTGAGCAGCCTTCCCCGGTTTCCACCTGCTGGATGCCAGCAGCATCCCCTCCCCGTCACAGCCACCAGAATGTCTCCAGACACTGCTGAGCATCCACTGGGGGAGAGAACCGCCCTGCTTTCCAACCCTGAGTTCAGGGGAAGGTGGTTAGCGGAGGGCTCCCTGAAGTGCTGACGTTGGAGCTGTAGACTACATGGAGAGAGGGAACAAGACACACAGACATCCTGAGGAAGAGCAGAGGGGGCTTGGAGCGTGTATGGAGCGGAAAGCCCACCGAGACTGCTGGAGCAGCAAATGAGGGGAGGGAGAGAGGGCTATTGTGAGCTCAGAGATGGGCAGGGGCCAAACTGGCAAGGACTCAGGGTTTTTTTATTCTAAGTGTGGGGAGAAATCATTTAAAGGTTTACATACATGAACCGGGAAAACCCCAAGATGAGTTTTCGGCTGCTTTTGGTGAGTTACATTTTAAAGCACACGATTGAACACGAACAGATTGAGTGGGAATGCTTCAGGCTTGGCTCATCTGCAGACCCAGAGGAGGCCCTCTAGCCGCTGCAGAACCACAGCAGGAGCCGCTCGCGGCACCTGTCACACGGTAGGAAAATGAGGATTCTGCCCTGTTGGCACGTTCTAGGAAAGGGCTGTTTTGTAAACTGGGCCTGTGTTGTCACTGCAGGTACAAGGATGGCCATGACCACATCGGGGAGCACAGAGATGATGAACGAGAACTGGCTCCCGGGAGCCCCATAGCCTCTGTCTCCTTCGGGGCCTGCAGAGACTTCTTCTTCCGGCATAAGGATTCCCGGGGGAAAAAGCCCACCCGGAAGGTAGAGGTGGTCCGGCTTCAGCTGGCCCACGGGAGTTTGCTCATGATGAACCACCCGACCAACACTCACTGGTACCACAGTCTCCCCATACGAAAGAAGATTCTAGCTCCACGGGTCAATCTGACATTTCGCAAAATTCTGTCCGCTAAAAAGTAAAAACTTTGTCGGTGGTTTGTACTTCTCTTTTCTCCTTCCCTCTCTACTCCAAGAGGGAGATGGCATCTCTTTTCCCAGCAGGGAACATAGGAAAGGCTTCATCCTTTGAAGCCTTTGTAATAAGCATGGGGCTTATTACATAACAACGCAGAATTCAGAGAGGATGGTTGTAGCAAATTGGTCATTTATGAAAGAATACCAGTTGATTTTTTTTTTTCCTAACAAAAAGATTTTTTTATTACTATAATACACAGCAGATACAAAAGGTACCTTTAGCAAATACAGAAATCAGCAGTTATGGCATAAACTACTAGTGTAACTTAGGTTTTTGCCAAGAGAAGCTGCTCTGTAAATAACTTAAAGCTAGAAAGGTGATGTTGTGGCTGCTACTTAATGCCTAATAATTTACAAAACGAGGACGTCAGCTTTACATCCGGCTCAGAGACCTTACACGGACACCCCGGCCTCTGACCCACCATCTGCTTCCAGCTGAACGTTCCGTGCCCAGCATCTCTTTAGCGGCAGGTTTCAAAGAGGAAGCGGAGGCAGGAAAGCAGTTAACCGGGAGCTACAGCTTCATGGTTCGATGTAAGGTCACGTCACTGGGTGTTTGTTCTCCAGATTTGGGCGAAACAGCTCTGCTCATGGCAACATCCCAGCCAGGGCCTGCGACGGAATCGGAAAGGACGCTTCACATGGGTCCTCTCTCCCGGGTGTCCATGGTTCATAGAACCTTCCACAGTACCTTCAGTCAGTCGTTAAGTTGTGAGTGGGGCGTGTGCTGGGCCTGTGGGACAGCGATGCCCCGGGCCCCTGGCTCCCTTAGTGGACACCCGGGCCTGAGCTGGCAACACTTGGCAGCCCGCACCCCCACTGGAGGAAGGCCAGGGATCGGCCTCGCCTCGGGGGACCTTTTAGAAAGCTCTGATTCCAAATCTTAACTCTGAAGAGTCCATTTGAATTTTGTTTTGTCTTTAAATAAAAAGCCTAGCTAAAACATAGCTACTACCGTGTCCTCACTCTCCCTGTGGCGCTGGGCTGTATCCAGGAGCCTTCTCCAAAGAGGGACGGGAATGCTCAGTAGAGTCTGTGTCGGGCTGCGGGGAGCGAGTAAACGTATAGAGTATGGACCTATAACAGAACGGCAGTACTAGATGATCAGCTGCAAGGATACATTTTTTACAAACTGATAACTTTCTTTTCTTCTGTGGAAAGGGCTGGGGTTTGGATGCCCGCTGAGCGTTAAGCCTTCCCTCTGCTAAACAAGGAAGCCCGACTGCAGCCCTGTGGTCCGTGCCCTTCCGACCCCAGCTCCCGAACCCAGGCAAGGACTGTCCTCTCACATGGCCCCCAGTGGCACCTGCAAACCTCAGGAACACTGCAGGGGCAACAGAATTCAGGGTAACTGTCCATCTGGCCCATGCGGGGAGGCTTCGTGTAAAAACAGGCTTTGTCCAGAGTGGTTGGCGCAGACACTGCTCTGTGCCCACTGTTCACAGTCCAATGACGGACCATCATCACGTCCCCCGGCCAGCGTGCTGACAGCAGAAGCGAGCAGCAAGCAGCTCAGGGCTGATGGGCCAGATGTGGCAGGTGCACTTTGATGACATAGAAAGAATCCAAAGATTAGAAAAGACCCACAAAAAGAGAAGGCAGGTGTTCTTCAGGCATCTTTTAGCTGTCCTGTTGCTCTCCGTGGAGAAACTTGGAAGGAGCAGAGCTTTTCAAAAGTTGTTCCGAGGACTCTCAGACAAGGTGTATTTTCCAGAATGGACGTGCTACAAAAGCAATCGAAAGGGAAAGGCACTTTTTCTTCTAAATTGTTGCCTTTAATAATTTAACCTTTTATGGGCCTGCTTATTAAAAATAAAAGATCTATGCTGAAACCGACTGGAGGATTAGGCAAAGTTACCTCCCCTCTGAGAACACCTAACATAGCCGAATATAAAAAAGGTGGCTTCCGGAACCGGGTTTCATTTAATTACCTGTATCAGATGAGTAAAAAGACGTTGTAGACAGAGTGAATGCTGTCGGAGCACAGCAAGGACACCACCCAGTGCACACTCGCAGAGCTGTTCAGGGGGCCGGATTTGGTTTGAACTGGGGTCAGCGGCTCCTTTACGGAGCCTGCTCTGAGAACACCCAGAAGGCGGAGGGCTCTGGCAGGGGCCGTCTGCGCACACACACACAGTCAGATCTTGCCTGGTTCCTGGCCGGCGTGGACAATGCCATCGGCTCTGAGGCAGGGCAGTCATTCTTCTGCCCTGTACTCCCGGCCCTGGTGCTGCATCTTGGAAAGAACGCGCTCATAGAACAGCAGGTAGGCACTGGAGGACAGGACCTCCTGCAAGCTGGCCTTGCGGACCGTGTCGTCAGAGATCCACAGCCACTGGTTGCTGGTTGAAAGAGGGTTCTTGGCTGATGGCGGGGACCGTCGGTAAGTCACAAAGTGTCCCGAGTGCATGTCTCCGTGGTGGACCACAACTGCCATCAGCCGGAAGAGGTATGTGGAGGAGCTGAATGGGAGGAACACAGGCAAGCCGTTTACAGACACACACAAAAAAAGGGTCATGGGCAAAACCAAAAAGTGAAAGAATCCTAGATGTTCAGTGATGGGGGACTGATTCAAGGGTACCTTCGTACAAGTGAATACTACACAACCCTTAAAATGCAGACAGGGGCTTCCTGGCATGGGGAAGACACCTATCCTATGAGTAGACGTCCATTAATGTTTAAGGTGTACATAGAAGGCCTTAAAGGTTTGACTGCTGATGTCTAGGGGGTGTCCCAAGAAATCTGAAATTCCCTCCTTTGTACTTTATACATGTATTCCCACATGTATACACAGAACATACATATTTAAATTCTAAGTACTTCAAGAATTCTTATTTTTAAAGTGCTTTCCATTTGGGACAAAAATAAACAGGAATGTGTAATAGTGAGATTACACCTTAAGATGAAAGAACAAATGTCTGTGTTGTCATCCGTTTCTGTGCAAAGCTAATTCTGGAAACAGAACCAGCAGCTATGAGAAATGAAGACTGTGCCTCCCCAGAGCAGCTCACCTGTAGTCAGGAACCACCGGGAGCGGGAAGGGCATCTGGGCTGGCAGGGGAGGCAATAAAGATGGGGAGCAGGCGCCATTCATAAAAATTTGTGGTTTGGGGCCCCCAGGCTGATTCAGAACTGCAAGAGAAAAAGGCTCCAGGTGATTACAGTAGCAGTAGCTGTGGGAGAAACAACACAGCCTCCACTACCTTGAGTTTAACTCCCCGACAATGCCGCAAAGAAAACAACAAGCGGTTCATTTTGTGTTAGGTTGATTCCTACCTTTTGTGGGTTTTTTGTTTGTTGTTTTTTTTAGATTTTATTTATTTGAGAGAGAGAGCAAAGTGAGCAGGGGAAAGGGGAGGGGGAGAACTGTAGTCCCCACTGAGCGAGAAGCCCGACTCAATCCCAAGACCCTTGAGATCATGACCTGAGCCAGAGGCAGACGCTTAACGGCCTGAGCCACCCAGGCACCCCTACCTTTTTGTCATTGACATTCTTAATCCAGGGTAGGAAAAGTGGGTCTAGCTTCCGGTCTGCTGCTTACTTTGACAGCTTTGTGAATCTTGAAGCTCCCTGTCCGTTTGCTAAAGATCCGCCAGAGTTAGGCTGTAGCTAATTTACTGGCATTTCAACCTAAACCAAGGTTTCTCAACCTTGACACTGCTGACACATTGGCTGAATAACTCTTGCTTGTTGGGGCTATCCTGCTCATCAGAGGGTGTTTCCCGGCATCCCTGGCCTCTACCCACCAGATGCCAGTAACACCCGTCTCTCGGTTGTGACAACCAAAAATGCCACTGGCCACTGCCCCACGTCTCCTGGGCAACAGAACTCCCTGGTTAGAACCACTACCTAAACATTCTCTATTCTTTAATTTCCAGCTTCTAAAGAATACCAACATATAACCATGCTGATAAATGTTGATGGGTGTAGATAAAATAGTGAAGGAGATATTGACCTCTCTTTTCCTGTGTCACACGCAAGGGCCTGTAAGTACCCAGCAGGCCCCGTCGGCCGTACAGTAGCCACAGCCAGCATGCTGTGGCAATGAGCAGACCCGGAGCCCCAGCTGGGAGAGGAGGGATCCAGGGTGAGCCGGGCCTGGATTTAAAACAGCGGCCGAGGCACCTAAGTGTCTGCCTTTAGCTCAGGTCATGATCCCAGGGGCCTGGGATTGAGTCCCGCACTGGGCTCCCTACTTGTTGGGAAGCCTGCTTCTCCCTCTCCCACTCATCCTGCTTGTGTTCCCTCTCTCGCTGTCTCTCTCTGTCAAATAAATAAATAAAATATTTTAAAAAATAAAATAAAATAGCAGCCAAAGACTGAGCCCTCTTCCCACTGCAGCGACTCTGATGTTCGTTTACAGATCTGCTGAAAAAAGGTAAAAAACAGTCTTTCTGTGAATGGCGTCCTGCCAGGCCGCACAACTGTGGAGGCAAGAAATTAAACACAGCAAGGGGCTACTGAGTCAGGAGCATCTGGGGTGTGGGGAAGCCAGGCCTCTGGCTGGACTGGAAGCAGGTGCAGGTGGGGAGTCTGGGCTCGGGGCCCTTAGAGTTGGTGGGTTTTCCTCGTCTACGTAATTCTAAAGAACTCAAGGAGCTAGAAAAGATAGCTTTTAAAAACTGCCCAATGCTGCCTTCTGGTGCCCGTTCTCCCAGCGGACTGATGTTTGTCCTTAAACCAGTCCTTTCAGCTCCCGGGGCCTCGATTTTCCCCTCAGCAAGACTGAGGGCAGTTAAGAGCGACCTGCTCCCTGGGGGCCGAGTCTCCCCGGGGGTCCAACTCGGTGATTAGTCTCCAGTGAGAAGGGAAGTGGAGGGAGATCAGTAAGGAGCTCAGTAATGAAGGTGTGATCTTTAGCCAGAGCTTTTCCTCCCCACATTTGCATAAAGGACATGACCCTACCTGGCCAGTTGGGTTCGATGGAATGCTAGGGGCCAATTATCATTCAGTCAAAAGGTCAGAAAACCATCTTAAGCTTTTCTTCCCATATTTTGTCAACTATGATACCGTTTTTAAAACCGTACACCTTTTTACTATGTACGTTTAACCTCTTTTTAGGACTCTTCCCTCCTGTACCCCCAGTCCTGCTGTTCTCAGGAATTCAAGCAACCGCTAGACTAGCTCCCCTTGTGGCATAAAGGCCCCAGAAGGTGGTGACGCCAGACTCCTCTTCCCTGTGCCGGAAGTTCCGAGCAGTGGCTCCTTAGGCACATACCTGGGGCGGGGGCGACTGGCCCATCCTGCAGGTCCTGGGTGGGCCCCGTGGCCTCGCTGGGCTTGGGGCTCGGCTGCCCAGGTTTGTGCCCGAGGAGGTGATACTTGTAGATGTCCATCATCAGGAACTCATTGAACTGCACGTGTTCTTGCCGCTTCAGGGGCGTGCCATGGCTGGACCAGCTCAGCCGCTGCAGGTGGATGCACAGACACTGGGGGAGCTGCAGGGGGAGAGAAAGCAGAGGAGACCACGTGTTGGACTGGGGGGGGGGTCCCTGAGGGCAGAGCCGACAAGGTGTGCGGGTTGGGCTCACCTTGCCTAGTTTCAGCTGTTTAACAAAGGTGGTCCTCTGGTGCTCCACCTTCTCCCCATTCAACGTCCCTTTGGCTTCGATCTGAAATAAGAGAAAGATGGCTCTGCAGAATTCCTTGGAACGAAACGTCTGTGGAGGGCTGCAGCCAGGTCGGTGTTAGGTCTGTATTTAGTTGGCACCTGACTTGGACCTGCGAAAGGAGCTCGGCTACCCAGTTAATTGTGAGATGCTCTCACTGTTTTACTGTTAAGTAAGAGTGACAGTGGGGACAAGAGAAAGGACGGCATGACAAGGAACTCTGCTGCGGCGCGTCATCTATTTTGTTCTACGTCTTCAGAAATTCTGGTCCCCATGGTTCCTCTTCTTCAGAGGATGACATGCGGACACTCAGGGGAGTCAAGCCCGTGAGAATTGGCAGGTGAGTGCTCCCATCTCAGAGCACCACACTCACAGTTTCTCTTTAAATATTCTGCAGATGAAGTAAACTCATCTGGGAAAGAGCTCTGGTCCACAGGCTACCGATTTCCCAGCCAAGTTACGTAGCTGAGGCCGCAAAGCCCCCCTGGCTCTAGTTGGAAGAGCTCAGGCCAGTGGAGAGCAGCGGCATGAGAGGTACTGCATCAGGACACACGGGCCAGCTCGGGGGTGACACCGGGCATTAGAGGCATACCTGCGTACAGTTGTCACATACGACGTCCCGCACCGATTCGGAGGAGATAAAGTGGTGAAGGCAGTGGTCCAGGGTCAGTGGATGCCCCTTAAGCACCGGAGAGCAAAATTCACGATTACCGGTCAATTACAAGGTAACTATTAACAGAAGGCAATGTGATCCCAGAGCTTTATTTTTGCTTATATGGGCAATAAAGCTTGACAGATGCAACTGGACGTTCCCTGAGCATATGTGGAGCTCTCAAAGCTTCCTACACTTGCTGTTATGGGTGGATTCAAGGCTATGAGGACGTATATAACACAGCAGAAACTTACAGACTCCCACAGCATTTTAGAGATCTTTGAATTTGAGATTAATACGTTTGTGTGTGTGTGTTGAGAAAAAGCCGAAATTCCTGGAACTGGAGAAAAACCATTCACTCTCTTCTCCCCCCAGATTGGGCCATGGTACCACACATGACAACCAAGACAGGTTCAGCCAACCATGTGCCTGAGTAACGCACAGGACATCGGCTACACAAAGTGCCTCAAAGCCCGCTCAGATTTCAGTGTCTCCAAAATGGACCCCAAATAAACCATCGCTCAGTACATACCCACGTGGCAGCTGGGATACTCAGTGAAAGGCTGTCGAAGGTATCAAATCGAACAGGACTCTGAAACAAACATTGCAGAAAATCCAGAAAGGAAGCACGTTCAAACCAGAGCTTTAGAGATGGGAAGACACACACCTATGAAACAGCTTAGTATTTTGATGCCCAGCGCTGACATAATGAAACACGGTGTACTTACCTAGAAGCAAATTCTGTTACAAACAACCCTGTCAATGTAAGCGGTACAGTAATACCGAAGGCCAGTTTATAAGATCACGGTAAGAGAACATCCCTGACCGGTAATGTAGGGATTTTATCCTCAGGAAATAACCATGGACAAAACTGTAAGGATGTTCATCCCAGCATTATTTATAGCAGCAAAATGTGAATAGTTGAAATTTCTAGGGAACAATTAAATGAATTACATCATATCCACAGAAGAGCACGCTCTGTTCCAAATAGCACAGTAGGAGTGTGTGAGTGTACAGAAAGACACACCTATTATGTTACTAACTGCAAAAAAACCCAGATGATAAAACAGGATAAAAATTGCTGCTTTTGGTGATGGCAAAGTAGCTTAGCTAGACTAGCTGTCCTTGAGATAATGCATAGAAATTCTGGACCAAAACAAAACACAAGCATTCGGATGATTGGAGAGCTACTGCCAAGTCCTGGGAAAACAGGAACTTTACAGTGAGATTTGCACTGTGTGACTTTTTGCTTGAGGGAACTCCCCAGCTTATGCTGTTCAGTATCAGGTGGCAGAAAGCTGCGTTCTCACAGGATGGAGGTCTCAGAAGACAGAGCCCAGGCTGGTACAGAGGCTGGGGGAAATCCCAGAAAGAGGGCAGCCACAGAGAGGATGAGGCCCCAAATCAATGTACAAACCCTGCCCAGTTCCAAGGCACGGACATGCAAGTGTGCACACCCACACAGGGAAACCCCAGGAGCCTAGCCAAAAAGCTAAAGCGAGAAGCTGAAAAAACTGCCCCGAGATTTTGCTGCCCAACGTGAGGAAAGCAGTTTGGCTTTGAGCTCAGCCCAGTCAACTGCACATCGGAACAGAATTCATTATTTTTCAGAGAAACGTAACAGAATCCAAGTCTCTACTACAATGTTAAATATGCAAAAAAAATTACTAGACATACAGTGCGAAAAGGAAAATATGACCCATGGTGAAGGATCCCATGGATGACCTGGATACTGAAATTAACACGAGGGCCTTAAAAGAGAATTGTGACAAGTAAGCTCAAAGGAACAAAGGAAGAGAGTTATTTAGTCCTGGTGGAGGACAAATGGAGAGTCTTAGCAGATAAATGGAAACTATAAAGAACCAAATGGATATTATACAACTAAGAAAAATAACTGAAATGAATAGTTCCCTGAGGGGCGCCTGGGTGGCTCAGTGGATTAAGCCTCCACCTTCGGCTCAGGTCATGATCTCAGGGTCCTGGGATCCAGCCCCGCATTGGGCTCCCTGCTCAGTGGGGCATTTGCTTCTCCCTCTCTCTCTCTGCCCTCCTGGTGCCTGCTCTCATGTTCCCTCTCTCATAAATCAGTAAAATCTTGAAAGAAAGAAAGGAAGGAAGGAAGAAATGTTCACTGGACAAGCAAAGTGAAGACAGAGCAGAGGCTATGAACTCGAAGATAAGTCCACAGACTTATCCAATTTGAAGGATGTGGAGGAAAGAGGTTGAAGATAAATGAACCAAGCCTCAGTGAGTTGTGGAACGATACCAAGCGGACCAATGAGGAGAGAATGGGGTATACATAACATTTTGGGAAAAAATAATGGCCCCCAAAATGTGCAAATTTGGTGAAAAACATAAAAGGTACAGATTTATGAGATTCAGCAAATTCCAAACAAATACAAAGAAAATGAACCTGGGCGCAGGGTGGACAAACTGCCGAGGCTCAAAAGTAGTGAGAAAATCTTACAAGCTGGCAGAGAGAGAAAAACGAGACGTCACGTACAGGAGGACGATGTGAATGATGCTGGGTGTGCGTCCAAAAAGCTGGAGGCCAGAAGGCAAGAGAACAGAGCCTTTCTAGTGACAAGCTGGAAGAAAGCAAGGCAGGCGTGCGGGCGCCCCTGCCAAAGTCACCGCTGACTTACCGTTTCACCATGCAGGGAGACGAAGGGGAAGATCTAGGTGGAGGGTAGTGCAGGCCAAAGTTGGATCAAAAATAAGACAACAGAAAGAGATATCCTATAAAAACCCTAGTTAGGGGCACCTAACTCTTGATTTCGTCTCAGGTCATGACCTCGGGGTTGTGAGATCGAGCCCTGCCTCAGGCTCCACGCTTAGCAGAGTCTGCTGGAGAGACTGTCTGTGCCTCTCCATCTGCCCACCCCCACCCCTCGGCTCTCTCTCAAATAAATAAATAAATAAAATTTAAAAAAAAAAAAAAGGGAAGAAAGAAATACTACTTAGATGGAAACTAACCAGACAAAATAGACTCCAGGACAAAGATAAAATACTTACCAGAGTGAAAAGGGGACATTTTATCAAGACAGTGAGAGTCAACTCATCATTAGTAAATGTCTGTGTACCTAACAGCAAAGTCTCATACGAAATTCTGCAAAAATAAAACTCAAAAAAGAAAAAGAAATGGATAATTCTAGCAGATTTAAGGAAGATTTAATTTAAGGAAGAAATAATACCGATCTTAACCAAAGTCTTCCAGGAAATGGGGGAAGGAACACTTCCCCACTCACGTTATGAGGGTAGTATGATCCCCGTAATGAAACCTGACAAGACATTACAAGAAAACTGTAAGACTGATAGTCCTCATAGACATAGACACGAAGTACATCACAGTAAAGTGTTCATTCCAGAAACACAAAGCTAGTTTAACCTTAGAAAAAGCAATCACTGCAATTCACCATGTTAATGGAATGAAAGAAAATCATGATGCTAGAAAAGGGGCTAGTCAGAACCCTCTTGACTAGAAGGAGCTAGTCAAGAACCATGTATTGTATGATTACACGCATACAAAATATCAGAATACGCAACTACAGAGACTGAAAGTGGGTAGTAGTCGCCTAAGGCTAGAAGACTGGGGGAAATGGAGAGTACAGGGGGTTCTTTTGCCGGGAGGTGGGGAGGCTGAAAATATCCTAAAATTGATTGAGATGATAGTTACACAATTCTCTATTTTTGTATTTATGTTGGAAACTTTCCTAATAAAAAGTTATTTTAACATGTCAAAATTAGGGCACCTGAGTGGCTCAGTTGGTTGGGCCGCTGCCTTTGGCTCAGGTCAGGAGCCCAGAGTCCCAGGATCGAGTCCCGCATCAGGCTCCCGGCTCTGCCGGGAGTCTGCTTCTCCCTCTGACCTTCCCCCTCTCATGCTCTCCCTCACTCTCTCTCTCTCAAATAAATAAATAAAATATTTAAAAAAAAAAAGTAAAAAAACAAAACACCCAAACCCCACCAAACAACAGAATCTGTTGTCTACTGTCAGTGTAGACCCAACCTCAAGACTCAGGTCTGCTACTCTCAGTGCAGAAGATGCCACAGAGGGTCAAAGGACATGCGGGCACTGAGTAAAGGGAGGCGGTCTATCCATGAGGTAAGCAGAGCCAGGCGACCACAAACGCCGTCTACCAACATCAGTCCACACTCCATGCCTCCCGAGTCTCAAGTTGAAAGGGAACCTCACCAGAAAACAGCCAAGCACTGGTACTGTATTTACCTGGTGTTCACAGTGTTTGCAGACCATGTTGCTCGTCAGCCTTCCATGGAAAGGATGCTGAGATTTCCAGTGATTGGATGTGGGGTGAGGTGAGCCTGGAACACAGAACATGTCTCGCCGTGTGCCACCTTGGCACCAACCTCAAAGCTCACCCTCCTTTTTAGTATTTGGTGGTAACTCCCTCTTTGAAATAAATGTTCCTGAAAAGTAAACTGAAATAGCTTTCTTTATGGACTTCCATCAAAAAGACAACCCATCCCATTCACAGGAAAATTTATGCAAGTCCTTCGATGTGGTTTCTGTATAATGGGTACAGCCCATTTAAAAAAGGAATTTGTACCATATGTTAGCTAACTTGAATTTAAATAAAGACTTGAAAGGAAACAAAATTAAATAAAAAAAGGAACTGGTGTTGAATAATGTATTTATTAGATGTTTAAGATATTTAGATGTCCAAGGAAGGACACCACGAGAGACTATTCCAGAAAGGGAGATAAACTTCTGAAAATCATCAGAGTAAGCAAGTTCTGAAAAACAGGAATTTTTTTTTTTTTTTTATAAGATGGGAGTTGGAGTAATCAACAGTATGGTAGGCTAGTCAGAAACACATGCCCTATAGTCAGGCAGCCCTGGGCTCTGTCCTGGCTTAGCTTCTCATTAGTTTTATGACCCAGGAAGTCACTTCATCTCTGTGAACCTTGGTTCACTGGAAATAGGGACAATTATTAGCCCATTATCCCCACGATCAACTTCACACCACTGTTGTGAGGCTTAAATGAGACGCTACAGGGCGCATCACACAGTTTGGGCCTGAAAAGATAGTCACTGTTATTACTAGTGATGCATAACGGAAGTCACATGTCTTTTTTTTTCCCCCTTAAGTTTAGGTCTTAAGAAAAAAACAATCTCTGGGGCGCCTGGGTGGCTCAGTGGGTTGAAGCTTCTGCCTTCAGCTCAGGTCATGGTTCTGGGGTACTGGGATCGAGCCCCGCATCGGGCTCTCTGCTCCGCGGGGAGCCTGCTTCCTCCTCTCTCTCTCTGCCTGCCTCTCTGCCTGCTTGTGATCTCTGTCTGTCAAATAAATAAATAAAATCTTTAAAAAAAAAAAAAAAAGAAAGAAAAAACCATCTCCTCCTAACGAGGACTGTGATCACTGCTGAGGACATGGCAGTTTCAGCTTAAGGAGCTCTTCATGAGATCAGTTCAAGAAGGTAGAAAGGAAACCCTTGTTGGAAGTAGAAATAAGTCCGTTGCTTTTTTTTCCCAGGTGGGAAACAGAGCAAGGTGTGAGGGAACAATTCAAGATGGCCCAAGGGAACAAGGTAGAGCTGTCTGTAAAACCCAAGCTCCTCTGCAAGTACACACAGCTCCAGCTGGACTGGATGTCCCCAGGAAAAAAGTTGTTTTAAACAAGCAAATCACTGTCACATCTCAAAAGTACCCATCTTACATGTTCTAGTTCAAGGGGAATGATTACCTCTTGTGCGGCAGGTTATTTGTTTAGGAGTTATTTCTGGCTGCTGCTATAGGGGAAAAAAGAAAAAAAACCAGACTGAAAATCCAGCTGCGATCCCTTTTACCCCACCTCACCCTGCTCCTAAAGCTTACGAGTCTCCCTGCTGGTTGCACCACTTAAACCCAGTTTCTAACCAGAGATCCTAACAGAAGCCCTAATGAGTCTCTCTGGCTAGTAACCGTACCCAATCTTTCATTAAATGGAAAACACATTTCCTGTCTCTGGAACATTCCTCCCCACTCCTTTATTAGTTAACTTTTATCGACTCCCTAATATTTATCATGTTCCAGGGAAATGAGGATTCATTTAGCATTCCTGTGGCTCCTTGTTCCCTGCATTAAATAGAGGGAAAAATACCTTCTCTTCTCCAAACCAAGACAAATTGCAGTAATGAAATCCTTTTAAAGAGCCCTGACACCCCTAACCAAAGTCACCAACTGCAAAGGTTGCAGCTGAAGACAATCCCCCAGCCCCACGCCCACTCCTGATTTTTACTGAGACTTAGTTCCGAGTTTAGAGTCGTACAAGGACTATACTCACGTTCCCTATCCATCCCCGTGAAAAAGGCACAAACCACACACACATCTTGTAACTACTACGGGCTTACCTCCAGGGAATGCACATCAAATAAATGGGTGACCCGGGGCTGTCGGTCCCGCTCGTCTTCCAGGGACGAGGTAATGACATGGAATAACTCGTGGGCATCCTGTCAAAGGGCAAAGCAGCTTCAGAGACGCCCGACGGGGCCCTGGGTGCACCGCCAGGCAGAATCCTGCAGCTAAGAGGGCAGAATTGCTTTCCACCTTCTCAAGCTTCAGCCTATTGAATGGAACTTTATATCCCAGACATTTTCACCCCAAAGGCCACCCAAGGGGAGAGAGAAGGAGAGCGAGCTGGGGTTGGGGGGGCTGCCTTCACACCAGCTGTCTCTGAGCCTGTTTCAGCTTTGTCAACATGACCCTGACCTCCACTGGGCTGCTTCACTGTGGTAAAGCGCGCATGTGGCATCCAAGCTGCCTTCTGAGCCTGTTTACATAGCCCTATGGGGTGAAGCACACTCACACTGTTGTGTGACCATCAGCATAACTCATCTAGCTTTCCCAACCGAAACTCTGTCCCCATATAATTCTGACCCCACCCCCTCCCTGGCGGCCACCTCTGTGTCCAGCAGTTTGGCTCCTTGTGGGAACTTGCACAAGGAATCATAGTGTTTGTCCTTCCATGACTGACTGGCTCCACTGAGCTCGAAGTCTGTGAGGCTCACCCACGGTGTAGACCATGTCAGCATCTCCTTCCTTCGTGAAGTTGAGTAATATTCCTTTGTGTGTGTATATAAATACCTAAGCACATACAGGCATATATATCCTATTGCATGTGTGCGCATGTGCGCACACACACGCGCGCGCGCGCGCACATGCACGCACACACACACACACACCCCCCACATCTTGTGTATCCATTCCTGCGCTGATGGACACGGGGCTGCTTCGACCTTCGGCGGTCATGGATAGTACAGCTATGCATATGGGTGCACGAGTATCCGCTGGAGTCCCGGCTTCCGGTTCTTTGGGGCACACACCTGGACATGGAATTGTTCATCATATGGCAGGGGGCTGCTCTCCCCAAAAGCCAAAACCATCCCTGGCTCTTCAGGGATGGGCGGGTCTCTCCTCCCCGGAATTCTGGAGGCACTGAGAGCTGTGCTCCCCCTGCAGCCACCAGGGTGATCTTTTAAGAGGTAGATGCCTTTATTCTTCGGCTTTCAACGGTGAGCCAGCACACACGTTCCCATCTCGGGGCCTGCTCTTCCCGTCCCATCTTCACACAGCTGCCTCCTTCTCATCCTTCAAATTTCTGCTGAGAAGGCATGTCCTGAAGGAGACCCTCCCGCAAGGACCCTCCCTGACACAAGACCCCCACTTCCACCTTCTGCCAGTGCAGCTGGGGGGGTCCTCTACCTCCAACACACACCCAAATTTCAGAGGACTCTGTCTCCCCTGCCTCAACGCCAGTCTGAGCCAGGCCATCAGCAGCCCAGATGCCTGCAACGGCCTCCCTACTTTCCTGTCCGCTCCCTCTGCCCCACTATGGTCTCCCTGGTACAGCACATCCTGTTAAAACACAGATCAGGGCATAGCAATCCCTGTTCCAGGCCGCCAGTGGCTCCCCACCACACACAGAACAGAAGCCCAACTCCGGCCCAGGGCACCCGGGGGCCCGCACAATCTGCCCCTTGCCGCTGTCTGAGCCCCTCCCCCCGACTGCCCTCCTGCCCTTGGCCACAGCCATGCTGGCCCCCTTGCCCTTCCCCAAACGTGGTACCCTCTCACCCTTCGAGGTCCTGTCTGAAACACTCTGTGCCCAGCTCCTCACAGGCCTCCCTCATTTTCAGAATTCAGGTCTCAGCAAAAACCTCACGTCTCCAGAAGAGCCTTCCCTACCTAAGGGAGTCTCTGCACTGCTTTTCTCCCCCCCCACCCCAGCTCTAGGCCCCCCAGCTCGCACTGGCACATCAGCACACTTTTCTTCTTGTTAGTGGATCTTGAAATGACCTCTTTACCATCCACAGTCCTCTGCTAGAATATGAACTCCCTGTGAGCAGGAGCCCGGCAAGTCCCATTTGCCACCACGACCCCAGGCCCTCAACAGGCCCCACCTGAGGCAGGCATTCCACAAACATTTGCGGCATGTATCCATGAATCCCCTCCCAGGCTAGGAACAGCAGTTAGCAAGAGAGTGATGGGAGGTTCAAAGATAAATGAGGCAAGGCCCTGGAGGGACTCACAACCCAGGGGTAGATGGGGCAGCCTGGCTAGTGATCTAGCAGCGGCGCTAAGCCTGAAGGTGGACTGGCTCATCCAGGGAGGCTCGCGGACAAGGCATCTGAAGCAGGAGCAGGGGTTCACCAAGGAGAAGAATCCCAAGATAGGCTGGAGTCAGACCCAAACCCTATTCTATCCCTCTCAGCCACGGAACTACTTGGCCTTGAGACAAGGAATGTCTTGAAGCAGAGGGTAGCTTCGCTGTGCACTTCTACACCAGAGTGGCCCGAATCCTGCCTTTGCACCTTTAACAGCTGTGTAACTCTGGGATTCTCTGAACCTCAATGTTCTCCTCTGCAAGATGGGGACAGTAACAGTGAGTCCTTACAGGCATGCCATGGGGATGAACACAGAGAAGTCACACGAGTCCAGCACCTGGCCCGATATGTCCCCCATGGCTCTAGCTCCGAAAAGTGGGTGGGAGTGCGAGTCTGCCACTGACTGACAAGATCAGTAATGATGAAGATGCGCACAGGCCCCAGGCCAGGCGGGAGGAGGCCGATGGCCAGCCACGCCTGCCTCTTTCCCAAGCACACCACAGCACTGAGTGGCTCGGTGATGACTGCAGGCTGAAGCTGCTGGAAACACTTCCCAAGAGGAACGGGGACATCGGTGGGTCCTTGACAGAAGAGCAGGACTTAGACAAGGGACCTGAGGTCCTTGGGACTAAATCGCAGTCACTCACTCGGTTTAGGGAGAGGAAAACGAGGCTAAATCATGTCAGCTACCAGAGGAGGATTTAGTAAGCATTTTCTAAGTGGAAAAACATTTCAATAGACAAGGGATTCATCGAGACGCACTATAAGAGAGTTGAACCCATCAACACTGTGTTTAAAAAGGAACACCTGGGGGCACCTGGGTGGCTCAGTGGGTTAAGCATCTGCCTTCGGCTCAGGTCATGATCCCAGGGTCCTGGGATCGAGCCCCACATCAGGCTCTCCGCTCAGCGGGAGACCTGCTTCTCCCTCTCCTCCTGCTTGTGTTCCCTCTCTCACTGTGCCTCTCTCTGTCAATATAAACGAAATCTTTTAAAAAAAAAAAAAAGGAACACCTGCTTGGCTTCAGCCTAGGATGGAAATAGAGGTAGTCTTTAAAAATAAGGGGAGCTGGAAAGCTTTCCCACCTCACTTTCCAGCATTTTTAAATGCTTTTCACTCCCAGCCCACCCTTTTGGGGGCCTAACAGCCATCTCCCATTTCTCAGGTCCGCTGTCTGGACAGGTGAGGCAGGAGCACCCAACACAGAGCTGGCCGAAGCCGGCCCGGAATGTGGCCAGGGAGGACGGTAAGACGACCTATCCCTACAACTTCACCGTCTCAGCTTCGGCCAGACTCACTGTCCAGACTAGCAGTCTTGAGGAGGAGGACGGTGGCCAGGACCAAAAAAGGCAGTGAATCTGTAGTTGTGGGAAAAGGGGTCCGAGGGGCTGGAGTAAGGCCCTGGGGCTGCTCATGACACCTGCTCAAGGTCGGGGGCCACTTCAATTAATCTAGCCTCTAAAAACGGATTTCTTTTTTTTTAAATGAGGATGTGGTTCAAAAAAGGGTCTCACCTGAATCTCTCAGCTCTTATGGTAAAGCCACCTGCTTGCTGCTCTCCAAAGGACCCAGGTAATCGAGCGCAAAGTCACTCAAGGACCAAACAGAGGCTCGCTCTTTGGCAACTGTTCGAACCCTATCCTGCTAACCTTCCAGCCACTGGGAAAACAAAACCAAAACCAAAAACAGCTGTCTTTTTCGTCTGACCACGAGAACAGGAACAACGTTCGTGATCTGGTCCCAGAGTCCTAAACTGCCAGAGAAATGTACGCTCAGACCAGGCAAGTGCAAGGTCAACACTAGCATTTATTCCTCATGCCGCAGCATCGAGGCTAGTTTTCAGCCCTCATTGCCAGTGCAGGCCCCAGCGCGTGAGTGCGCAGGACTTTGAATGGGGTGTTCACCTGTTCTTCAAAGGAAGAGATCTGCCATCTGTACATTCTTAAGACATCCAACAAGCAGCTTGCGTCTAAGACCTCATCGTCGGTGACTTCTTGGCAGGACAGAGCTGGAAACCAGAAAGGCAACTGTTAGATTCACGGGCGAAACACCAAACCAGGAAACCTACCCCGCGCAACATATCAAAGCTAATTAAGCATCTCACTGTACAATTCACCTTGGAATCACAGCTCTTTCATTATTCCTCTCTGTAGCCTCACCCAAGGCTTAGAGGGCTGTTAGACACTGTGTGTTTCCTGAGTGAATGTGGTTTTTTCATGAGCCTGTAGCATTTAAATGAAGAAACCGGCTTCAGCTTTTTGAATTACTGCCTCAATATAAATTGTTACAAGATTTCTACTGAATGAAATGGTTTTAACTCACAACTCTGAGGGCAGAAGGGCCCTTAAACATTTCATCTAGTCCAAGCCACACTCAGTGCTTGACTCGCCTCTATCGGACCCTCTCTGAGGCCACAGGGCCTTCGCTTGTGTCCATCCGCCCTGGAGTTTCTGATTATCACGGTAAAGCACCAAGTCGTATGTGGCAGCCTGAAGGGGACTGCTGTGGGGTTTACTTTTCTTTCTTTCATGTAGACCCCATGGCCAGTGTAGAGCCCAACACGGGGCTTGAACTCATGACCATGAGATCAAGACCTGAGCTGAGATCAAGAACCAGACACTCAACCGATTGAGCCAATCAGGTGCCCCTGAGTTTACTTTTCAGTCCTAAGTAGAATCAAGCCTAATGAACAAAAACACAAGTGTGATGGGCTTATGAGTTTACATTATAGTTACAGCTAGATCAAGGGTTGGCAAACATTGTCAAGGGTCAGACAAGAGATATTTTTGGCTTTGCGGGCTCTGCAGCAGCTACTCAACTCTGCTATCAAAGCACCCCAGCAGCCATAAAGAGCAAGTAAATGGGCACAAATGTTTCAATAAAACTTTATTGACGAAAGCACGCAGTGGGGCAGACATGGTCCGCACACCATAGTTTGCTGATTTCCTGATCTTGCTGGCCCCCTACCACAGTATATTTCACTGGACCACGACTGCTAGAGTATGGAAGATAAAAATACTGGGGCCAGGGGCGCCTGGGTGGCTCAGTGGATTAGGGCCTCTGCCTTCGGCTCAGGTCATGATCCCATGGTCCTGGGATCGAGCCCCACATCGGGCTCTCTGCTCCGTGGGGAGCCTGCTTTCTCCTCTCTCTCTGCCTGCTTGTGATTTCTGTCTGTCAAATAAATAAATAAAATCTTTAAAAAAAAAAAAAAATACTGGGGCCTGCCACCTCAGGGCAGCTTCCCAAATGCAATTAACTCTGGGAAAACGAAGCCAGCCTATTTCTTCTCTTTGATCTGCAGTTAGTGTACTTGAGACATTCCTTTGACTACTTCAGGCTCTGACTTGGGAGGTTCTCAGCAACCTCCATCTGGATCTGAACGTGGTGGTGCCTCTGGGTGGTAACGTGGTGAGAAGCAGCAGCCCAGTAGTCAGTGATAAGTCCTGAGGCCTGTTTTACCAGGGCAGATCTAGCCTGGTGTCAGACCTTTACCCTCCAGAACAAAGGGAGCCTTTCAGAAGGCAACTATACTTCCCTTTCTCCTCCTACACTCCTCAGGCAGCCTGTCAGTTGGCTTTTTTTCCTCCAAAGGAAAATTTTACTGTCCCCTTTAGCCTAATTTTGCCTAAAATGCTGTGGGACGATTTGGCAATATCTACGACTTTTCATATCCTACAATTCATATTCTAGTAATCTCTCTCAGGATCTATGCTAGGGAAACAAAGGCTTGTGTGCACTATGGGCGCAAATAAGAACATTCACTGTAGCCCGTTTATGACAACAAGGCCCCGGAGGCAAACAAATAGCTAAATAATAGTATCTTGCCATTATGGATACTGTGCAACTGTGAAAGTGAACGAGGTTTGCAAATCGCACGTCTGATAAGGGACTGACATCCAGAACATATTAAGAGTGCCTGAGACATAACAATAAAAACACAGACAACCCAATTCAAAAATGGAGAAGGGACTGGAGTAGACATTTACAAAACGAAAACAAACACAAAAAACACAACGATACAAATGGCCAGAAACACAGGAAAACTCCTGCTCAACAATACTTCTCAGTAGGGAAATGCAGATCAAAACCACAATAAGATGATCGCCTCACACCCAAGACTGCTACTGTCAAAAAGACAGACAATAACAAGTGTTGGTGAGGATGTGGAGAGTTAGAGCGCTGCGTGCACTGTCAGGGGAAGGCAAAATGGTGCATCTGCCCTGGAAAACAGCATAAGTCCCATAAGAATTAAACAGAATTTCCACCTGATCCAGTAATTCCGCTTCTAAGTATAGACCCCAAAAGAATTAGGAGCAGGGACATGAGTAGAGATCTGTACACCCATGCTCACAGCAGCACTATTCACAGTAGCCAGTGGGGGGAACCACCCAAATGTCCCTTGACTTATGAATGGACAAACAAAATGCCACATGTACACACAATGGGGTATTATTCCTCTGAAGCCTTAAACAGGAATGGAATTCTGCCCCACACTACAGCGTGGATGAACCTCAAGGACATGATGCTGAGTGAAATAAGCCAGAAGCATGAGGACAAACACTGTAGGATTCCACCTCTGGGAGATACAGAATCAAACTCAGAGACAGAAAGTACGACTGTGGTTTCCAGGATCTGGGGAGCGAGGAGAATGGGAAGTCATTGCTTAATAGACAGAGTTTCAGGATGGGATGATGGAAAAGTTCTGGTGAAGAGAAGAGTGGGTTCGGTTACCCAACGATGTGAAGGTACTCAAAATGCTACCCAAACATGCACTTAAAAATGGTTAAGATGGTACATGCTTCATGTTATGGATATTTTACCATAATTTTTAAAAAGTGTGCAGTAGGAATGAGCAGGCAACCCACAGAAGATATAAGCCCGATAAACTCACAAAGAGAAAAAGACGAATTTAGGGCTATGTGTGCTAAAACGGACACTCTTCCACCATAGATGATATTATGCTATTTGGTTATGAAAAAACATAAACAAAACAATATATAATTTCTACAGGTGCTTAGAAACATATTTAAGTCCACAGAAAATGGTCTGGAAGGATACATTTGTATTTTTCTTTGGAAAGAAATGAGGGGAACGGGAGCAGGGCAGTGATAAAGGGGAACTGTCACTTTATGCGTGATGCTTTAAATTTTTACCAGCAGAGTGTAGTCAAGCGTTACTTGTGAAATTAAAAATTATCTCTAAAACCCAAAATAAATGCCCCTGAAAAGCAGAGACAGGGAAGGGAGCCTAGACTCTAGGTGTAGCACGGCTCCGGTTCCCAGCCCTGGGTCATGCATGTGAAGAGGGGAGACCAGTGGTCATGCTGGGACAGGTACTCAACCTGTGTTGTACCGCCCACATTTCAGCTTTCCGCTCTGGGATGGTACTTGCTTACAACAGGGGAGCAGAAGAAATTACTTTCAAATTGCCTGTGATACAGAAGAGCAGAACTCGCTTTCTGTGTCAAGCTGAGATCACCAGGGAACACATCTCCGCAAAGCGACAGTGAACTGAGTGTTTTCTAAATCCAGTTTTTTTCCTGACTGTGAGAGGGATATATGCTTACCGTTGAGAGCTTTAGAAATACGGTTGTTATAAGAGACTCTTAATCTCACAAAACAAACGGAGGGTTGCTGGGGGGAGGGGGGGAGGGAGAGGGTGGTTGAGTTACAGACATTGTGGAGGGTATGTACTATGGTGAGTGCTGTGAAGTGTGTAAGCCTGATGGTTCACAGACCTGGACCCCTGGAGCTAATAATACATTATATGTTAATAAAAATTAAAAGAAAATTTTAAAACAGAATAATAATAATTTTTTTTTTTTTTTTTAGATTTTTTATTTATTTGACAGACAGAGATCACAAGTAGGCAGAGAGGCAGGCAGAGAGAGAGGGGGAAGCAGGCTCCCTGCGGAGCAGAGAAGCCCGACTCGGGGCTCGATCCCAGGACCCTGGGATCATGACCTGAGCTGAAGGCAGAGGCTTTAACCCACTGAGCCACCCAGGTGCCCCTGAGAATAATAATAATAATTTTAAAAAAGAAAAAGGAATGCAGTTGTTTTGTTTTAAGGTTTCCAAACTGTCAGCTGCACAAGACCAAAATTGCCAAGGTGAACATTTTGGTGTTTTCCTGTCCAGCCTCTATCTGTGGAAATCTTTGCTTTGCTGAAGTCAAATACAACATATTTCAAACACCGCTCTTTTAAACTTAACATTATAGCCTATGCCTCTCCCACATTAAAAACATCAACAACAAAAAACACTTGGCAAAGATGATTCATGATGGCTACATAATATTCCAGTGACTGCTTAATCATTCTCCTGTTGGACACCCCCATGCTCTCCTCCCCTGCTTTCCTTTGTAACCAGGTGTTGGGAAATCTTTGCACACATCCCAGCATTTCCCAAATTGTGTTCTGTGGAATGTCCTCGGGATGTGAAGAGATGTTATGCGAGGAAAAATTAGTTATACAGGCAAAAAGCTGGTTTAAAAATGAAGGTGGACAGGTGACCTCTTCAAACCCATGCCAAGCCTGTATAACAGTGACTCCCTTGGCTCAGGGCCCCTGGTCAGCCACTCCGGAGCTCGTGGGCTCTTACAACTCCATTTCAGGCTAGTGTCAATCATGGTCAAAGGAATTCCCAGGTCAGATGGTACTGGACACTTTGCAAGCTAGCACCGTGTCATTCCAAGCTGCTCTCCGTAAAGGTGGCCCTGTGTCACCCTGCCACCAGCACGTGTGAACATGTTGTCCAACAGCTGGGCAGGACCATGGAGTTTTCAGTCTTTGCTGACAGGCAGCGCAATGATAACTTCACTGTTAAGGTTATTTCTATGTCTTTGATGACGGCCAAGTTGCATATCGGAGTGCCTATTAGATACTCTTCCCATCTACCTAAGTACAGTCTGTACTATTTCTTCTGTGAACTACCTTATCGCTTAGGCTAAGACACTTCTTTTTTCTAAACTTAATAAGCCAGAGTACTTCTTACAACCAAAATGCTTAAGTGGCAGTGGATTTATTCTCTTCCCTAAAAAGCTGTTAATACACTGACAATTTTCAAAAACAAATGGTTACGTCTTTAAATTTTTTTTTTTTTTAAATAGCTGTTTGTATCTATTGCACCCACAGTGTTTTTTGGTTTTCTTTTTCCATGATGATCGGTGTTTCACACAGAAGCTATTAACCCTCTGCCTGCCCTCAGGGCTGCTGCTTTCAAAAGGCACACAATCCCCTTGAAGTTCCCGGCTAGATACCTTTGAGGAGGTGCAACAGCGTTAAGGATAAATACTGGTGGGGGGGGGCCTCCTTCTGATCCCGGGTGTACTGGGTGGTAAACTCTTCCAGCCACTTGATGAAAGTGGGGCAGGCAGACAGGCCTTGCAGCAGGGAGTTCATGAAGCAGGTGTTCCCTAAGTTGACAAGGCCAGGCACCAGCCCTGAAAAACGTTGGGGGAAGAAGAGAAAAGCACATCACATTGGACCAACTCTTTCTCTCCCACTTGGGAGCCAGGGTTTTTGCACTGGAACCTGACACCGAAAATCCCAATCTCAGAAAGTCCTTATCCACAGACATCAGGGGGCCAGGCATTCTGTTTGTACCAAGGTCTGGTCCTAATGCTGCTCCTTCAGAAGACTGTAAGCGACAGAAGGACAGGTCCCCGGTCATGGGTTACTTCTGACCGCCACCACAGTGTCTGGCACGGCTTGTACAAAACACTTTGTAACATCTCTCTCTCATTCTCTCTCTCCTTTGATAAGAAAGCAACATCAGAACAGAAGAAAACCATTGTTCTTTTGTTGCTCCCCAGGACAATGATTTTGTTCTTATAATCAGTGCGAAAGATACCACCAGAGAAATTCTGATCAGTCTTTCTGCGAAGAGATCAACAAAATTTGACATACTTCCCTTTTCTGCTGAAACTTTTTCAAAAAACTTTTTATTACAAAGGTTCTCACACATGCACAAAATGAGAGGATATATAATCAACTCTAATCATAACCACCCCCCCGATTTAACAATGATCAACATTTTGCTATACCGATCCCTTTTTTGTTTGCTTGTTGTAGCTGAATTTTAAGCAACATAAGGAGAGTAGCATTTACAAAAGGGGGCACATTTTAAAATAATGAAATAGAATTTTGTATTAAAGACGGTAGCTGGGAACCCTTACTAGCAGCTAGTCAGCGAAACCACAAACGTGTCACACAATCTGTCAGCTGTACTACTGAACAACACAGGCACCAGAGGAAGAACAGTTAGACAATTAAGCCACGTGAACTTTTTCATTACAGAGCATGTCTCAAACTCAAGATTTTAGAGGGGGAGGAACAGAAATCTTTGCATAATAGGGTCTAAAATAATGAGTCATTAAAAATAATTTCTGCTTAAAAGGAAGCAATGTCCCAAAACTGGAGATACAAGAGAACAAAAAATGCCTTCCTCTTTTTGTACTGTTTTGGGACAGTAAGGGCTTGGGTCAAGTCTACAGACTATGATGCGATAACCTCATTCTTACCTTTTCTACGCTTCTTTCTTTCTGTAATAGGACCCCAAATCACATAGATGCCCGCAGCAAGGGCAGCAGCAATTCCACCTATAACACCCCAGTTCTTCATGACTTTATATCTAGAAAGGAAAATAAGTTTACTATCTTCCCTCATCCCAAACGCAGCACATGTAAATACAGATACAGGTACAAAGAAATAACATTTCATCAAAATAACCGACTGGCCCACCAAACCCCTAATGTTCAAGCTGAACATTCTCATACAGTACAGGGTTATGTCTTGAAACTCAGCATGTTCAGACACTAGGATTTAAAGCTTAAGGCAGGTCACAGAAGCCCCGTCTCACTCAGAGGGGGAGCTCAGGTTTTCCCCTTACTCTGCCTCCCATGCTGGCACCACACTGGCTACGTCAGGGCCTTTGCCTGGAATGCTCTCCCCACTCCCCGGATCACTGCATGGCTCTCTCTCATACCTCCCCTGCACTTCTAACCAACAGTGAGAACCTGCACTGCTGGTCCCTTCTACCCAGTTCTTCATTTTCTTTTTATCACCTTCACTTATTAACTACAGTTATTGTCCCTCACTGGAGAGCAAAGTCCCTGTGGGCAGGGATCTTTGTCTGTTTTATATACCCCAAGTCTCTAGATCATATTTGGCACCTAAGAGGTTCCTAATAGTATTTACTGGATGATTACACACTGGAGAAAACATATAGAAATTAATCTATCTTTTAGAAATAAACAGGGAGGGGAGGCTGGGTGGCTCAGATGGTTAAGCATCTGCCTTCAGCTCAGGTCATGATCCCAGGGTCCTGGGATCGAGTCCCACATCAGGCTCCCTGCTCAGTGGGGAGCCTGCTTCTCCCTCTTCCACTCCCCCTGCTTGTGTTCCCTCTCTCACTGTCTCTCTCAAATACATAAATAAAATCTTAAAAAAAAGAAGAAGAAGAAGAAAGGGGAGTTGCCTTAATCTGGTTCAATTAAGGCTCTGCTCTTCCTTAGAGCATCATTTTCCCTTCTCAGGCTCATCTCTGTCACCTGTACAATGGGGACAACCATGAGACCTGCTTCATGGAGTTCCGACAATCAAACAAGCGCTAGGTCATACGAGGCAAAGGTAAGGGCTTAACAAAAATTAGCTACTACAATTATTAAGTATTAACCATCTCAATTGCATTCGGGAAAGCTATTCTTGAATTTCTTAGTGCTGTATTGTGCTGACTTCCACACAACAGGTGTATTAACAAAAGTGCCTGGAAAAGTTAAAAGAACCATTACTGAAATTCTAAAGCACTATACAACTGCTTTAAATTCCCTAAGCAAACACTAATATTTAAGGGTGCATACTCTATGCCAGGCACTGTGACAATCTTATCTCATCCTAAAGACAATCCCACAGAGGTAGGTTCTGTTATCATCTTCATTTTCTTTTTTTTTTTTTTAAGATTTTTTTTTACTTTAGAGAGAGCAAGAGCAGGGGAGAGAGAGAAGCAAATTCCCCTGCTGAGCAAAGAGCCCGATGCTACGCTCGATCCCAGGACCCTGAGATCATGACCTGGGCTGAAGCCAGATGCTTAACCGAATGAGTCACCCACATGCCCCTATCATCTTAATTTTCATGTTAGCGATGCAGCCAACTTGGTCAAAGTGAGTGAGGCAGCATTGAACTGAACTCATGCCAAGTGTGTGCTTAAAATCACAAACCTCCTGAGGGAAACTGAAGGACAGAGAGTCTGAAGGGATGGGAGAGAGGACTTGCCCAGGTCCTCGGCAAGGTATGGACAAAAAACCCAGTGAAATTTGGTGACTCTGGAAACCCCCATCTCTCTGCAAAACGACAACACAGGAGAGCAGTGGAGTCTAGGAGTAAAAAGATCTGTCTTTTCCCCCAGCTCTACTGTGAGGTCAGCTGTAGGCCACAGGCAAAACCGTCTCAAGGCCCGTTTCCCATCTACAGAATGGGGGCACTGGACAGGACAGCCACTGAGAACTCCCAGCCCTGCCATAATAAGCTCTTTAAATCTGCTCCAGTTCCAGGGGAAAGAAGCTAGGCTGAGCAACAGGTCTCAGTCATTTAGGTTCAGTAATGGGGATGCAGTGTTCAGCTCTCAAGACTGGAGCCCATGGGAGGATGAAGAAAAGAAGGGAAAGAGGGACCCTGACACGACTGGGGGCCCATACTATTGGGGTTCCTAGCAGGAATGGGAGACCTTAACAGAACTGGAAGCCTTTACAGGTTAAGGAGTCCTGATCTGTTCTGGGACCCTTGCAAGACAGAGATTCACAAATCAGACTGAAGACCCACATTGAATAAAGGATCCCTGGCTTGAATGGGGGATGGAGGATGACAGGAATAGGGGTACTGACAAAATGGGGGAAGGGCTAGCAGACCTGGGTGGCTTTGCAGGGCTGTGAGAACCACGGCAGGACTGGGGAGCTTGGCAAGACTGAGGAACGCTGGCAGCCCAGGGCACGACAAGACTGGGAAGCCCAAAAGGACTGGGGGTACCCTGAAAGGATTAAGGGGTCCTGGAAGGCCTGCGCGGCGGCACTGAGAGGGCTGAGGGCCACTGGCAGAATTCGAGGCTTTGACAAGCCTGAGGGTGTCTGGAAGTTCTGGGCACAAGGACAGGATTGGAGGAGGATATGGCAGGTGGGGGGCAGGGCACTGAGAATTTGGGGCGCTAGCAGCACTGGGGAGGGCTGACAGAATTGGCGTTGCCGAAGAAATGGAGGGCCTGGAGGCTCATCCGCCGTCCCGCTTCGGGGCCTGGGCCTCCAACCGAGCCCGACACAGAAGCCTCCGGAATGCTTGCTCCTGCTAGCGCCGTGAAAGGCCGCCGCAGGCCCAGGCTGGGGACCCTGGCCCCGGCCTCTCCGACCGCCCCGCCCCCCAAGTCTCACCTGACGGCCGCCCCGGTCCGCAGGAAGCGCTGGATGGCCCGGTCCGCCGCGGTCATCGCCGCCTGAGCCCGGGTGCTCAGCATCGCGGCCGCGCAGGAGACCCGCGGCCGCGCAGGAGACCCGCCGCCGCCCCCGCCACTACCACAGCGCTGGACCGAGGGCTCGGAAGGTTCCCGAGGCGGCGGAACCTGCAGCCGTAGTCCCAGATCCTCTGGGGAAGGTAGGACAAAGGACCGGCTCCCCCGAGAACCGGAAGCAGCTGCCGCCGGAGACCAAGAGCCGGCGGACCACATCCTTGTTTTCCCGTCTCCCGCTTAGCAACCGGCGTCAGCATCGGTTACCAAGGGAGGCCCTGTGGCTCCGGCCCGCTGGGTGTTCAACCTGTGCTTTGGCTCCGTGCATTTTAAATGTCCCACTTCCAACTCCTGGGACCATTTTAATCTTTTTAGTTATAAAGAGGGTAGGCCCGCCCGAAAGCGGGATCAGGCCTCGGCCACCCTTAGTTATTATTGTCGTCGGGAGTGTAAATAGGTCGCGGAGGAAAGGCCTTTAATGAGCACGTAGGACCATCTCTGACCGCATCACCGAAGAGCGCGAGGCCTTCGATGATAGCCACCGAGCTTACCGTTTACTTACATGCATTGCTAAGTACGTCACATGCATTCGTCCCATTCAACCTTCACACCAGCCCTAACGTGACCCATACTTTGCAGGAGATAGGAAGTAGCTGATAAGTGGTGGAAACAAGATTGGCAGCCAAGTCTGTCTCCAGAATAGCGCTGTCCCGTAGAAATATAACGGAGGCCACATTTTACATTTTCTAATAGCCACGTTAAAAAAAAATAAGATGAAATTATTATTAACAATACCTTTTACTTGACCCGCTATGTCCAAAATATTGTCATTTCTTTATAAAAGTTTTTATAAAAACTTAAAAAAAAAAAGAGATCATTTACATTCTCTTTTTTTTGTGCAAAGTACATCTCAATTTGAACCAGGTGCTTCTCATGCGTTCAGTAACTGCACGTGGGCAGTGGCTACCACTTTGGACAACACAGCTTCTAGAATCTTAGAGCCAGAGAGATTTGCACTCCCTTTTAATCATTCTCCCCAACTCTGGAGCAAGTGATTGCACCTGCTTTAGAAAAGAAATCAATGTTTTAGCTCAGTGGTTCGTTCTCAAAGTTTTAGGCCTCAGGACCCTCTGGTATGCTTAAAAATTACTGAGAGCTTTTGTTTAGGTGGGTTATAACTAAGTATACTTAGGCTGTTAGAAATTGAAATCAAGAAATAATTTTGAGGCGCCTGAGTGGCTCAGTGGGTTAAGCCTCTGCCTTCGGCTCAGGTCATGATCCCAGGGTCTTGGGATAGAGCCCTGCATCTGGCTCTCTGCTCAGCGGGGAGTCTGCTTACCGCCCCCCTCCTCCCCGCCCACCCGCCTGCCTCTCAGCCTACTTGTGATCTCTGTGTGTCAAATAAATAAATAAATAAATAAATCTTAAAAAAAATAATTTTGGGTTTTTTTTAAAAAAAAACTGAAGTACCATTTATGGAATAAGATTCACCTATTTGGTTCTGTGAATTTTAGCAAATGCATAGTCATGTAACGATGACCACAAACAAGATATAGCAACTTCACCCCTCACCTCAAATAAAATTACTGCCTATCCGTTTGTAGTCCACTCCTCCACCCACCTCCAGTCCTTGGTAACTACTGATCAAGACTGAGAAAAGTTTTAAAATCCAACAATACCAAAGCATACATTCCATTAGACATTGAAGCTATGACCTCATCACCTGTTGTGTACCTCTGGAAACTCCAAGGTACACTCATGAGTGAGTGAAAGTGGGAAAGGAAAATTTAAAAATGTCTTAGTGATATTATGAAAATAGTTTTTACCTCAATAAACCCCTGAAAAGGTCCTCCAAATGGGGTCCTGCTACAGTATTTTGAGAATAGCCATGGTAGCCTGCCTAGTGAAAATTCTGCCATCCCAACCTACAAGTATGCTCTCGAGTCTATGTACCAGACTCTTTTAAATAATTGGCACTTACGGAGTATAGTCAATCAATTCACAAAATTTTGACCATTTTATATGCCTAACTTCAATTTAATGCTTGCAATGACCCCTTGAGTAATAAGAGTACAGACTATCTCCCAACTTATGATGACCTGACTTGAGATATTTTGACATTACAATAGTTTGAAAACTACATGCATTCATTCAAAACCTTACTTCAAAGTTTGAATTTTGATCTTTTCCTGGGCTGGCCATATGCAGTGCAACGCTGTCTCCTGATGCTGTGTAATGGCAGCCAGCCACAGCTCCCAGTCAGCCTGGCAACCAGGGGGTAAACAACCAATACACTTACAGCTGCTTTGCACCCGTACAACCATCCTGTTTCTCACTTTCAGTAGTCAATAAATTATAAGAGATAGTCAACATTTCATTCTAAAATAGGCTTTTTGTTAGATGATTTTGCCCAACTGTAGGCCAATGTAAGTGTTCTGAGTCCATTTAAGGAAGACCAAGCTAAGCTGGAATGTTCAATAGGGTAGGTGTATTAAATGCATTTTTGACTTAGTAAATTTTAATCTACGTTGGGTTTATGGGAATGTAGCCCCATACAAGTCAAAGAAGATCTGTACTCCACATACCATGAGGTTAACAATGTCTGCAGCCTGGTCCTTGTTACTCCTCTAACCAGTAGGGGTGTGGCTGTCACTGACTAACAGAAGTTCTTAAAAATAAGGATGTATTACCAATTTATGATGATGACTGCTGCCAGGAACAAGGAGGTGTCTGCTCTAACATCCATTGGGCGGGTCAAGGATTTGCAGCATCCTGGGAGATCACAAGGTCATCTTTCAGAGCCTTTGGCATCTCTCAACTGTTGGGATTATTTTGTAGATAAATGGCTTATTTGAGATCTAAACTCCATGGGGTAAAAACCGGAAGTGGTATTTTTCCAACTGCCCGCACCTATACTAAGTCAGACCTCCTCCTTTCACACCATGGAGTAGGTCCCTAAATAATGCAACCAAGTAGACACTTTCAGAGATCCGTCTCATTTCAATAGCCTCTCCTATCAAATAAATAAAATATTAAACAAAATAAAAATAAAAGGGACGCCTGAGTGGCTCAGTGGGTTAAAGCCTCTGCCTTCGGCTCAGGTCATGATCTCAGGGTTCTGGGATCGAGCCCCACATCAGGCTCTCTGCTCAGCAGGGAGCCTGCTTCCCCCCCCCCCTCTCTGCCTGCCTCTCTGCCTACTTGAGATCTCTCTCTGTGTCAAATAAATAAATAAAATCTTTTAAAAATTAAATAAATAAATAAATAAAACTCAAACATGATTCTGAAGTCTTCTCCCAGACTTCAGAGGAGTGAGTGATGTGGAGAAAGAGGAGAAGTCCTGTTCTGAATACCTTTCTCACGCCCTCTCCTAGCAGGGGAGCTAGACAGACTCAGAAACTCAGAAGACAGAACTCAGAAACTATAATCATATTGTCACACAAAGCCACAAGAAAGATCTAGAATCCAATCGGGGGTCTTTTTAATATTTTTAAAAGTTATCATTGTGCTGTATTTTCCTACCAGATAGGTAAACTATGAAAAAGAGTATTGAATTCCTTTCCAGTTTTTAGAACTTGCTGCAGGATTTGACATAGAATTTTCCTTGGGACACTCTGATTAATAGAGACCTTCTCTATCAAAAGCCACATCAACCCAACCCCTCTTAGGAAACCCTGAGGGCAGGACCGGCCCCAGTGGCTGGCTCTGGCTGGCAACTCTCTCAGCTTAGACTATGTAGCACTTGGTGTCTTTTTTCCTCAGATTTGGGCCTATATGTCTCCTCTGGAAAGACAAGAAGATAAGATCCTTTCACATGAATGGAACACTTGCTTTTTAAAAAAATTTATTTTATTTTATTTATTTGACAGAAAGAGAGAGATCACAGTAGGCAGAGAGGCAGGTAGAGAGAGGGGGAAGCAGGCTCCCCGCTGAGCAGAGAGCCCAATGCGGGACTCGATCCCAGGACCCTGAGATCCTGACCCGAGCCGAAGGCAGAGGCTTTAACTCACTGAGCCACCCAGGCGCCCTGGAACACTTGCTTTTATTTCCAGGCAGAGAAAATAAAAACAGAAAGATACAAGCATTAGCAGAATTTTGTTGTTGTTTTTCTTACGTGGTTGTTTCATAGACACCTCCCCCTCAAAACCCCAAAAAACAAAAAAACACATAACAACAACAAAATGGCTCAAAAATGGGTAAATTCTGCCTTAAACAGCACTCCAGGACTCTCCTGCCTTCTTCTGTTATGTTTTTCCCAGAAGTCTTCTTTTTTTTTTTTTTAAGATTTTTTTATTTATTCATTTGACAGATAGAGATCACAAGTAGGCAGAGAGACAGGCAGAGAGAGAGGAGGAAGCAGGCTCCCCGCCGAGCAGAGAGCCCCACGCGGGGCTCGATCCCAGGACCCTGGGATCACGACCGAGCCGAAGGCAGAGGCTTTAACCCACTGAGCCACCCAGGCGCCCCTCCCAGAAGTCTTCTGACCACACAGTTGGCCCTCATGATGTCGGCAACACGTTCTTTTTCTTTTTCCTTTAAAGATTTTATTTTTTTTATTTAACAGAGAGCGAGCGAGGGAGGGAACACAAGCAGGGGGAGTGGAAGAGGGAGAAGCAGGCTTCCCGCAGAGCAGGGAGCCCAATGCGTGGCTCAATACCAGGACCCTGGGATCATGACCTGAGCTGAAGGCAGACCTTAACGACTGAGCCATGCAGGCATCCCAGCAACACATTCTTGAGGCTGGTCCTTCCTCCTCCCCAGATGAGTTTATGAGCTGATCCCCAGGGCCAGAGGGGACGGGGTAAAGGATAAACACTATCTCAGATTTCTAAATGTTTAGCAGAGTTGAAAAGGGTTTCTCTGCTTAAACTGGACACTCTGGGAAGTCAAATGTAAGTGTTACTAGTATTAAAACTACAGGTCTGAACTGGGCTTAGATAAAGAGATCCTTGGTTCTAGGTATAGACCAAAACTTTCATCTGGCTGGCCATGTGAACTTCAGCAATTCATCTCCCCTAGGTGTGATGGTTTATTTTATATGTTAACTTGGTGGGGTCACGGTGCCCAGATATTTGGTCAAACATTATTCTGGATGTTTGGGTGAGATTAATATTTAAATCTGTAGACTCTGAGTAAAATAAACTGCCCTCCCTAATGTGCGTGGGGCTCATCCAATCAGTTGAAGATCTGAATAGAACAAAGAGACTGATGTCCCCCAAGCAGGCAAGAATTCTGCTGGCAGATGGCCTTTAGACTTGAACTTCAATATTGACTCTTCTCTAGGTCTCTGCCTTGCTGGCCCATCCTGGATATTTTGGACTTGATAACTTCCACAATCATGTGAGCCATTACCTTAAAAATGATCTCTCAGTCTCTGTCTCTCTTTCTCTGATTGAATATATATCAGGTTGAAAGCATGAAAAATATGATGACACACAGTGGTGTCGACTATATGAGGAAACAGGCACTCTTGGGATTCCCTGTGGGAGCATAAATGAATATCTCCATCCAAGGCAATTTGTACTACTTAGAGAAACTAAAAATCTTCATATTCTGTGATCTAAGTATTTATCATACACACATAAGAATAAAGATATTTATTGCAGTCTTGTTTTTAATACTAAAAAGTATGGAAGCAACCTAAATACTCAGGAAAATTATGGCAACCCCACACAGCATAGTACTGTGTACTATGAAAATAATGAGCCACCTCTTTGTGGACTTACAAGGAAGACTCTAAGATTCCAGGACGTTGAGAGAAAACAGTATGGCGTGGGACAATGAAATGGAATGTTGTTATTTGTGGGAGAGAATAAAAATGAAGTGTTTATAGATATAGAGAGAATCAAGAAACTGGGAATACTGTTTGCCTCTTGTAAGGAAGCTATGTTACTGAGAACAGGGAAAGACATCCTTTTGTCCTTTGTGAATTTTGTACCATAGGCATGCATTATTTATTTAAAAAAATAATTAAAAATTTAAAACCTGAAAAACATAGGAGAAACAGTATCAAAATAGACATTCCTTTTGGTCAGAAATATTCATTAGAAGCTTGTGAAAAGTGAAAAAAGCAAGCCTCCATTGGATAAATAAGATCTCAAATTTATAAAAAGATATTTATGTATGGGTGTCCCAGCATAAAAAATGACCAGAAGGGTATATTCCCAAAGTGATAACTCACGTTATCTCTTTGTGGTATATAGTAATAATTTTTATTTTCTTCTGAATGCTTTTGCATGCTACCTGAATTTCTATAATGATCATTTATTTCTTTTACAATTAGAAAAACAATTTTTAAAAAATATTTTATTTATTTACTTGAGAGAGAGAGACAGCAGGAGAGGGAGAAGCAGACTCCCACTGAGCAGGGACTCAGTGCAGTTGATCTCAGGACCCTGGGGTCATGACCTGAGCCGAAGGCAGATGCTTAACTGACTGAGCCACCCAGGCACCCCTAGAAAACCAATTAAAAAAAAAATTTTTTTTATTAACATATAATGTATTATTAGCCCCAGGGGTACAGGTCTGTGAATCGCCAGGTTTACACACTTCACAGTACTTACCATAGCACATCCCTTCCCCAGTGTCCATAACCCAACCACCCTCTCCACCCACCCCCTGGCAACCTTCAGTTTGTTTTGTGAGATTAAGAGTCTCTTATATAGAAAACCAATTTTTAAGAGAGGTCTATATGTATGATTTTGTCTTTCTTTAAGCAATAGCTCTGAATTATTGCAACTTTTGTTATTCATATCCTGGTTGATGTCCAGTCTCCAGAGGAATCCTAAAACTCAGATTTAAGCTCTTCTTAATAATATTAAGCCCACATTTAGCCCTTTCTAGGTAGCTCTTCAGTGTAAGTCCTTTATAAAAATACTTTGCAATAAGCAATTGCAGTAGTCATTACCTAATTTATATGACTGATCAGTTCATACATTTTGTATATTCACTTTCTTTTTTTAAAAATATTTATTTATTTATCTGACAGAGAGAGAGAGATTACAAGTAGTCAGAGAGGCAGGCAGAGAGAAGTGGGGAAGCAGGCTTCCTGCTGAGCAGAGAGCCCGATTCGGTGCTCAATCCCAGGACCCTGGGATCATGACCTGAGTCGAAGGCAGAGGCTTAACCGACTGAGCCACACAGGTACCCTGTATATTCACTTTCTTAAACTAGCAAGCCCCTTTAAGCTTTTTAGAACTTGAATATGGTTAATCGTGTACACTTCTTCCTATTTGATGTTAATTTATGTCTTGTCAAATTGTGACTGGATTCTTTTCTTTGTTTTCCCCCAGTAAGAATGTCATTGAAAGTCACTCACTCCTGTTCAAACAGTAGTCCTGTAAGATCTTAGCACATTGCTTTAAGAAACTGCCAAATAGTTTTCCAAAGTGTTTGTATCTGCCCCCCAGTTTCTGGCACAAGGCTCCTGAAACCTCTGTGATTTCCTAAGTGTTAAGAGAACTAGGAGCATCTTTCATTCTATTGAGGTGACTCTGAGTGGGCTCTGAATGGGAGCTGGCTACCAGAAAGCCCAGGCCATGATTAGAAGGTTGGAATGTTCAGCTCTACCTCCCATCCTCCAGAGAGGGGAGAGGGGTTAGAAGGGGAGTTAATAATTGATCATGCCTGCATGAGGAAAACTCCATACAATCCCAGTAGTAGGGGTTTGGAGAGCTTCCAGGTTGGCAAATGCACCCCAACTCCATGGGAACAGAAACTCATGCACATTTGGGACCCTCCCAGTCCTCACCTTATGTATTTATTCATCTGGCTGTTCATCTGTATCCTTTATCATATCCTTTAATAATCTGATGAATGTGAGGAATTGTTTCCCTGAGTCCTGTGAACCACTCCAGCAAATTAATTGAACCTGAGGAGGGGGTCATGGAAACCTCCAATTTGTGCCAAATTGGACAGAAGTTGTGGGTAACCTAATTGTGATTGTTATCTGTAGTAGGTTAGAAGTCTCATAGTCTTCTCATGGGATTGAGCCCTTAACCTATGGGATCTGACATTATCTTCAGGTAAATAGTGTCAAGGTTGAGTTAAATTGTAAGACTCCACCTGGTGTTACAGACAATTGCTTGGTGTGAGAAATCATGGTATGAGAACTCTGGTGACAGAAGTGTGGTGAGTGTGGTAGTAGTTTGAAAAGTGAAAGAGAAACACAGTAAGGAGCTGGGGTTTTTTCCCTACTAAGGAAAACTGAGCAGGTTTTCCCTATATACAGGTATGAAGAACTAAGGAAAAAGTGAGAAAAATATTTCATCAAATAGAGGATGTTGGGGCACCTGGGTGTCTCAGTCGTTACGTGTCTGCCTTTAGCTCAGGTCGTGATCCCAGGGTCCTGGGATCAAGCCCCGAGTCGGGCTCTCTGCTTGGCGGGAGGACTGCTTCTCCCTTCCCTCTCTCTCTGCTTGGGTTCCCTCTCTCACTGTGTCTCTCTTTGTGAAATAAATAAATAGAATCTTTTTTAAAAATAGAAGATGTTAATAAAGAGATAGAAATTATAAAAAGAAATCAAGTAGAAATTCTGGACTTGAAACTGAAATGAAAAATTCACTACAGGGACTCCACAACAGATCTGAGCAGGCAGAAGAAAGAATCAGTGAACACAAAGGTAGATCTATTGAGATTATTCATTTTAGAAACAGAAAGAAAAGTACATAAAGAACACTGATCAGTGGCGCCTGGGTGGCTCAGTCGTTAAGCTTCTGCCTTCAGCTCAGATCATGATCCCAGGGTCCTGGGATCAAGCCCCACATCTGGCTCCCTACTTGTCGGGAAGCCTACTTCTCCCTCTCCCACTCCCCCTGCTTATGTTCTTTCTCCCACTGTATCTCTCTCTGTCAAAGAAATAAATAAAATCATAAAAAAAGAAGAACATCAATCAGAGTATAGAGACCTGTGGAACACCATCAGGCATATAACAGATGCACAGTGGAAATCTCAGAAAAGAGGAGAAAGAAAGAGACAGAAAAAATAGTTGACAAATAGTGACTAAAAACTTCCAAAATTTGATGGGAAACAATAATCTACACATCTAAGAAGCTCAGTGAACTCCAGGATAAATTCAAAGAGATTCACACTTAGACTCATAAAAACAGACAAAAAAAAAAGAGAATTTTGAAAGCAGAAAAAGAGGTGACCCTCACACATAAGGCTCTCAGTAGGATTAACAACTGATTTCTCATCAGAAACTATAGGGTGCAGAAGGCAGTAGGATGATATATTCAATGTTCTTAAAAAATAAAAAAGGATTGTCAGTCAAGAATCCTATATCTGGCAAAATGACTCTTCAAAAATGAAGGAGAGGGATGCCTGGGTGGCTCAGTTGGTTGGACGACTGCCTTTTGGCTCAGGTCATGATATCAGAGTCCCAGGATTGAGTCCCGCATCGGGCTCCCAGCTCCATGGGGAGTCTGCTTCTCCCTCTGACCTTCTCCTCGCTCATGCTCTCTCTCTGTCTCTCTCTCAAATAAATAAATAAAATATTTTTTAAAAAATGTAGGAGAATTCCAGATAAGCAAAAACTGAGATTTGTTTTCAGCAGTCTTGCCCTGCAACAAATACTAAAATGAACTTTTTAGACTAAAATGTGAAGACACTAGTTAGTAATTCAAATCCACCTGAAGAAATAAAGATCACCAGGAAAGATATTATAAAGGTAAATATAAAAAATGGGAAGTGTGATTTTTGTTTATAACTCATTTTTGTCTTTATTTACAGTGCATAAAGATGTAACTTACAATCATAACAATTTTTAAAAAGATTTTATTTATTTATTTGACAGAGATCACAAGTAGGCAGAGAGGCAGGCAGAGAGGAGGAAGCAGGCTCCCCACTGAGCAGTGAGCCCGATGCGCTGCTCTTTCCCAGGACCCCAGGATCATGACCTGAGCCGAAGGCAGAGGCTCCAACCCACTGAGCCACCCAGGCACCCCCAATCATAACAATTTAAAAGGTGGCAGAAATGAAGATATGCAGAAGCAAAGTTTTTGCAGAATAATGAGATTAAATTGGTATTAATCCAAACTAGATTGTTATAAATTGGGAAGTTAATGGTAATCATCAGAGCAACCACTAAGAAAATAACTAAAAATATATATAATAAAAGAAATGACAAGGGAATTAAAGTGGTACACTAGAAAAAACATATTTATCACAAAACAAGGTAGGGATGGAAGAATGGAGGAACAAAATAGACATAAAACATAATTTGTTTTCTACATGATCCATGATCACATTAAATTTAAATGGATTAAACTCTCTAAAATGCAGGGATTGGCAGAATGGATGAGACAACATGATCCAACTATATGCTGTCTACAAGAGTTTTTATTCATTTTAGATTCAAAGACATAAATAGGTTGAAAGTAAAAGAATGGAAGAAGTCTTGCCATGAAAATGGTAACCAAAAGAGAATGAGGTGATTATGAAATATGAGACAAAATAGGCTTTAAGACAAGAAAAATGTTACTAGAGACAATGAAAGACATTTTATGACGATAAAAGGGTCAATTCATCAAGAAGAGATAACAACTGTAAGCGTGCATGCACTTAACAACACAGACCCAAAATACATGAAGTAAAAGAAGACAGAATTTAAGGGGAATATAGACAATTCAAGAATAACAGTTGGAGATTTCAATACCCCACTTTCTCTTTTTTTCTTAAAGATTTTATTTACTTATTTGACAGAGAGAGATTACAAGTAGGCGAGGTGGGGGGAAGCAGGCTCTCTGCTGAGCATCGAGCCCAATGTGGGGCTCGATCCCAGGACCCTGAGATAATGATCTGAGCTGAAGGCAGAGGCTTAACCCACTGAGCCACCCAGGTGCCCCAATACCCCACTTTCAATAATGGATAGAACAACCAGACAGAAGATCAGCAAAGAAAGAGAAGTTTGAGCAACATGATAAACCAATTAGATCTAACAGACATCTACAGAACATTTCCCACAATAGCAGAATACACTTTTTTTTAAAGATTTTATTCATTTATTTGACAGAGAGAGAGATCACAAGCAGACAGAGCAGCAGGCAGAGAGAGAGGGGGAAGCCCCACTGAGCAGAGAGCCCGATGCAGGGCTCGATCCCAGGACCGTGAGATAATGACCTGAGCCGAAAGCAGAGGCTTAACCCACTGAGCCACCCAGGTTGCTCCCAGAATACACTTTCTTCTCAAATTTACATGGAGCATTCTCCAAGATAGACCATAAAACAAGTCTCAATGGATTTTAAGACCAACCGTACAAAGTATGCTCTCCAACCACAATGCAATGAAATTAGAAATCAGTAATGGAAGGAAATTTGGGAAACTAATAAATACATGGAAATTAGACAACACATTTCTAAATAATAAACAGGTAAACAAGGAACTGAGAAGGGAAATTAAGAAACACTTTGAAGTAAAGAAATTGAAAGTACAAGTCACAAGACTGCAAAGAAAAGAACATCGCTTCTTCAGTGTTGACTCAGATATCTTGAACTTCTTCTGCTTGATAACCTCTTCCCTAGGTCTGGATAGGTGTTCTGGCCTCTGATTCACATTTATCTCTTCCTTATTTTATGTCCTTCTGAAAATACAATGTCTAAGAGATCACGGTTTTATTAGGAGAACTTTAGAGTTTGTCTTTTGAGCCAGCTGCCCCAAAATACAGGAAGAAAAAGAGGACAGAATTGAAGGGGAAAATAGTTCTCTTTGCCCTCTCCAGTCCTCTCTCATTGTAGATGAGAACACATCTTGTGTTTCATTGAAGAATAAGACATATGAGCAAGGGACTCTTTGAAGTTGTATGCTTTACATTTTTTAGCAAGGGCTTACCCTCCTGGCCAAGCATCCCCTTTCTACTGGCTCCTGGGTAAAGTCCATAAGTAATTAACAGCTCCCAGCACAATGCCAGGGACCTGGGAATGACTCCAGGTGGAAATGCCATCCTACCAGCAATGGCTAGCAGAGCAGGGATCTACCATCAAAGCCTTATTTGCCCCTTTTGTGTTTTTCTTTAATCCAATTTCAGTCCTAAAGAAAAAAAATCTCAATAATAAACAATAGGATTCAGAACACAGTCGATAGGAGAATTACTTGTTCATAACATGTAATTGTATATTCAGTATTTCAGGCTATGGGACGGCTTGTCAGTCTTTATTCCAGCCCCTATAGGTTTTGTTTTAAGAATCTGAGAGGAGAGATCATGATGCATCACTCTGATGTGAAATAAAACCCATCTGGCTTTTGGCATGTCCCCATCTCCCGGGCAGATGGATAATGTGGTTAGCTGGAAGTAACTGCCTTTATAATATTCATATCTATTCAAGGATGTCTCAAAGACCAGAGGTATAAACAAACATGGGTCATATTTTTCTTGGCTGATAATCTCATTCAGACATAACTTTAGAACAGGAGTTCTCAGTGTGGTCCCCAGACCAACAGAATCAGTATCATTTGAGAACCCGTTAGAAATGGAAGCTCTCAGGCCTCACCCCAGACCTGCTGAATCAGAAACTCCGGGGGTGGTGCACAACCATATGCATGCCACAAGCCCTCCGGCGGATGCTCACTCACACTCAAAGGCGGAAACCACTGCTTTAGAAAAGTGTAACCATATTTCTAAGAAAGAAGAAAAAACATTAATTCTTTAGGATTTTTAAAATACCTATTACATACTAAGTACTGTTCCCCCAGTTTTCAGCAGTGAGTGCCTCAAGTCTCCAAAGGGCAGTGAGGGAAGCTAAATGTGTGAAGCCTTGATAAAGCCCGGCAGGCTGCTTGGAAGCATCACTTCCTAGTGGCCAGACAGAAAGGCAGACCCGGTGGAAGAACACTGCTTCCCTCTTCCCCAAAAAGCTGGTGATCCTGTTACGTGAAATCTCTGTTTAAATGTTGACAAAACTGGAAGTCAATTTTATTATTTATTATTAAAAATTATTGAAGGTCATTTTTTAAAAAACGGCTCTATTAAAGTTTAATTACACGCCACACAATTCACTCTTTTTGTTTGTTTTGGGTTTTTTAAAAGATTTTATTTATTTATTTATTTATTTATTTGAGAGAGAGAGAGAGAGAGAGAGAGAGAGGGAGAGACAGAAAGAGAGAGCATGAGCAGAGGGAGGAGCAGAGGGAAAGGGAGAGAGAATCTCAAGTAGACTCAGTGCTGAGCTTAGAGCCTCACCTGGAGATCAATCTCATAGCTCTGGGATCATGACCTGAGCCAAAAACAAGAGTTGGACGTTCAGCTGACTGAGCCACCCAGACGTCCCCAATTCACTCCTTTTAAGTGTAAAATTTGATGACCACCTGATGAACTTTCGGGTGTTTCCACTTTTTGATGTTATGAATAATATAAACATTTGTGTACAAGCTTTGTGCACACTGTGTTTTCATTTCTTTTGGGTATTTACCTGCAATACAAGTGGTATTACAGGGTCATGAGGTAACTCTGTGTTTAAATTTTTGAGAAACTATCCAACTGTTTTCTATAGCAGGTACACCATTTTATATTCCCAGCAGCTGTGAATGAGGGGAATGTCCCATCTATATCCTCACAACACTAGTTATTGTCTGTCTTTTTAATTCTAGCCATTCCAGTGGGTATGAAGTGGTATCTCGTTGTCATTTTGATTTGCGTCTCCCTAATGGCTAATGATGTTAAGCAATTTTTTTCAAGTGCTTATTGGCTAGTCACACATTTTTTAAAAATATGTATTGATTTATTTGAGACAGAGCATGTGTGCGAGTGGGCAGGGAGGGGCAGAGGGAGAGGGAGAGAATCTCAAACACACTTCCTGCTGAGCGCAGAGCCCTACGTGGGGCTGGATCTCACAACCCTGAGATCAGGACCTGAGACGAAATCAAGAGTCAGACGCTTAACCAACTGAGCCATCCAGGTGCCACATCTGGTCACACATCTTCTTTGCAGAAATATCTATTCATATTATTTTTCCATTTTTATTTTTTATTTTTTTAAAGATTTTATTTATTTATTTGACACACAGAGAGAGAGAGAGACAGAGCAAGAGAGGGAACACAAGCAGAGAGTGGGAGAGGGAGAAGCAGGCTCCCCGCTGAGCCGGAAGCCCTATGTGGGGCTGGATCCTGGGATCCAGGACCCTGGGATCATGACCTGAGCTGAAGGCAGTTGCTTAAATAACTGAGCCACCCAGGCTCCCCTATTTTTCCATTTTTAAATTACACTGTCTTTTTATTATTGAGTTGTAAGAGTGCTTTAAATTGTTTGAAGTAAGTCTCTTATCAGGTATATAATTTGCAAATATTGTCTCCCATGCTGTGGGTTGTCTTTTCACTTTCTTGATGGCATCCTTTGAGACAGAAAAACTTTTAACTTTGATCCAGCCCAATGTACCTAATTTTTTCTGTTGTCACTTGTGTTTTTGATGTCATGTCTAAGAAACCACTGCCTAATTTAAGGTCATGAGGATCTATTCCTATGGTTTCTTCTAAGAGTTTCATAGTTTTGAATCTTTACACTTAAAAGTATTCTTGTTAACCCTTCAGGCTACTCAAAACACATCTCTCTGTGGATCTGGCTTATGACTGTCGAATAACCAACTGTCAGGCTTGCCTGGAACTCAGGGCTTCCAGGACTTGGAACTTTCAGAGCAAAGACTCAAGTTCCTCGGCAAACCAGGATGAATTGGACACACTACCAATAGACCTCCAACCTGCCAGCTCTAATAGAAATCATTACCCTTCCTCTCCATAGCTTATAATAGATACTGAATCCCTACTCACCTGGAATGAAAGATCAGTTTGCTTTCAGTTTAACAAGCGTGTATTGAGTGTACACAATGCAAAGCCCTGGGGTTGCGTTTAATGGGGAATATTAAATTCCAATTTCAGTGTCCATAAATAAAATTTTATTGTTCTAGGCCCTTGGGGTACCGAGCTTCAGTTCTAAGACGGCAGACATCCTAGACATTCTAGGAGGATGGGGAAAACAGATAGGGAGGATTTTGAAGGTGGGCATTTGGTTTTATTAATCTTTGATTCCCCAGGGTGGCTATAGAAATCACGCAATAGTGCTTGTTTGTGGAATGAATGAATGAATGAGTGAGTGACCTTTGGCTTTCTCATACTTAATTTACATCTTTTTTTCTTGGTTCACTTCACTAGACAGCTCCATGATGACAATGACGTGTCTAACTTGCCTTGCATATGCTTGGTGCCTATTACAGTGCCTGGCATACAGTAGGTGCTCAATAAACGGTGTTTTAATGCATGCCCACATCTTTGAATTTTTCATTCCCTTCATTTGCTATACCAGCCTGGGTTTCAAGAATATTACACCGGTAACAACATTAATGAATCCCCACAAATAAACATTTAGAGAGGCGTTGTCAACCAGAGTGCTCATTGGTACCTCGACAGCCATTTCACAGGCTGTTGTGCCCTATAGGCACCCAGTAAAACATGGCCAATCACAGAGAGCCTGTAAATTCCTCTAACCAGAAGGGCTCTTCCCCGCCCCCTCTCCCCGCGCCGCTTGCTCTGCCCTCCGCCTCCTCCTCTCTGCCCACTCTCCTGGCGGCGGCGGCTTTGTCTCGTGGGCTGGTCCCTGGCGGCTCCCTCCCCCGAACAGCTGCTGCCGAGGGAGGAAGCGGCGCGGGAGCTATCCAGCACCCTGGTGCTGAAACCCCGACCGCCCGTCATCCACCAACACCATGTAAGGGCCATGAAAAGGGCTCGTCCTGGCTCAGCGCGGACATGGAGGAGGATTTATTCCAGCTAAGGCAGCTGCCGTGAGTATCATGGGGGCGAGGGAGAGGAAGGCAGGCTTTCCTTTAAAAAATGAAAACCTGCAGGGGGGCATCTCTGCATGGTTTCTTGAATGTACAAGGAACTGTTGGAGAGGAAAGAATTAGGCCCCGAGGAGACAAGCCATTTTTCTATTCCAGCAGTCCAACCTCTGTATCTCTGACTCAGTTCTATTTTTCAGATCCGTCAGAATCTTATGGGGAGCTAGGGGTGTTATGTTTTCGCTTGTAATTTCTCTCAGTCCTAAAGGGATTTTTGAGGTCTGTGTTTTAAGAAAGCATTAGCTGCTGTTTTGAAATGTGGACTGAATTGATGAGTCCATGCAATGACATCGGTTTTTCCCAGCCTTTTCTCCTATGCCGTGAAATTCCCAATTTTTCTGCAAGGTCTTTTGGAAGGGAATGGTACTGCTGTTGCGAAGTGGTTTCTAAAAAGCTGGAATGCCTTCCTAGAGGGGAGGCTTGGACAAAGTCTTGTTTATGAAGTGTGTGAATGAGAGGGCTGAAACCTCTTGCCTTCTTCTGAATGAAAGGTTTTTGTAAGAGCTGGCTAGAGTGAGACTCTGTCTATGGCTATCCTTGAGAACATCAGGAATACAAAGCTAGAGGATGGGAATTTTTAGGGGATGTCAGATTTGCTCTGAGAATCTTGGAGAAATACAACCAAGCAATGGAAAGGACAGGGGCCTTGTGGAGGGGTTTACAGATTTCTCCTACTACAAGCCAGTGGTAATTTGTTAAGCAAATCCCAAGACTATGAGATGGGGCATTAATGCGGATTTTTGTTTTAATTTTCAGACGCACTAGCCATTTGGGTGGTAAAAGTAGACACTGTTTGGAGTTGTTGTAAAAGATACATCATTGTTAGTGTGTGTATTTTCTTGACTTAAAAATTTTTCCCCCTCTCTAAGCCACAGAGGAATTCTCCCAAGTGACTTTTAGTGTGATTGATACAGCTCTCTGAGGCTCTGAATACTGAAGGGTATTGTAAATGTTTACTTCTCAATTGGTGTAAAAGTTAATTTTCATTTTAAAATTTTAATTAAATTTTACTCTCAAGTTTTTATTAATTGATCCACAAATAGCATATCTTATGTAATCAGCATTATTTCACAAATGCCAAAAGATGCTCAGTTATAATATCCAGAGGTCGATGTATGAATAAATAAAAATACACATATCTGAGTGTAAATCTCTCGAGGAAAACATACCACTTTCAATGAAAATAATATCATGTTAAAAAAAACAGCCTATTATCTCAAAATTAAAAAATAATTCAGAAACTGAAATATGAAATCTCGTACTCAGAAGAAGAATACAATACATATTGGAACTACCGCTACTGAGATGAATTTTCAAATAATGTCAGAGCATGTGAACTTTGCAGATTACTCAGGGCCCATGTATATTTAATCTATTCAGCTATAGACACGACACTATTGTGACAAGTCCTTCCTTAATTAAAAAGAAAGTAAAAATGATGAGGCTTTTATTAACTTAAATTTTAAAAATCATTTAGTTTTTTATACTATTGTATATAATATAATGTACTAATATAATCTCTGAATAGAGTAAATAAAGTTCAAAAATACAAGAATAAAAACTAGTCTCTCTCTTACCAAACCACAGGTTAAGTTTCTTGGTTATTTTCATTGATACTTTAATGCATAAATACATGTAATATCTATTAGCGAGGCCAAATTGTGTATTGGCTAAGAGCATTAGCTCTTGAGTAAGACAGACTTGAGTTCAGATCCTGGCTTTGCCACTTTCTGGCTATTTGACTTTGAGCAAGTGATTTAACCTTTCTGAGATTGAGTTTCCCTCACCATGAAATGGGGCTCACAATTGTCCTTGATTCACAGAGTTATTGTAATGACCAAGTGAGAAAATGTGTGCTGAATGCCTGGTAGACATAAAGCATTCAACATATATTAACTAAGGTTATTATTATCTTTAAAAATCATTTATAAAAAATCTTTAAAAATCATTTAGGAAAATAGATATAGACTCCCTATGTTGGAGTCTTCAAAACTGTAATCTGCAATTTGAATGAAGCCAAAATTAGCCCTGAAACGTGTTGACGTCTATTTATAAAAAGGGAGTGAAGTAAAAGGAACAGCCACGTGAATCTGAGTGGGTTACAAATCACGACTTAGATGTTTTTTTAAACCACACCCTCTGTATACTGGTGCACAGACTGCAGGCAACAGATTTCCTGAGAGCAATATGGTTTTTTTAAAAAAAATCAGAATGCCTTGGAGAGGGTTGGCAAGAGTGGACTTTGGAACAGCTCAGTCCTGTGGGAATCCAAGTGTTAATAGATTATAAGCTGCTAAGTAGTTTACAGGGTTTGGGGAGGGGAAAAGGAGTTGAAGGTACCTAAGAAAACAGTCCCTCCTTGCACTTGGAAGCTCGTTCACACAGCTCTAGGATGGTTCATTTTAAGCCCCAAACAACCTCTGTCTTTCACCTGTTGTCCTTTCAGGCATGGTACCATGTACTGGAGACTTCAGAGCTAAGATTTTGTACCTAGTTCTGCCTTTTGTGTGACCTTGTACAAGGCAGACTTCTCTGGGTCTTTCTTTTCTAGGATGATTTCTTTTTTTTTTAAGATTTTATTTATTTATTTGACAGATGGAGATCACAAGTAGGCAGAGAGGCAGGCAGAGAGAGAGGGAAGCAGACTCCCTGCTGAGCAGAGAGCCCGATGTGGGCTCCATCCCAGGACCCTGAGATCATGACCTGAGCTGAAGGCAGTGGCTTAACCCACTGAGCCACCCAGGTGCCCCTAGGATGATTTCTTGAAAGCAACTTTTGCAGACTGCATTGGTTAATTGGTTGATTGATTCATTCATTATATTCATTTGGGCACATGGTACAAGGGATTCTGCAACTGAATAATATACACACGGTCCTTGCCCTCAAGGTAGTCACAGTCTGGAGCTGCAATGTCCAATATGGTCGTCACTAGCCATATGTGGTTATTTAAATTTTTTTTAAGATTTTATTTATTTATTTGACAGACAGAGATCACAAGTAGGCAGAGATGCAGGCAGAGAGAGAGAGGAGGAAGCAGGCTCCCTGTTGAGCAGAGAGCCCGATGAGGGGCTCAATCCCAGGACCCTGAGCCAAAGGCAGAGGCTTTAACCCACTGAGCCACCCAGGCGCCCCTGGTTATTTAAATTTAAACTTAAATTATATAATTTGGATATGAAATCATTTCTATAGTATAATATACAACATAAAATGTAATTTATAAATAAAATATGTGAAATTTTAAAAAATCATCTTTCTCAATTGCACTAACTACATTTCAGGTGCTCAATAGCCACATGTGGTTACTGGCTACCATATTGGACCACGCAGGCCTAAAACATTTCCATAACTGCAGAAAATTCTATTGGACAGCGCTGAACTGATGCTGGGAGAGGCAGACATCAAACACATATCATTGCCCAATAATTATGAAGATTGTTTTAAGGGCTGCAAAGGACAAGTGCAGGGTACGGTGAGACTAGTACTAGGTGGGGAAGGAGGGGAGGATCAGTGAAGGTTTCCTTGAGGAAGTGACATTGCTGTTGAGCCCCCAGAGATGTATAGGAGTCATCCAAGGAAAGAGATGGGATGAGGAGTATTATGGACAAAGGGAACTGTGTAGATAAAAGCACTGAAGTAGGAAAAAAGTGTTGCATCTCAAAATCAGGTGAGTGGAGGGAGCATACAAAACTAGGGACTTAAGGGAGGCTGCAGAGGACGACCTAGACCAGGCCATACAAGACCCTGCAGTCTGTGACAGTGAGCTGGAACTTTATCCTCTGTTTGCCCAATTTTCTCTCTCCCTCCTTTCTTACAAACTTTGTCTTCAAGATTAAACTTAAGCCCATTGTCTCAGTGAATCTCTCACTGACTTCTCCTGGGCTTAATCAACAGCCTGGATAAAACTGTGGCCTCCGAGGCAGGCAGACCTGGGTTGGAACATCTGGGTGGCCTTGGGCTAGTGACTTCACCTCCTGAAGGCTGGGTGTTCCTTCTTAAAGTCAAGATGATGGCAGTCTCTGCGTGACAGGTCTGTTGTGAAGATCAAGATAGTCATCATTGGGAAGTTCTTAGCACAGTACCTCCACACTAGCTTAGTTTCCCTTAACCTCCAACATTACCTAGAAGCCATGGCCTCCTTCTCCAAACACTAAGAAAATGTTCCCCAAAGGGGGAGATTCCTGGCCAAGGAGGAGAAGGGGTTTCAGTATCACTCACTTCACAGACAAAAAAGAAAAGAAAAGAAAAGAAAAGAAAGGAAAGGAAAGGAAAGGAAAGCAAAGGAAAGGAAAGAAAAAGAAAAGAAAAGAAAAAAAAGAAAAGAAAAGAAAAGAAAAGAAAAGAAAAGAAAAGGAAAAGAAAAGAAGAGTTATTTCAGTAGCTTAGGTCCGGATCCTCAAGGTCAACCCACCAGAACCTTTTAAAACTTCAAGTTCAAAGCTGTTAATACCCCATCATTTCCAACACATGCCACCCAGCCTCACCTCTAGGGGATATGTGTTTTAGTGACTTAAGGGGAACAATCAATCTGGAGTCCAAATAAAGAAGCTCCCTTGCAAAGAAGCCATTGCTTGGGTGATTTTAGGTTTCAGGGAGGATCGTCGAAGGGTCTGCTGGCCCAGAGAGTAGCTTTACCGCCCCAGTCAAACTCATCTCTGGCTGTCTAAAAGAATTATGCAGATATGCATGCAAGTCACTGTGTGATCTTAGGTAATGTATTTGCTTTCCCGAGACCTAAGGGGTGCCTGGGCCAACTTTAAGGGCATTTTTAACTTTATGATTCTAAGCTCTCTAGATGGGTGTGCCTGGTACCATCCTGGTTCAGGGAAATTTTCCTGCTCTAATTATTAATTACATCTCTTTTACCTTATAGTACCTGGTTTCTCGACTTTGACCCTCTACACATTGTAGACCAGATAATACTTAGCAGTGGGGGCTGTGCTGTGCTTTATGGGATGTCTAGCACCGTCCCTGGATGCTTTACCCACTAGATATCACAGCCGTCCCCCCAAGTTGTGACAATCAAGAATGTCTCCTGACATTGCCAATGTTCCCTAGGAGACAAAAATCACGCCCCATTGGGAACCACAACTCTAAAGTATTTTAGTGGAGGCAATGAATTATTCAGTCTCTCTATTTCTAGAGCATCCTTGGGTCTCTCTTTCAACCTCATTTCTCTGACCTTAGTCATGTCAGGACCCTAGTATGTGTTTTACCAGCAATTTGTGCACCTCCCTCCATCCTCCGTATACCTTTGGTAAAAGATTGTAAGATCCATGAGGACAAGAGCTCAGTGTCACACACAGAAGGTCCTCATGGCATGCTTATTGAATGAATAAGTTAAAAACTACCCAGAAACTTGTCACACAGACCTCTGTCCCCCATCCCTCTCTCCACTGAAGCCATGGCATAGAATGATCAAGTGTAGAGGCCTCTCTACTCAGGCAGACCTGGATTCAAATCCTGCCTTTCCTGATAAATTGGAAGGTAGTCTTTTCTTCTCCAGGCCTCAGGTTCAAGTGCTTAGTGGAGCTAGCAGCACATGGTAAGGGCTTAATAAATGTTAACTATTATTTACTTGTGATTGTTAACTTTTGTCCAGAATATAAACTAGTGGTCCACTACCCAGGGAACAAGATCGATGCTATTCAGGTCGATGGGGGTGGCAGGAAAGTACAAACAAATAAAATCCACAGAAAATTAAAATCCCCTTTAATGTTGGCCTTCTAGACATTCAGGAATGGAAGGGACCTTAAAGTCACTGTATCCAAACCCTCACACCTTATCTCCCCAAATCCAGAGCAGGAGGGCATCAAGGAGTGCCTATCAAACATCTGAGGCCACCATTAATAGCTTATTAAAATTCAGATCCCTGGGCTCTACTCTTCAGAGATGCACTAGCATTAGGTCAGGGCAATGACCCAGGAATTGGCATTTTAATCAGTTCCCTAGGGGTATTCTTGGCCTCAGAGAAGCATCAGCTAATTGGTTGAGACCACAGGCTGTGGGACCACCCAGGCCAGTGACTGTAGTACCCTATTTACAATCTGGGGAACCCGGGCCAATTGGTGTAATATCTGAGCTTCCATTTACTTGTTTATAATTTGGGGATTTTAATAACACGTCTCTCTCAGGGTTGAAGAGATTATATAAGAGAGTAAGTAAATATAGCATGTAGGCATATGGAAGTGCTACATGTTAAATATCCTCTACCCCGGGTCCATTCAGATGGATACCCTCCTCTCCTAGACCATCTCTCACGAAGGGGAGCTCTCTGCCTCTGAAAGCAGCCTTTTCCACCTCTGGACTTCTCTGCCCAAGAAGGCTCTCCCGACTGTGTTGAAATCTGCTCCCCTCTTCTCTAAACCCAGAAGCTCAAGCTCTGGTCTCGGGGTCCAAGTTGAACAAGCACCATCCTTCACTTGCCCAGACCTCAAATACTTGAGGACAGAGGTCCAGTCCCCGAAAAGGCACTTCCCAAATCACACAGATCAGGGAGTGCCCACGTCTTGTCTTGAAGGAAACAAAAAGCAAGTCCTATTTTAAGGGACCTTGGCAATTTCCACTGCTTCGGGTCCACAGCCTTTAATCCCATTTGTCAATAGGCCTCAGATTCCAAAGAAGCCCCTGTGTGATAGCTGAGCTCCTGGGACAAAACAGAGGGGTGCTGGTCATCAGCATTGCCGACTGTGTTCCCCAGATAAGTGGGTACTTGTCATGCCCTGCAGAAGGGTCTCCCAGGAAAGGTGTCTTCTGCCACTAATGGGGGCCAGTGGGGAAGGAGGTCAAATGACAAAAGCTTCAGCTCCCTCCATCCTTCCCTCACTCTAGTCCCTCTACCAAGCCACTGTCCCCTCTCACACAGCTGACCACACAGCCTCGTCCCTAGTCTCCCTGCTTCCTTTCTTGCCATCCTTCTGTGTTAAGCATGCCCTTTATTTCCTATCCTATAGTGTTTTGACATCTTGGGGCTTTGCTGACCCTGAAGGGATTGACCCTCCCCGAGATAACTGTAATGATTCACCTGCCAGTGTCCGTGCACAAAGTAACCAATCCAGAGCCACTCTCCACCTGTTCTCAACACCCCAGGGTCAAGTACCAGACAGCCCCTATGCCCCAGAACCCACTGACATTATTCGAACTGGCCAGTTCCCCAGCCTGGTTACCTTGCCTCGACTCTTCCTGTGGAAACCAGGATAAGGGCTCTTACCTGCCTTTCCCCCTCCACTCCCTCTGCCTTTTTACCAACTCAGGTGCTTCCCCATAGGGTGCCTGAGGTGTGACAGGCTATTGCACTTGTGATCTAGGAGTATTACAGGGTATATTTTTCCCCCTGGCAGTCATCTCCTATTCTGTTGGCCTCGCTCTACCCAAATAATAATAAAACCTGCATTTTATTTTATTTTATTTTATTTTATTTTATTTAAAGATTTTATTTATTTATTTGACAGAGAGAGACAGAGAGAGAGAGGGAGCACAAACAGGGGGAGTAGGAGAGGGAGAAGCAGGCTTCCTGCTGAGCAGGAATCCTGAGGCGGGGCTCAATCCCAGGACTTTGGGATCATGACCCGAGCAGAAGGCAGACACTTAATGACTCATTCAGGTGTGCCTAAAACCTGCATTTTAAAATACTCTCTACAATCTAGTTCCTCCTCTTGTGGACACATGTGTCTGATGAGTGATCTTCTCAAACTCAACTCTGATCATCTTCCGTCCTCTCTCGCCTACTTGAAAACTTTCAGTGGCATCTCCCTGGTCTCAGGAGAATATGGAAAATCCTCACTGTGGTGTCCAGAGCTCTGCGTGATCCAGCCTGTCTCTCCGACCTCCACATCTTGGTCCTGCCTCCGAGCCTTTGCACTGGCCATTTTCCCGGCTGTCTCCCCACCATCTGTGCACCACCCTCCTGGCCTTGCCGTCTTTATCTCAGCCTCTGTAGGGAGGTCTACGCTGACTCCTCCTTCCTCCAATTGTTCTTTATCTTGGCACCCCTTTTTTTCCTTCTCAAAATCAAAGCGTGTGCAAATCTATTATAATTTCTTCATTTACCATCTCCCCAACTAGAGCACCGGCCCCAAGAGGGCAGGGACCACATCTATTATTTTTGTTTCCTTTGGTATCTATCCCAGCAGTCAGCACATAGTCAGCACATAGTCAGCACTCACTCAGTAAACATTGAAATACTGAACGATTATGCCAGGCTCTGGAGACAATCTGTCAATATCAACTCCTTTTGTCTCCATGGCAAACCTGTGAGGTGGGCATTATCATCTCCATCCAATCAGGGAGGAAATGAAGACTCAGAGAAGTAAAGTAACCCACCCAGGGTCACACAGCAATGGAGGGGCATGAGAAGGGATCCAAACCCTGATCAGTCCGTTTGTCAAAGCTGGACCCTCTTCTCCCCTGGGGCAGACCACCTCCCTTCATGATAGGACACTAAACACCACCCTGTGAAAATCAGTTAGGAGTAAGCTTCTTTTTCTGTCTGGTAGATTCATCAACTTAGAGGATCGAAGTCCAGAAGCTCAGATGAAAAGAGAAGAAGCTTCCTTATCTAAAATACCCTAACCAAGCCTCAGACCCTAATTTAAGGTACTGGAGAGAATTACATGATGGTACAAATAAGACCTTTAAGTTGACAGCCATCTCCTCGAGCTCTTCCCTTCTTTAAATAGCAAAATTATGTGAAATAAATGTTCTCTGCTATTTTGGTAAATTACATGCTGTATATACACAACAAATGCCAAGAAATTGTGAGCCAACTTGTTTCAGAGCCCTCATACACTTAACGGATGTCCCTTCGATTTTTATCTTTTGTATCACATTCCCCATCCCCCACCTTGGGAAACCTTGGCTCTGGTGGTTGATAGATACTTTCAGGAACCCGACCGAATCAAAATGTAGTTTGGCCAATTTCCGAGTATAAGTTAGTGTCAAAGGTCTCTTTGTACCTCTGTCTTTTTTTTTTTTTTTTTTTGACAGAGAGAGATCACAAGTAGGCAGAAAGGCAGGCAGAGAGAAGAGAGAGAGGAGGAAGCAGGCCCCCCAGTGAGCAGAGAGCCCGATGCGGGGCCCGATCCCAGAACCCCGGGATCATGACCTGAGCTGAAGGCAGAGGCTTTAACCCACTGAGCCACGCAGGCGCCCCTGTACCTCTGTCTCAAAACAAGTTTTCCTAAATACAGGTGCCCTGGCTTCTAGTGATATACCAGAGTAGGAATATGAACAGATCTGGTTTACAACTGCAGGGAGGTAAGCTGCCTTCTCGGAGTCACATTGCGCAAACGTCCGTATACTCCCAGCTCAGGCAGGAAGGTGACTTGAGTTGGGCCAGGTCAAGGGAAGCTGAATGCCCACCGTCTTCCCTTTAACCTTCATAGCAGTCTTGTGATCCCACTGTCATTCCCATTCCACAGATGAAAGCATCCCCAGCACGCTTAGCAGATGCCACATGATCAACAAGAGCTCTGTAAATAGTTGTTATTATTATTTACATGGGTTACTAAAGGAATAGATGCGCAGGTTAAAAATCACAAACAGGGGCACCTGGGTGGCTCAGTGGGTTAAGCCACTGCCTTCAGCTCAGTGCATGATCCCAGGGTCCTGGGATCGAGCCCCACATCGGGCTCTCTGCTCGGCAGGGAGCTTGCTTCCCTTCCTCTCTCTCTGCCTGCCTCTCTGCCTACTTGTGATCTCTGTCAAATAAATAAATAAAATCTTAAAAAAAATTTAAAAAAAATCGCAAACATGGCAGAAAGGTCCAAAATGAAAAGCAAAAAAAAAAAAAAAAAAAAATTTCCTACCCATGCAAAAAGTCCCCATTCCCAATGCAGTCCTTCTCCTCCCCAGAAGCAACTAGTCTTTGGTTTTTTAGGGATCCTTCCAGAACGCCCAGGACTGTGGAAACATAAGTACTCGGCAGCCACGCTTCTCAGACTTGAACACGCACACAGATTGTCTAGGGGCCGCCTTAAAATGCAGATGCTGTCTCTGAAGGTCTGGGTCAAGGTCTGGGACTCTGAATTTCTAACAGGCCTGTGGGGGATGCTGGGGCCCCTGATTCAAGACCACGCTTAAATCTTAGTAACAAAGAACTTAGATCATGGGACCATATTCTAGCATATTTAATGACAAACCCCAGGACACCTGGGTGGCTCAGTCGGTTAAGCGTCCGACTCTTGATTTCAGCTCTGGTCAAGATCTCAGGGTCATGAGATCGATCCCCACATCAGGCTCTGTGCTGAGCGTGGAGCCTGCTTAGAATTCTCTTCTTCTCCCTCGGCCCCTCCTCACGTCCCCGCTTGCACTCTCTCTCTCTCTCTCTCTAAAAAAATAAAATAATAAGCCCAACAATCTTTTCCTTTTGGCTCTTACAGATCAGATCGTGTGTGTCTGTGTGTGTGTGTGTGTGCGTGTGTGCGTGTGTGCTGTGCGTGTGCCTGTGTCTGTGTTTATTGTGGTAAAATATACATGAGAAAATTTGCCATTTCGACGATTCTAAGCATAATTGTCGAAATGATAAATTTTCTCTAAGTACATTCACACTGTCCACATTCTTGTGCAACCAGCACCACAATCCGTCCCCAAAACTTTTCGTCTTCCCCAACTGAATCTCTGTCCCCATTAAACACCAACTCTCCCTTTCCCGAGCCCCTGACAACTTGCCCTTCTTCTTTCTATCCCTGTGAATGTGACTATTTTAGTCCCCCTCACATAGGTGGACTCACACGGTATTTGTCTTTTCAGGTCAGAAAAGACCTGCTTTCATTCTGCTTATTTCGTTAAGCAGAATATCTTCAAAATTCATCACGTTGTGGCATCTGTGAGACTCTCCTCTTTTTTCAAGGCTGCTTAATATTCCATTGTATGTACACACCGCACTTTATCCATTCATCCATCGATGGACACTTGGGCTGTTGTGATACTGTGACACGGATCAACAGACAAAATTTTTTTCCCCACATTTTCCTACGTGGATGTGTCATAATCTATATACTCATTCCTCTTCTGATGATTGTTTCTGGTTTTGCTGCAAACAGCACCAGAAGGGACTATAGCAAAATGGCTGGGCGTGGGGACTCAGCAGGCAGGTGGTTTTGCCAGCATCTGGGTTAGACACATGCTGTGTGACCTTGGGCCACTCTGGGCGTGACTGTCCTCATCTGTAAAATGGGGTTAGCCACAGCAAAGATGATATAAGGTAATCAATGCAGAGCACAAACATGGCACTTGGCACACGGCCAGCTAACAATGCCTATCAGCCATTGTTCAAATGGTAAGTCGTTGCCTACTCATGTCTGTCCCTGCAATGAGTTGCCAGCTGCACAATTCTGAGTGAGAGCACAGAGGACTTAACATTTTGAAAGCTATCCAGAGTACCTTCTCCAAAGTCGCAGTGGTCACTATTCCGTCACGGGGAAGATGTGTGGAGCTCCGGATGGTCCTTGAGGAGAGGATGTGATGCAAACAGGATTCAGGGAAGATTATCAGGCCGCAGAGTCATTTTCTTCCGTGAGGTTCCCCTCAGAGTCAAGGGTGATCCATCGACCTTCCCTTCATCCCTGAAAGTGGGAGGATAATGCACATAAATGTCCCTTTCCCTCTCTCCTCTGATACTTCTCTGTTCATGTTTCTGATTGGGGGGTTGGTTCTTGAGGATAGAGAGTCCCACTTATTTGCAATTCCTTCTCATTGAATACCACCCCTTACTCAGTGGGCAGAGGAGTGGACATGTCACCACCCACCCCCAGCTAGCCTTTCATGACATTTGTTATTTGTAGCATTTCTCACAATGTGCAAGACAGCTATGTTATACACACACACATACACACACACACACACATCTGTGTGCGCACGCCTTTTTAAATGTCTGCCCCCCTGGGGCACCTGGGTGTCTCAGTGAGTTAAGCCTCTGCCTTCGGCTCAGGTCATGATCTCAGGGTCCTGGGATCGAGCCCCTCATCGGGCTCTCTGCTCAGCAGGGAGCCTGCTTCCCCCACTCTCTCTCTGCCTGCCTCTCTGCCTACTTGTGATCTCTCTCTCTCTGTCAAATAAATAAATAAATAAATAAATAAATAAATGTATGTCTGACACCACCCCCCCACTTTCCAGCAGACTATGAGCACCACGGGAAGGAGCCTAAGTCGGCTTGGCTCACCTTGGAAATCCCAGCAGTACCTTGGACTTGCTATGCGAGGCAGGAGCTCAATATGTATTCGTTGAATAAATGAACCAGAGGGTTCCAGTAACATCGGTGGCTGTATTAAGGGTGGAGAATTTTTTTTTTTGGGATGGTGAATACACCTAACATAAATTTATCATCCTAATCATTTGCAAGTGTGCAATTCTGTTGCATGAAATACGTTCACAGTTGTGAACCAGCACCACCATCCTTCTCCAGGACTGTTTCATCTTCTCACACTGAAGCCCTGGCCCCATTAAACCCTAATCCCCTGTTCCTCCTTCCCCAGCCCCTGGCCACTGCTGTTCTATTTTGTGTCTGTGAAATTGACAGCTCAGAGCATCTCAAACACGGAATCATACAGTATTTGTCATTCTGTGACTGGCGTATTTCACTTAGCATGACGTTTTCAAGGTTCGTCCCTGTTGTAGCTCACATCGTTACTTCCTTCCTGTCTAAGACGGAAGAGTATCCCCTCGTGTGGATGGACCACATTTTGATTATCTTTCCATTCAGCTACTGATAACCCCCTGAATCGCTCCCGTCTTTGGGGCTATCATGAGTAACACTGCAGTGAACAGGGGCGTACATTCACAAGGGTGTGTGACCATCACCTCTCTCTGGTTCCAGAGAATTTTCATCACTCCTAAAGGAAACCCTGCACCATTAGGGAGACACTTTCCATACCCCTACTCCCCCAGGCCCTGGCAACCACAACTCTGCTTCCTGTCTTGTCTCTGTGCATTTGCCTGTTCTGGAAATTTCACCTAAATGGAATCCTACAACATGCAACCTTTTGTGTCTGGCTTCTTTCACTCAATATCAAGACCCCTCTGTGTTGTAGCAGGTGCCAGCGGCTAGAGGACTCCTGTACAGTGGTGTGCTCCAGACCATTCATACCAGCTCTAAGAACAGATTGATTGATTGTTAAATGTTTGGAATTTTTGGAGCCCATTATTTAACCATTGGCAGGTTGAAATTGGTCACATATACACTCTGGATATTGTCCTATGTTACACACCTTCATGGTTTTGGGGGGTTTTCACTGAGATTCCATTTATAGGCATACCACTGGCTTGAGAACACGCCCATGATCTCCATCAGCAGGCCCCCTAAAGCTGCCTCGGATAAATACATACTCAGAATAAAACCATGTTCTTGTTGGCAAGTGCTGCTTAAGTGAAGCCCGAGACCCCAGCTTCTAGCCAGATTTCGTCTGTCTCCTGGCCTTTGCTCCCAGGTGACACCTGCTGCCAGGGTCTCAGGGAGACCCAACTCCAGATGGCCGGGACATTTGTCTGGGTCTCTATCACAGGGGTTCTGGGCCTGTCAAATGAGGCAGATGAGCTGCTGGCACCCACCTCTGCCAACAGAGTAGGGGCTCCGTTGCTCAGCATGACAGCTTCATGATCGACATGGGGCAGGACGACAGCAGAATGGTTCGTCTGATGCCCTAAATCAGTCCCCAGGTGAGCAAGAGTGGCACCACCTGGGAATGTGTCAGAAATGCGAAATCTCAGTTACTGGCTAGGACCTTCTGAATCAGACCTTCTGGGAGTGGGGCCCAGACACCGGTGCTGTGACCAGCCTTGTGGGGGTTCTAAGGCTGCATCCAGATCAAAGCCCCCGCACCAGTGTGATGACCTGCAGAGCTGTCAGCCAGGCTGGGATGAAGCTGTGCCTTTTGATTCCTGCTCCAGAACACACCATTTCCCACTGTCTGGCAAAGTCTCCTACCTCGGCCAGCTCAGTTCAGGCCTCACGGTCATTCCCCAGACACAGGTGAATTCTGGGGAGAGAAAGTGATGCCCAGTGATTAGAACCAGGGCTCTAATAGGAAAGCCAACAAGGTTGGTCCTCAGTCTCTTCAAGCTGTGTGACCTTGGATGAGTGCCTTAACCTCTCTAAGCACTTGTTTCCTCATCTATAAAATGAGGACAAATAACAGTATCTAGTTCATAGGTGACTTGTCCAGGTAACAGGAGAGAACGTGAAAGGCTTATAGCATAGCTCTGTGCATATAACAAGTGCTCAATAAAAATTGATATGGCTTGAGAGCTATTAACTTAGGACTTTGAGGAAGGGGAATTCAATGTTTGTATGCTGCTTAAGATTTGTCTGCATAATCACTCTGGAGGGGGTGGTTTGTAGCAGATGCCATTGGTGTCTGTCCCAGATCCCCTTTACTGGGCTGGTGCATCTCCCAGGTGCCTCCAGGGTTGGCTGCTAATAGCTCACAGCTGCCATTGGCTTTAGAAAATTGTCCTTAGCCCAGAGGAACTGCCTTACCTGGGGACAACCTGGGAGGTTATGCCCTCCACCCCTGGGCGGACATACCAAGGCCTGACCCACGGGAGCCCAGACCCCAGACCTCTGGGTAGGACCATCTCAGTGGCATAACTGAGCTCCACATTCCAGAGCTCCACATCGGTTCAGATTCCCCCAGAAACCATCTCCCTATTAAGCTTGCCCCCCCCCCACCTTGTCCCCGCCTGGTCTAGCCACTCTCACTTCCCAAGGAAAGTACTTCCTTAACGAATCATTGCACAAGAATCCCTAACCCATTTTTACCAAAAGGGAAGACTTTATCCTAAAATTCATTTGGAATCTCAAGGGACCCAGAATAGCCAAAGCAATCTTGAGAAAGAAGAACAAAACTAGAGGCCTCACACTTTGTGACTTCAAACCTGACTACAACTGACTACAGTGGCCACAAGAAAGACAGAGACCAATGGAGAGAATGGTGAGCTCAGAAGTAAATCCTCACATATGCTGCGAAGTGATTTCTGACAAGCGTGCCAAGACCATTCGATGGGGGTGAAGGACAGTCTTTTGGACAACTGGTGCTGGGAAATCTGGAATATCCACCTGCAAAATAATGAAGTTGGACCCTCACCTTATACCATATACAAAAGTCAACTCAAAATAGAAAGACCTAACCCTATGAAAAGCTCTTAGAAGAAAATACAAGGAAGAAGACTCGTGGTATTGGAGTTGTCTGGATTACATCACAGTCAAAAACTTGTGTGCATCAAAGGACACAGTCAACAGGGTTAAAAGGCCACCGGCAGAATGGGAGAAAATATTTGCAAATCAATTCTCAGACAAGGGATTAATATCCAGAATAAACCGACAACGGAAACCCCCAAACATCCTGATTTAAAAATGGATATGAGGGGCGCCTGGGTGGCTCAGTGGGTTAAAGCTTCTGCCTTCGGCTCAGGTCATGATCCCAGGGTTCTGGGATCAAGCCCCACATCAGGCTCTCTGCTCAGCGGGGAGCCTGCTTCCTCCTCTCTCTCTCTCTGCCTGCCTCTCTGCCTACTTGTGATCTCTGTCTGTCAAATAAATAACTAAATAAAATCTTTAAAAAAAATAAAAAAAATTTAAAAAATAAAAATGGATATGAGAACAGACATTTAGTTCAAAGAAGATATACAAATGGCCAGTAAACACATGAAAAGATGCTCAGTTTTAGGGAAATTCAAATCAATACCACAATGAGATCCTTTTCCACACCCATTAGAGTGGATTTTATCCAAAAAATGAAACATGGTAATATCGGCAAGGATGTAGAAGCATTGGGACCTTCCTTCACTGGTGATGGAAATGTAAACTGGTGCAGATGCCTAGAACAAGAATATGCAGGCTCCTCAAAAAATTAAACACAGAATTATCACATGATCCAGCAATTCCAACTCTGGGTATAGAACCAGAAGAAGTGGAAGCAGGGACTCAATAGATACTTGCACACCCACGCTCATAACATTATTCACAACAGCCAAAAGGCAGAAGCATCCCAGGTGTCCACTGGTGCATAAATGGTTTAAAAATTATGGCATATCCACACAATGGAATATTATTTAATCTCGAAAAGGGAAGGGCATTCTGACGCTTGCTACAACATGAATGAGCCTTGAGGACATTTTTCTAAGTGAAAGAAACCAGGCACAAAAGCACCAGTACTGTATGATTCCACATACGTTGAGGAACCCAGAATAGGCAAAATCATAAACAGAAAGTCGAATGGTGGTTAGCAGGGCTTGGAGGGAAAGGGGAATGGGGAGTTAGTGCTGGGTGGGTAGGGTTTCAGCTAGGGACAATGCCTTAAATATCTCAAAATAAAACATTTCTTTTTTTTCCATTTTTGCCATTTTTTAAAATTAACATATAATGTAGTATTTGTTTCAGGGGTACAGGTTTGTGAATCATCTGTCTTACACAATACACAAAACTCACCATAGCACATACCCTCCCCAATGTCCATAACCCAGCCACCCCATCCTTCCCACCTCCCTCCCCTCCAGAAACCCTCAGTTTGCTTCCTGAGATTAAGAGTCTCTTATGGTTTGTCTCCCTCTCTGTTTTCATCTCGTTTCATTTTTCCCTCCCTTCCCCTATGATCCTCTGTCTTGTTTCTAGAATTCCTCAAATTGGTGAGATTGTATGATAATTGTATTTCTCTGATTGACAAAATAAGATATTTTTATGGAATAAAAATTGGAGTAGGTAGGGAGCGACAGAAGGGTTTGGAGGGGGAGTATCCTGACTTTGGCTGGGGATATAAGGGTTTGATCTGACAAGCATCAGGTGGAACCCTGGTTCCATGTCTAGGGTGAGTCTAGGGCCTCAGTTTTCTTGTCTGGAAAGGGGTGGTCATAATCCCAACCTCAGCAAATCAAGTGCATGGAAAACAGCAGCTAGCACAGAGCTGGAACATGAGCTCGATGCTGCTGGACTGTGTTGCTGATGCTCGAGGGGATGAATGTTAGCTCCAGGCTTCAGTGGGACCCCACCACCTACAAACTCCTGGCTCTGTGCTCCATGCTATCATTCTAGCCCAAGGTGAGCTTGATGGCTCCAGTTTTCCAGACCCAGGCTTGTTAGTGAGTGGGGGTACAGGTATTTACAAAATTGCTGTGATTTCTTCTGTTTTTCTCCTCTCCAAGTGCACCAGCAGGCTATGTTTCCCGTGCTTCTGCAATTTGGTTTACTCTTTCTATGTCAGAACCCGAGTTATTCTTTGGTGAAATATATGGAATAATGCAAGTTAACTAATAATAATAATAATAATAATACTTCAACAGATAAATGGATAAAGAAGATGTGGTCCATATATATAATGGAATATTACTCAGCCATCAGAAAGGATGAATACCCAACTTTTGCATCAACATGGGTGGGACTGAAGGAGATTATGCTGAGTGAAATAAGTCAAGCAGAGAAAGTCCATTTCCATATGGTTTTCTTTTTGTGGAATTAAGGAATAACGTGGAGGACATTAGGAGAAGAAAAGGAAAAGAGAAGCCGGGGCGGGGGGAGGGGGACGGGGAGACAAACCACGGGAGGCTTGTTTCTCGGACTCCGAGAAACGAACTGAGGATTTTAGAGGGGATGGGGGTGGGGGGGATGGGTGAGCCTGGTGATGGGTATTAAGGACACATATTGCATGGAGCACTGGGTGTTATACATAAACAATGAATCTTGGAACACTACATCAAAAACTAATGACGTATTGTATGGTGACTAACATAACACAATTAAAAAAATAAATTAATTTAAAAATAAAAAATAATAATAGCACTATGTTTTACTTAGATATTTCTCCTCTTTTACCTTGTTTTTTTATTAACATATAATGTATTATTTGCTTCAGGGCTACAGGTCTGTGAATCATCAGTCTTACACAATTCACAGCACTCATAGCACATACTCTCCCCAATGTCCATCATCCAAACACTCTATCCCTCACCCCCCTCCTCCCAGCAACCCTCAGTTTGTTTCCTGAGATTAAAAGTCTCTTGTGGTTTGTCTCCCTCCCCAGCCCCATCTTGTTTCATTTTTTCCCCTCCCTTCCCCCAACTATTGCCCGCCCTGCCTCTCAAATCCCTCATTATTGGAGATATCATATGATAGTTCTCTTGCTCTGACCGACTTTTTTCGCTTAGCATAATACCCTTTAGTCCTACCCACATCATTGCAAATGGCAAGATTTCGGGTTTTTGATGGCTGCATAGTATTCCATTGTATATATATACCACATCTTCTTTACCCATTCATCTGTTGATGGACATCTAGGTTCTTTCCATAGTTTGGCTATTGTGGACATTGCTACTATAAACATTCGGGTCCACGTGTCCCTTCAGATCAGTACATTTGTATCTTTAGGGTAAATACCCAGTAGTGTGATTGCTGGGTCATAGGGTAGCTCTATTTTCAACTTTTTGAGGACCCTCCATACTGTTTTCGAGAATGACTGCATCAGCTTGCATTCCCACCAACAATGCAGGAGGGTTCCCCTTTTTCTGCATCCTTGCCAACATCTGTCATTGCCTGACTTGTTAATTTTGGCCATTCTGACTGGTATGAGGTGGTATCTCACTGTGGTTTTGGTCTGTATATCCCTGATGCTGAGTGTTGTGGAGCACTTTTTCACGTGTCTGTTGGCCATTTGGATGTCTTCTTTGCAGAAATGTGTGTTCATGTCTTCTGCCCATTTCTTGATTGGATTATTTGTTCTTTGGGTGTTGAGTTTGATAAATTCTTTATAGATTTTGGATACTATGTCATTTGCAAGTATCTTCTCCCATTCTGTTGGTTGTCTTTGGTTCTGTTGACTGTTTGCTTTGCTGTGCAAAAGTTTTTGATCTTGATAAAGTCCCAATAGTTCATTTTTGCCTTTTTTTGCTGTCTTCTGCTCCTCTCTCTCTTTCTTCTTCTGGGATCCCAATTATTCTAATATTATTTCATCTTATGGTATCACTTATCTCTCAAATTCTCCCCTCATGGTCCAGTAGTTGTTTGTCTGTCTTATTCTCAGCTTCTTTATTTTCCATCATTTGGTCTTCTATATCACTAATTCTTTCTTCTGCCTCATTTATCCTAGCAGTAGGAGGTTCCATTTTTTATTGCACCTTATTAATAGGTTTTTTAATTTCAACTTGGTTGGATTTTAGTTCTTTTATTTCTCCAGAAAGGGATTTTATTTCCAGAAAGGGATTCTCTAGTATCTTCCATGCTTTTTTTGAGCCCAGCTAGCACCTTGATAATCGTCATTCTGAACTCTGGTTCTGACATATTACCAATGTCCATATTGATTAGGTCCCTAGCCATCAGTACTGCCTCTTGTTCTTTTTTTTTTTTTTTTGAGGTGAGTTTTTCCACCTTGTCGTTTTATCCAGCTAAGAATAGATGAATAAGAGAACAAAATACTAAAAAGGTAGCAACGACCCCAGAAAAATATACACTAATCAAATTGGAAGAGCTCTGAAACCAGGGGGAGAAGAAAAGAGAAGGAAGGAAGGAAGGAAGGAAGGAAAGAAAGAAAGATAGATACACATATATACACATGTATATATATTAGACTGGTGAATAGAACAGAGCTACACACTTGATTCTGGGTGTATTCTGGTCTGTTAGAAGAAACTGCCTCCCAAAATTTTAAAGAAAGAAAAACCTACATGTATACAAAAAACAAGGTTAAATATAATGAAAAGATAGAATATAACTATAACAATGAGAATTTTGAAAGATTTTTTTAAAAGGTATCGATAAGATAAAAAACTTTAAAAAGGTTAAAATAGGAAAGAGGAAAATTTTAAAAATAGAATAAGAAAAAGAATTTTTTTTTAATTTTTAAAGATTTTTTTGTTTATTTGACAGACAGAAATCACAAGTAGGCACAGAGGCTGGGGGGGTGGGGTGGGGGGGGCAATGCAAGCTCCCTGCCGAGCAGAGAGCCCGATGTGGGGCTCGATCCCAGGACCCTGGGATCATGACCTGAGCTGAAGGCAGAGGTTTTAACCCACTGAGCCCACCCAGGTGCCCCCAAGAAAAAAATAAAATTTAAAAAACTTAATTTTGAAAGACTAAATGATCATGGGAGGAAAAGCCATGAATTCTATACGTTGCTTTCCCCTAACTCTGGAGTTCCGCAGTTCTCCTTGATCCGTGAACTTGGTCTTGGTTGGATGTTCTTGCTGATCTTCTCGGGGAAGGGTCTGTTGCAGGAATTCTCAAATGAATTGTACCGCCCTTGCCAGGGGCCAGGCTAAGCAATGTGCTTGTGTTCACTCTCTCGGGAGCTTTTGCTCCCTGAACGCTTTTGGTACCGCTTTGGAGGATGGGAATGAAGATGGCGGCCTCCCAATATCAGGCCTGGAGTAGCGGAGAGCTCAGGGTGCCACTTCTCAGTGCAGCCTCAGAGAAAAGCCGTCAATCCTTCCCATCTCCCTGGTTTCCGGCCACACTCCGAGCTCACCTGGCCTGTGACTGAACTTTTCTATCACCCATGGCCCTGTTTAGAGTCTCCAAACCCAGCAGATTCCTGCCATGCACTCCCATACCGCTCCTCCCAGAGAAGGAAGGTGAGTCTCCCCAGATCTGCCTTTTGCCGGGTCACTGCTCAAAGAGCAGCCGCCTGACTGTGCCTTGGGTCATGGTTTAAGTTAATCCCAATCTGAGAGCCCCTTCTCAGCTCCATCTCTGCAGCCAGCTACCCCGCTCCGATACCTGGGGGCTCTGCCACACTCAGGCATCCCTGGTCTTTCTGTGACCCCACAAATCCTGATACCACATTGTCCCCGCAAGGGCTCCACCCCCGCACCCCTCCACCCCCCCGCTTAGCCTCTGGAGTGACGTTCCTCAGGGGAGCAGACTTCTAGAAGTTCCAGTTTTGTGGTCAGCTGCTCTGCTGCTTGCCCCAGGAGCTGGCCCCTCCCCCCGCTGTCTATCTTCCTGTGTATGGCCTCACTTCTCCCCACGTCCTACCTTCCAGAAAGTGGTTGCTTTTCTGCTCCTAGAATTGCTGCTCTTCTTCTCTTCGAGCTCCTGTTGAGTTTGTAGGTGCTCAGAATGGTTTGATAACTGTCTAGCTGAACTCCTGGGACCCAACAATACCCAGGTCACCTACTCCTCCACCATCTTGCCCCTCCCATCCTCTCACCTTGTTAAAACATTGCCAAATTTGCCTCCTAGCCATTCATGCCTGTGACCTCCCAGATTTCTTTCGTCAAAGCCTTGATAGGAATGGGCATTACACATTTGATATCACTCTCTGGAGGTGCTTAGTGGCTCAGTCAGTTAAGTGTCTGCCTTTGGCTCATGTGGTGATCTCAGGGTCCTGGGATCAAGCCCGGCATGGGGCTCCTGGCTCAGTGGGGAGCCTGCTTCTCCCTCTCCTTCTGTGTGTGTGCTCTCTTGCTCTCTCTCTAGCACTTGCTCTCTCTCAAGTAAATAAATAAAATGTATTTTTAAAAAATATCACTCTCTCCTGTGATGGTAGGAACAGGTCTATCTTGTCTCTGCTTTAACCCCAAAACCCAGCACAGGGCTGGCAGGCAGCAGGGGTTCTGTCTTTGGGAGTGAGGGAGTTGGAAGAACACAGGTACTTTCACTGTTGAGCCCTAGATGAAGAGATTGCTGCTCAGAGAAACCAAGGTTTGTCCAGAGTAACAAGAAACAGCATAATTTGTATTGCAAAGTGGAGTGCGTGGGTCTCAAACTCAAAAGTCTACAAGGTCAGACAAATGGCTAAGTGCCAAGTAAGAGGAACAAGGAGCGCACATCAGGCTAAGTGGCAAGAGACCCTCAGGGCTAGAGGTAATTTGGAGAGGAAGAGACTGATCAACCATGGTACGTCCTGTCTATAGGAAGGACAGATCTAGCCACATGGCTCCATTATAGGAATGTGGGCCCCAGATGACCAGATACTCTACTCTTTTTTTTTTTTTAAGTTATCTCTCCACACAATGTGGGGCTTGAACTCACAACCTCGAGATCAAGAGTCACATGCTTTACCAACTGAGCCAGCCTGGTGTTCCAGATACTCTACTTTTTAAAGAGATATGAGGAATCTGGCTTTTTACATTAGTTTTCCCAATTTAAAAACATGGGCATCCACATTAAGTTAAAAAAAAAAACAAAACCAACTGTGTGGGCAACTTTTTGTGGGCATAATGTAACCCCTAGGTGACCAAATTTTTACCTTTGTTCCATACAGAGAGACAAATCTAAATTCTGAAAATGTGATTCCAAACAGTATTTACATCTAGAACAATGATGTCCTCTTTCATATTGCCTAACATGTAAGTAGGGTCCCCCGGAGTTGTGCAGTGCCCAACCTATGCAAATGTATGTGGCAGCCCTGATATGTAACTCTGGAAGCTGTCACACCCCCCACCAGTCCAACTCAATAGAAATGCCAACACATCTTGCCCCACGTCCACTCTATTCTCTGGACCATGAGGAAAAGCCTTTCACCTGTCTTGGGCCCAAGAGCTGTGCAGCAGGGCCATCAAAGGGAAGTTCTAGCTACCATGACCAGATTTTCTCTGTCCTCTAGGGTGGTGAAATTCCGTCGCACGGGCGAGAGTGCAAGGTCAGAGGATGACGCAGCTTCGGGAGAGCATGAGGTCCAGATTGAAGGGGTCCGTACGGGCCTAGAGGCTGTCGAGTTGGACGATGGGGCAGCTGTGCCCAAGGAGTTTGCCAATCCCACAGACGGTGAGAGGGCTCTGCAATTGGGACATAAGCCTGGACCACCGTCAGGGGCTCTGAGGTGCCAGGGTTACCTCCCCAGATCGTGCTCTCAGAGGCATCTAGGGAAGGGACAGGTAGGAGGGCCCAGAGGGCCCAGAGGTGATGCTGGAAGTGTGGGCTGGCCCTACATGGCTTCCTCCAGCAGATAAGGTTACATCACAATCCCCACCAGTCAGCTTCATTGCATAACACACAGCTGAGGACCACAGCAACAATGATGGTGATGGTGGTGATGGTGATGATGGTGATAATGTTGATGATGTTGGTGATGATGGTGGTAGTGGCGGTGTGATGACAGTGATGATGATGATAATGTTGGTGGTGATGGTGCTGATGGTGGTGGTAGTGGTGGTGGCAATGATGGTGGTGATGATGATGGTGGTGATGGTGATGATGGTGGTGATGATGGTGATGATGATGAGGATGGTGATGATGGTGGTAATGATGGTGGTAGTGGTGGTGTGATGACAGTGATGATGATGAGGATGGTGGTGATGGTGCTGATGGTGGTGGTAGTGGTGGTGGTGATGATGGTGATGATGATGAGGATGGTGGTGATGGTGATGATGGTGGTGGTGATGGTGATGGTGGTGCTGATGGTGATGATGGTGGTAATGATGGTGGTAGTGGTGGTGGTGATGACAGTGATGATGATGAGGATGGTGGTGATGGTGATGATGGTGGTGGTGGTGATGACGTGATGACGATGATAATGTTGATGATGATGCTGCTGCTGGTGGTGGTGGTGGTGATGATGATGAGGAGGAGGAGGATGATAGTGAGGATGATGATGGTGGTGGTGATGATGCTGATGATGGCAAGGCTGATGACAACTCTGGTGGTGGTGATGATAGTGTAATGATAATGGTGGTGATGACAGTGATGATGACCATGGTGACAGGAACAGCTGACGTTGGCTGAGGATTTACCCTGGGCCAGGCACTGTGTGAAGCACTTTACACATAGGACCCATTTAATCTTCACACCGGTTCCAGTTGGAATTAGTACGCTCATCTTCCCCATTTTGCAGAAGAGCAAACTGAAGCCCAGAAAGATTCAGCATCTTGCCCAGAGATACACAGCTAAAAATGAGCGAAGCTGAGTCTCCAGCCAGGCCATCCGACCTCCGAGCACATATGCTAACCCATGACCTTGGGTTCCTCTGAGTAGAACTAGTCAAACAAGAGGCCGGAGGTGGGGCCGTCGGACCTGGTCTACCCTCACACGTGCTGCTGGTGGATGGAAACTTTCCATGCATTTCCAAAAGGTTCCAGATTCCCACCATGAGAAAGGGTTAATGTCTTCAACCCAAAGCCTGGTTGGGGTGGGAGGGAGTTCTAAGGAGGCAGTGGCCAGGGAGGGGGCAGACAGTGGGTGGGAACAGCAGCTTTACTCTCAGGCTTATCTGGACTTAGCTCCCAGAGCTACAGTGTGGCCTCTGGGTGACGCTGGGCAAGTCCATGTCCTCCTCTGCAACCCGGAGCTGGGACTGGTCCTGAAGTAATAGCTGAGACAGGGACTAAATGGGACAGGGTACATCAAGGTTTTTGTGCAGTGCCTGGCCCATGGTCAGCAATCAGACACACACCATTAGTTTACGTATTCCCCTTCTTATTACTGATGACTCTCCAGGACTCACTCTGCTTTCTCCTCAGTATTTTTTTGCTGGAGGAAACCAGCCCCTGCTGATATAATAAACACTAGCTCACACTTCGGGAGAAAATGATGATTGATGCGAGAGGCCCATGATTGAAATTCTGCAAAGATGACAGCTCCCAGCAGGGGCTGATGAGAGCCTCAGAAGCAGCCCACAGAAGGGCCACCCAGCGTGCTCTTTTAGTATTTTTATTTTGTAATTAAGTTTTTTTGGAAGCCCTTGTAGATTTCAGAAAGGTTGCAGACATAGCTCCCGCACACCCTCCATGCAGCTTTCCCTGCTGGTACCCCTCACTCGGCCACTGTGAGTTTGTCGAAACGGAGGAAAGAACACTGGTACCATGCTGTTGACTAAACCCCAGACTTCATTCAGACTTCACCAGTTTTTTCCAGCAGCGCTGTTGCCGGACACTATCCAGCCTACTAGATTGTGTTCGGTCTTTCCATATTTTCCCAAAACACTTTGTGTATTAATTATATCCTACTTTTTCTGAACACACAAATAACAAATGTTCCTTTGGAAAGCATTTCAACACAAGAGAAAGTTACCCAGTGGGAAAGTGAGTGCCAGCCTCAAAGATGACTCTGTTAACAGTTTGTGGACATTCAGTCTTACTTCCCCTGCATGGCACACATGCACACACATCTCATTTTATCACAAAGACCGTTCTTAATGACGCCTACCTCTCCCCAGTTACCTTTCGACTTCACAATATGACGTGGACAGCTTTCCATCTGAGTGCAGGGGCATTTAGCTTTTAAAAAGTCTCTTTCTTTCCTGACTAAGGAAGCAATACATTGTTGAAGAGAGTTGAAATCTCACAGGAGCTCTCCCTTCCTCTCTCCAAAGACAACAAAAATGAAACCGTAAGGTGAAGTTTGGTATACATTCCAGGCATCAGCACATACATACATCCATATGCATACACGTACACGTAGGCGTGTACATTTCTGAGAAGAGAGTCCTACCATACAGGCTGCACAGATTGCCTCATTTTTAAAAATTAATTAACAATATGTTGGGTACATCTTCCTATATCTGCACATTCCTTTTAACAGGCAGGTCATATTTCATAATGTGCATATATACATGTGTACATATGATGATGAGACATATAATAATTTATTTAACCAACCCCTGTTGACAGACATTCGGGGTTTTCCTGTTTTCCCTTTTATAAACAATGTTGCCGTGGACTTTGGAAGCAAGACATCTCTTCGCATTTGCGGGAATGTTTCTTTAGGATGACATTTCTAGAAGTAGCGTGTGATGCCTTTACTAAGCTTGGCTATAGATGGCCCCTCCCGACCCCCTCACATGAAGATAGCTGGGGGATGCCCTCATTCCTTCCTCTGCTCTCCCTCTCTCCTTTCCAGATACTTTCATGGTGGAGGATGCGGTGGAAGCCATTGGGTTTGGAAAATTTCAATGGAAGCTGTCTGTTCTCACCGGCTTAGCTTGGGCAAGTATTCCCAGGAACGGTGACCTCATATTCGGTCCCCGGGAAACCTCGTGCTGCTTGACTAGCTTCTGGGGGCCACAAGGAAGGACATAGTTCCCTCCACATGGAGCCTTTGCTTGAATCAACAAAAGTTTATGTTGAATGATCCTTGGCGACAATGAAGATTTGCCCTTGGTGGGAGTTTGTGGGTAATTGGCGATTGCCCTCAAGGTGGATTTGAAGCTTCTGGCTTAATTAAGGGGTTCTCAACCATTTGGGACTCAGGGCTGCCATAGGATGATGATGTCGTCTTTGGAGCTCCCCCTCAATAAACATGCGCCAATAAAAATGTGTCTCCTGCTTCAAGAGGTTCATGATGTCTTGTTAAAAATCCCCTAATCTACCTCTAGCAAGGAACACAGCTAGACCTTTAATACAACTGAAACTGACTTTTATGAAAGCTGCAAGACAGTGACCAGATGACCCACTTTTTTTCAAGTGGATCTCCAGTTTCCCCACGTCATTGAGCACCCCCCAAATTTAAAAAGCCACCAGCATTATCCATCACATTCCCACAGCCATGCGGGTCTGCTTCTGGTCTCTCATTTCTGTCTCGTCTCATAAAGATACCATGATGTGTAATTACTGGGACTTCCTGGCATGTGTTAATATAGTAAAAGGTTGTACTTATTAAATACACTGACAGTTCTGCCTGAGGTTTATAAACCAAAAATAAACCTGTCTTCCATTGAGTTAAAGAGAAAAGACCATTTTCTCTCTACCTCTACAAAAAGTTTTTCTCAGATTTTAGAAATAGAATGTCTCCTCCACTTCATTTGGGGAATGCTCCTATTGCTTTATTTTTTTTAAGTTTATTTATTTTATTTATTTATTTGAGAGAGAGAGAGAGAGAGAGAGTGTGTGTGTGTGTGTGTGTGATCATGAACCGGGAGGAAGACTCCTTGCTGAGCAAGGAGCCCAACTCAGGGCTCCATCCCAGGACCCTTGGGATCATGACCTGAGCTGAAGGCAGATGCTTAACTCACTGAGCCACCCAGGCGTCCCTGCCCCTATGGTTTGAAACGCAGAGACACACACAGAATATTAATTGCCTATTTGTCTGTTCCCGCGTGGTACTCATACTGTTTGAACTTTTCAGTGTTTTGATGTGCAGCAGGGCGCTCAGCAGCCAGTAGAAGAGGAGGGTTCTGTTTGCCCTCTCAGGGGTTATGGACTTGGTCGCAGCCTGCCCCAGCCCTGGGCAGATCCTGGCCTTACGACGTTTGCTTCCTCCCTGCAGATGGCCGACGCCATGGAAATGATGATCCTCAGCATCCTTGCCCCACAGCTGCACTGCGAATGGAGACTCCCCAGTTGGCAGGTGGCGTTGCTGACCTCGGTAGGCAGCCCTGCAGCTCTCTCCTGGTGTGCGTGCACACAGTCAGGCCCTCCCCCGGGGTGTTCTGTGGGGGTGTCTCCCTCTCTTTCTGCTGCCAAGGGCTCAGCGGGAAAGAATGAAGCCCTGGTTGGAAATCATGCACCCCCCCACCCCGTGGGGCCCCACAACCTTCCCAGCAGTTGCTGGGAAGTTGGAATCCACCTGCTCATAAATCTCATAACCTCACTTGACGGCAAAATGGAGACGCCAGCACCAGCGTGATCTGAGGATTGAAACCACTCCATTCCTGACCCATAGTAGATGTTTAATAAATGGTGGGGAGCGCTTCTCCCTGAATGAAGACTCGATGGAGAGTGACGAAGAACCCTCAATATTTGTTAGGGAAGTCCAGCGGCAACCCTCTAAAAGGGAGAGGAATGGCCAGGCTGGAGAAGAGGGTAATAATAATGGTACAAAAGCTAATATTTCTTGAGCTCTTTCTGTGCAAAGGGCTTTACATATATTGCATGCAATCTATGTATAATATATCTTGTGCTCTTTAATCCTTACAACCCTAGGAGGTAGGTACTATTATTAAATGAGGAAAATGAGGCACAGAGAGGTTAAGTCACTCACGAAGGTCATACAGCCTAGCTACTGGCACAGTACAGTAATTGCTAGCCAGGAGCTCCTCCCAGAATGCTGTAACTGTTCTGGAATGGCCTTCAGCAACCAGGCCTGGTATTAGCAGTAAAGCTGTGCAGCCCCATGGGAGGAGTTTCACAAACATATAGTCCTGCCTTTTGTGGTTTAGTCACCTGGATGTGTGTGTGACCTTGAGCAAGGTGACTTACGGCTCTATTTCATCCCCTGCAAAATGGGTGTGATGACACCTGTTTCTCCGCAAATGAGCAATGAAAATATACAGTGCCTAGCATGTGGTAGGGTTGTGTGCTTGATACTTCTCTCTGTGTTCCTGATTCTCACTGATACCCCCGAAGCATACCCACAGGGCTATGTTTTTGCAATGTGGAACCTTTCTTGGCTCTGACAACCATTTTGTTTGTAACAAACAAACCATTTACTGAGCACTTACTATGTTCCAGACTCTGTGCTAAGGGTTTGGCATACATATCTTTTTAGCCTTCTCAACCCTGTGAAGGAGGTGCTCTTATCACTCCCATTTTCAGAGAGGTGTGATGACTTGCCCAAGCTCACACAGCCCATAAGAGGCAGAGGCAGAATTGAAATCCAGGTCTGTAAGACTCAGAGTCCCCATTCCCAGCCACTGCCCTGGACTACTTCCTTATGGCATAAAATTTGGACTCATGGGCTGGGTAAAGTTATGAAGTTTCATGGCCAAGCTTCTATGGAAAAGTTAGAGCATGGCAGGAGTTGCTTTACCTGTATAAGGTACATAAAGAGGATAAGAGAGACCAACACTATTGTCATAGGAAATACGGTGCACGATTACCGTAATGACTGTGGTATAAACTAGTGTTCTGCTGTGCCTAGATCTCTCCCTCCAGGGAGGGAAAATGGGACTGCGTGCTTACAGGGAATGCTTAATTCTTCCAGGGTGCAGGGATATCCCTTACTACATGATTAAGACAAAACTGCACCCAAAGACACCAGCCTTCAAACATTTTTGTTCTAAGTTATCTAGAAAAGAATTTTATGAAAACTATGCAGGTGCCAGGACTCTCATAGAATTCAAAATTGACATTAAATGTCTTTATTTTATTTTTATAACTTTTTTGACATTACTTTTTCTTATTATTTTATTTTTTAAAGTTTTATTTATTTAAGTCATCTCAACACTCAAAGTGGGACTCAAACTCACAATACCGAGATCAAGAGTCACACACTCCTCTGACTGAGCCAGCTGGGTGCCCTAATGTTAAATGTTTTTAAATTGTATGTTGCAGATTCAAAGATTTCTGGCATATTGACATATTTTAAAAATTGAGTAAAATTTCATGTCACTTTTTAAAATGTACCAAATGGAATTGAAATATTTATCTGATACCCACTGTCTCATTTTAAAATAACATGAATAAGGTCTTCAGAAGTATTTGGAAATTTTGCCTTGTCTTGTTTTCTTCTTGGACTGGCATTTCCATTCCATATCTCTACGTTTCATCATAGCAATGTTTTACTCTACTCGAAAGCACGCCATTTATCACCTGTCAGAATTTTCCGGGACAGAATACATAAATTTTAAATTATTGCTTTTAATTTTCTGAGCTCATAAGGCTCTCCAGTGTTGACATTTTTCTTTTGCACTGAGTTTTCATGATAGTTTTTAGTAATATGCAATAGATCAAAACGAGAAAGAATTACTTTTGATAGATAATGGTTAAACACAAGTGAATTTTTATCAGGAATCTACCTTGTAATGAGTGGCGTGCAGCATCTCCCAATTACATCCCATATTCTTGGATGAGGACTTTCTATTAAAGTGAGATAAAGCTTAGCAGCAATTCCTTCCTATTTTTCATTTTTACTTCGTTTCATGTAAAAAATGAGGGGGAACTGAAGGAGTTTTGTAATAACTCAAAAAACTAGTGCCACTTATAATTTTTTTTCACCAACTTCCAAGTTATATGCTGAAGAGCACACAGCAACTGCTTATGAAAGATTATTTTTAGGGATCTAATTTGCTGACAGCTTGATTAGGCTCTCTTTCAATTCAGTTAAAAATACTAAAAAGGAATTGGAAGCATGATGACTCGCACAATGATTTGTAACTTGTCATTGGTGTCCCTTTGGAGGTGTCCTAGAAGGTTTAACCTCGAAGCATTGCCCTGGGAGGTGGAGGCACTGAGAAGCAGGAGGGGATGATTGAGAAAGGAAGAGGGCAGAAAATAGGCAAGACCTCTAGCTTGTTCTCAGGAAAGAGTTTATATGGAAGTTGAGGACTTGGAAATTAATTCCTTTGAAATTAGCCATGTCTGGTTGGAGCACCTGCCTCTGTGTCACCCCCATTTGCAGCCAGCTGCCCCACGACGTACCTGTGGTTTTGGGGGGTCAGACAGCACCAGGCAGTGCCTTCACCTCTTTGGGCCTCAGTTGCCTTATCTGCAAAATGGGGATGATAATGGCACTTACCTCATAGGGCCACCGTGAACATTAGGTAAGATATGAGTACAAATCATTTAGCGCACTGTCCTGTTCTTGGAGAGGACAAGAAGAGGACACAGGGATGAAAGCTCCATCCAGCCTTCCTGGGTTTCAGACCTGGCTCTTCCCCACCCCCCTGGGGTACTGAGCAGATTTCTTAACCCTCTGAGCCTCAGGCTCCCCATCTATAAAATGGGTATGATAGTTCAAACTTCATCGACTCTGTTTAATAATTAAGAAGCTGACAGTGAATTGCGGGGCATACCGTATTTCCTCTTAGAAATAACTTACGGTTCTCATCCCAACCTTTCTGTCTTCTGTTTCTCGCACCCTCCAAACTCTACCTTTGATCTTGTCTTAGCAACAGGGCAAGACCTTTCTTCGGTATGACGAGAAATTGGTAAGAGTCTAGTTCTATGGTTATCCTGCCCGAATCCAGCCCAGGTTGTACCGTTTACACCTGCGTGACCCTGGCCAAGGGACGTCCCCTCTGTGAGTCTCCATTTCCTTGTCTGTCCCCTGAGCATAATGATATCACCCACCCCTACAGGATCATCGTGAGGCTTACCCAATAGCATGAAGCACACAGAACAGCATTTGCGCCTTCACGGGATCCCAGCCAGTGTCAGCTCTGAGGTGTTCCTGGGCTGTGATAGCACAGTTTCACGTCATTGTTCCTTTTTTCTGCGATGCTCCGTGTCACTGTCTAACACACCCTGTCTTTCCATCCACAGGTAGTCTTTGTCGGCATGATGTCCAGCTCCACACTCTGGGGAAACATCTCAGACCAGTACGGCAGGAAAACGGTAAGGCGATCTCACCTAAGTGCATGTCCTCTGGGTTCTCTTCATGCAGCAAAATGGTGCTGCTTAGCATTTGGGAGCCCCAATTAGCTCTGTCGAAATGCAATGAGAAGACATTGCTCTGAGGCTGTGGACTCTTGAAATCACACGTGCCTAGTGGGGCCCAAGCATGTATGTTTCAGAATGCAGAAGATTCTATCGGCCCTTCCTAGTCCCCTTGGCACTCAACATTCCCTTACACGAGACTGGGGGCAGTCAGGAGCTGGTAGGTAAAGATGTCAACTTTCTTGCCCTAAATGAATCATTTCTCAATCCCAGCAGCATTGAGCTTCAGGGCCCACTGTGGGAACCTGTCTGCCTTCCCCACCCCTCCTGGGATCACCACCTAAATAAACTGTTTGTACTAGAATTCTTGTGTCAGGGTCTGCTTTGTGGGAAGCCCAGCCTCAGAGACAACACGAAATGGATTCGTAAAGAAGGAAGAAGGAGGGAAACTTTCAGGTCTGGCATCGCATTGAGCTCTTACTGTTTTCTTTGTCACTTTGTGGTCCCCTTTGTATTTTACGCTGCTCTTGCTTTGCTAGGCTGTCCCTGGGTTCTTTGAATGCTTCAGCTGGTGAAGCTACACTCCTCCAAACTATAAACTTGGGCCTTATGGGAGAAAAGATCTCTGGAGATCTAGGCAAGCTCTACTTGGTTAAGTACCCTGCTCAAAACTAATTGTGCAATTCTGAGTGATCACATGCCCTGACTGCTTTATCATTCTCTTTTCTGGACTCCCCTCCTCTGTCTGTAGTTTCTCTGAGCAGGATGGTGTAGCTGTTTACATGCTGGGGCTCTGGAATCAGGTGGGTCTGGGTACAGTTGCAACCCTGCCACCTCTGGCTGTGTGACCTCGGGCAAGTGAATTGACCTCTCTGAGCATCAGTTTCCTCTTCTGTATAAAGAAAAAAATAAGAGAGTCTACAGTGGAGGGTTCGTTGAGAGCCTAGGTGTGAACGGCTTTGCACAATGCCAGGCACAGCGTAGACACAGGACACATGTGAGCTGGCATTGCAATGATAGCATTTCTGACAAGTTCCCAGGGAATGCTGATGCTGTTGGTCTGGGGCCATACTTTGAGAACTGACTTAGTCTAGTGTAGAGATCTAAAGAAACTTAGAATTTTGTTAGGAAGGAAGAAAGAAGGTATGGATGCTGAGGCGGTAACAGGTGGGGCCCACTGTAACCAGCATGCCATGGACTGATAATAACACAGTGCCTTGTATGGCAGGCCCTGTACCAAGCATGATACATGCATTAGCTCACCCAAACCCTGGTACTGTTGTCAATCTAGTTCTGCAGAAGGGGAAACTGAGGCACAGGGTGTGGGCACCTTGCCCAAGCCACACGTTTTTATGTCACAGAGCCAGGTCTCACTCCTTCTAAGTCTAAACTCTTGCCTTAACCATGATGCTACTGGCTTGAATCCATAGATGCTCAACCAATGTATGTTGGTTCAATGTATGGATGGATGGATGGATGGATGGACAGTGCAGTCCTGCTGCAGCCCCTCCCACTGTGGCTGGACAGGAAACACATGGGCCAGCAGGCACCTGGGAGACATTATCTTATAAAACCACCAAGAAGTGGCTGGGGCAAGGATCAGAGGTGACCAGGCTGGAAAACCAGCTACAACCATTGTAGCACAGGGGCTCTCGGTTGGTTTTAGAGGCTGGGGAGGTCAGTTGGGAAGACCTCTCCAGGCCTCCCAAGGAGACTAGAACCTGGATGACTCTGGTTTTCAGGCCGTAGCTCTCTAAACTCTGCCCATACAACTCCTCCCACCCACTTCCTTTTTCTGGAGGGTGTAAGTCATTGCTTCAGCCATTTTCTGGCTGGAAGATAGAGCAGAGCCAAGGCTGGAGGGAGGGAGGAAGGGAGGGAAGGATATAGGGAGGGAGGATAGAAGGAAAGGAAGAAGACAGAAAGGAAGGAAAGAAGGAAAGATGGGAGGGAGGAAGGAAGGGAGGGAGGGATAGAAGAAAGGATGGATAGAAGGGAGGGAGGATAGAAGGAAAGGAAGGAAAGAAAGAAAGATGGGAGGGAGGGAGTGAGGAAAGGAGGGAGGGATGAAGGAAGGGAGGGAGGGATAGAAGAAAGGATGGATAGAAGGGAGGGAGGATAGAAGGAAAGGAAGGAAAGAAAGAAAGATGGGAGGGAGGGAGTGAGGAAAGGAGGGAGGGAGGGAAGAAAGAAGGAAAGAAGGGAGAGAGGGAGAGAGGGGAAACCCCTCTTAAAATGAAGCAGAGCGATTCTTGGGTGACTTGAGCATTGAAAACTGTAAATATGTGGCTGAGGCTGGAACTAACATTAGCCTTCACAGTTTTAAAATAATCGAAAGAGAAAACTCTTCTGAAGTCTTCACGTGGTCTCTTCCTGTTCAGACTGGGCACGGGGTGGACGACTTGTCCCTCAGTCTCTGGCTAAAAACAATTTTTATTTACTTGTTCTTGAGGCAAACATCCATCTGCACACACAAAATATGCAGGAGCCTGTAACAAGGAACTTTACTGTGCCCCAAATCCTCTTACCCCATTGCCGAATCACGAAGCCATGAGGAATACAGGGGGGATTCAGTGAAAACACCTGCATTTGGAGCCTGGGTCTGCCACTGGGTGAGTAAAGCAAGTTACTCTCCCCTCTTGGGGCCTCAGTTATGTCGGGGGAGATTGGATTAGTAATAGCTGATAGTAACAGCTACAGTTCCTGAAACTAAAGGGCAAATGGGTTTGTCGTCCGTTGTGTCTGTTCTAATCATTCCATAGGGGATGCCAGACACATGGATTGGAGGAGTGGGAAGGCTCAGTGGGATGGTGCCATGATCGATCAGTGATGTCTGCCAGGGGCAGGAGGGCGGCCAGGTGAGTGCCGTAAACCCCATAGGGAAGGTGGCTGTGCCTGTTTTGCTCCCTGAGATGGCCCTGGGCTCCTGGCAGAGGACCTACCTTATAGCAGACACTCTATAAATACCTCTCGAGTGGCTGAGCTCAATAGATGAAAATCAGACCTCCTTGTTGCCGCTTTCTGCTGCTCTCTCATCCTCTCCAGACCAGCAAGGGACTTTACTGCTGAGTGTTTTCTGTTTGCCGAGAAGCCCCAAAGGTCGCTAGCTTATGATTCTGACATCCCTCAGAAGAGTGTGCTCATTCTGCCACTAAGGTCAGTCATGCCTACCCTGTTCCCAGGGAGCCCTATAGAATGTAGATGTCTTCGTTTTATGATGAGGAGGAGAAAACTATAGCTCAGATTTTTAAAAGATTCGTAGACGGGTTTTCAGTAATGCCATTTACTGAATCTTGTGAGTTCTGAACACATTTTGGCAACTTCTAGAACAGTAGTTCTCACCGGAGGAGGGAGTGGGCAGATTTTTGTCTCCCCATTCCTCCAAGGGGACACTCAGCAATGTCTGGAGATGGTTTTTTTGGTTGTCACAATGGAGGGGAGGTGTGCTCCTGGCATCTAGTGAGTCAGCTTCTGCTCAATTTCCAAAAAGTCCACAGGACTGTCCAAACTGTGAAGGGCACCAGGGTTGAGAAACCAGGCTGCAGAGTGAAGGCACAGGTGATGCCAATTTGCACTAGAGTGGAGAGTTCGTTCTGTAGCATCTGATTGTGTCACCTGGGACCACTCCACCCTGATTCCCTATTTACGTCTGGTGCTCATCTGGACAAATACTAACATGGCATCCCTGTGAAAGCATGAGCTCTGGGGTCAGACTGCTGAGGTTCCTCCGCAGACAGGCTGCATGACCCTGAACAAGTTGCTCGACCTCCCTGTCCCTCAGTTCCCTCATCTGTCAGTAGGATAATAATATTCTCCCTTCCACAGGGGTGTTCTGGAGTCAATGGGCCTTTGCACAGAAAGCTCTTGGCCCAGAGGAAGCGATTCATAAATGCTCATTATTGTTTCTATCACTTGCCAAGCTCATGACAATAATTGGAAATGCCAGTGTTGAAATGCAGGTGTGTCTGGCTGCCGAGTCTGCTCCCGTGGCTGTTGAGAGACGTAACTGAATTGTCCCCCAGAACTCAGCTGAGCAGTTCGACATTCATCCATTCCCAACAGAGGAAGCCTGAGAGGATGCCTCTAGAGTGATCCTCTAGCTCTCCCGACGGGAGAGAGGAGAAAGCGCCCCCAGACTGCAGGGCCCCCTCCTCCCTGCACGGAATTCTGGCCCAACTGCAGGGAGGATGGATCAGGTTCTAATTATATGGCTTCTGTAGAACTCCTCCAGAAACAGAGGGTGAGCCGGGCAGCTGGCGAGCTTTACCAAGTGCCAAGAATCTCCTCCTAGCTCCTTGATCTGCCTCCACCCAGCTGGGAGGCTTCTGGGAGGGCGTCCGCTGCATGACTTTGCAAGGGACTCACCTAAGAGGTTAGAACGCTGTGGGTCACTTTGATTCCTACAGAAGTTTCTGCACCCTGAAGGCTTATGGCAACCTCACAAAGGAAGGGCAACTGTGGGTGTGTGGCCTTGCTGGGATGAAAATTCTCCATCCCCTATGTCGAGCGAGGGAAACTTAAGCAAGTTGTTTCACTGCTCTGAGCCTCAGTTTCTCCATCTGTAAAATTGGGTTGACAAGAGCAATAATAGTTCAGAGGGTTGCAGGGAGGGTTATATGAGAAATGGAGGTAATGTGCTTAGAGCAGTATTTACTGATGCATGGTTAGCCCGTGATCAATGGTAACTATTATTGGCTGCGACTCAAAGAAGAAACATTTCAGAATATGATCAGGTCACTAGCTAGTCCAAAGGCTATAGGTCCCTGTTATCTTTTGTGAGGGAAAAGGGGGTGGCTGGCAGTCAACAGGGCTTTCCTCTCAATATTTTGAAGATCCCGAGACCTCCTTGTCCCATGACTGTTTTTCTTGTCCTGGGCATGCCTGGAGGACACCAGGCATGAGTCTTCAGCCTTCCAGAACTGAGCGATGCTTATGATGATGACATCATCAGCTCCTTTTGGAGGCTGCAGACCTGGTGCCCAAGTGGTGGCAAGACCCTCAGCTTCTTGGAGCAGAAGCTTGAAGGCTTTCCAGGCTACAGGTTGTGAACCAGTGAGCCATGAACTGAACATGGTCTACAGATGTGTTTTATTTAACCCATGCTATGTTGTACAGGATTTTGAATCAGTTGCCTCTGCTTCAGAAATGTATTTTGCATAAAAATAAACATTTGTGGCTTTTTTTTTTTTTTTAAATTCGGCTACCTGGCAACCCGGGGTCCACATTCTGTGATGGCAACTTTTGGCTAGAGCTGAGTAGAGACTGACAAGACAGGCCGAGTTCTCTTGCAGTCACCTGTACCCACCTGTCCTTGCTGCACGACACTGTCATGTATGTTCTCTGTCAGAGGCAACTGGAGCCATCAAAGCCCCAGAAGGAGGGGAGTGCCTCATTCAGAGTACGGCATTCAGGGCTGGAAGTTCTGACTCCCGGTTTGACTCTGCTGATCCTGGACAAATCACTCAACTATTTTGACCTTCACTGTGCTGATTTGTGAAGTAGGAGTGGAAATAGAAGCTTCTTTCCACAGGAGGCTGTGACAACCCAGTATAATGATGGGGCAGTGATTTATAAAACAGGAATGAAAGGTCCCTGAAGTCAGAGACTATGGTCATCTTCCCTGCTATAGCCCAAGACAAAGTGCAGTGTTTAGCAAACTGCAGGCACTCAATGTATGCATGGCCAAGGGATGAATGAATGAATGAATAATAGCATCTTGACTGCCAGGCATGTGACAGGTGCTCAATACATGCATATTGAACAAATGATTGAATGAGTGATGCATATCATTTGTTTAAGCAGATGTCTGATACATGCATATTGAATGAATGAATAATACATAATATTATTTCCAGTGTCTGACATACAGCAGGGACTTGATATATGTTTACTATTAAATGAATAATTGAGTGAGCAATTTTTAATGAGTGCATAATGTCTAGAGCCTGGCATACAGGGAATGCTCAGTAAATGAATACGGAAGGAAGAAAAGGAGAAAGGAAGAGAAGGTAGGAGGGAGAAGGGACCAACAGTCTGAAAGGCAGGACTGATGTTAGGCAGAATGACAAGTGTGGTTAATGAAAAGCTCAAAAACCCAGGAGACATTTCTGCAGAGTCCCCAGCAGTGCTTGGATGGGGCTTGCTGTAGTACCCATGCCTTTGCAGTAGCCATGATGATACTCACCAGTGGTTGCTGAGTCCACATTTCCTGGCCAACTGGAAAGCCCCAGCATCAGCAGACAAATGCAGAGCCAGCTGCAGCCTGCAGTGACCCTACAGAACAGGTGACAAGCAGGTCTTTGCTGCCTGGCATAGGGTCATGTGAGAACCCCAATGGGATACCGCAGCTCCCAGGCAGTCCCTGGAGGGAGGCTTAGCTCTCAGGCACTGGTCTGGGGGCCGTCTTCTCTAGCCTCTCCTCTCCTGCTCTGTTTTCCCTCTCTTCGTTTTCTCTACTGCTAATGATGTCTTTTTTTTTTTTTAAAGATTGTGTTTATTTCTTTGAGAGAGAGAGTGATTGAGAGAGAGAAGGAGCAGTGGGAGGGCCAGAGGGAAAAGCAGACTCCCCACTGAGCAGAGAGCCTGACCTGGGGCTCCATACTGGGACGCCAGGATCATGACGGGAGCCAAAGGCAGATGCTTAACTGACTGAGCCCCCCAGGTGCCACCCCAATGATATCCTATTTCTGATTCAAGGCTCCTTCCAAGGAAGCAAACCCCTCTAAGTTAGCTTAAGCCAAAAGAAGAGAAGTAAGTATATGTGTGGCAAGTTACTAATTTCATAGTTATGTGTTTTAGGGTTGCAGAAATGTTGCTTTATTATTGTTGCAATAGATCCAGAGCTCCCTAGCCTTTAATAATTCCTATCCTACCTGTTTTGTTATGTACTTAATATCTATCTTTATCCCCATTTCATTAAAAAAAAAAAAAAAACAAAAAACACAGAGCACCTTGGGGGCTCAGTTGGTTGAGTGGCCAAATCTTGATTTCAGCTCAGGTCATGATCTCAGAGTCCTGAGATCAAGCCCCATGACTGACAAGTGGAGTCTGCTTGAGATCCTCTCTCTTCCTCTCCCTCTGCCCCTTCCCCCACTCCCCCAAGCCCTCTCTCTGAAATAAATAAATAGAATCTTTAAAAAAGAAAAAGAGAGAGAGACCTCAAATGCCTGTTTTTGAAAAAGGAAACTTTATAGAGCTTTAAATAGGAAATCAGTAGCAATTGCCCTAATTAGAAAATATCTGCAAAAATAAATACAATGAAAATAAAACAATGTTACTAATTCTAGTTGGTCACGGTTGCTCCCCTGACCTGTTTGTTAAAAAAAAAGATCAGTGGGTGTTTAAAAAGGTGTTAAAGACAGACTAGCTCCACATGGATACTTTCTTGGAGATAATTAGAATAATGATTGAAATAAAAAAGAAATCACTTTCTTGCAAGCTAATGGAAGTTATTTAAAATATTCCCTCTCCCACTTAAAAAACATTTTCCAGAAGACTGGGGACCTCCATATTTCCTCTCTAGTCCCTTTTAATTCATTTTAATTTTTTTTAAAGCTTTCTTAAGTAATCTCTACACCCAGCATGGGGCTTGAACTCATAACCCTGAGATGAAGAGTTGCATGCTCTTCCAACTGAGCCAGCCAGGTGCCCCAGTTCATTTTAATTTTAAAGCTAAAATCAGGGTGCTTCACACTTTCCTTCTGAATTGTCCCAGGGGGACAGGAGAGTGAACTCAAGGTTGGATCTGGGAGAATTACTTCAGAAAGAGATGTGCCCAGACACCATGTTGCTGGTCTAAAATCCATGAATGTTTGTGTTCTACTCCATAATATGTTTGGTGTTGGTTTTGATACAAAAATTACATTTTAAATTGTATTCACCCTTAATTTTTTCTCAGTCTCTAATGAACAGTGCAGGAATATGTGTGTTTTGTCTTACAGCATTGTGTCCCTGGTGGTTCTCAACCCATCAAATGCAAAGTTCCTTTTACTTAGAAATTGTAATGAAAACTCTTAATAATGTCCCTTAATTATCCAGGAGTAATTTCAAAACTTAACTGAAGTAGCCACTCACAAAATCTCCAAAGGAATCCAGGTATAAAAAAAAATTATAAAATAAATCAGGTAGAATGCCCCAAGTATGATATGATGGAAGATTTTTTTAAAGGAGGCAATTAATTAAATAAGGGTTATTTTCAATATGCAAATGTTAATGCACAATTGCCTAGATAATCAAAGGAAGTGGTTAATGTTTGTCCCTGATTATAAATAAGCTTGTATTTAACTGAATTTTATTGATTTTTTTTCTTTATATTTGACATTTTGAAATAGGATTAGTTCAGTCAGTTCATACATAACACATGGAAACCCAGTGACTGTAAACAGATACTCTGTGACTCAAATACCACATGTAGTGTTGAATTTCATAGTATGGATTTCTGGAATAATGAACAATTTTGTGAAGTTCCAGATAAAACCACAATGGACTTCCTTTGATTTACCTACAAGTTGCACCCCTGCAAAATTAAGTGCATATTCAAACTATGTCCCTCCTCCAAATCTTATTTCTGTATAAAACAGAGTGAAGGTCAAGGTGCAGATAATCCTGGTTTTCACCTGCATGACAGTCAAGTAGAATGTTCCATTTGAGATGGTACAGGATGCAAGACAAGTCTTTGTTGAGTCTCGTGCCCTGTTGGGCAACTAACATCTCAGGGCCCTAGGTACTAAATGCTGGTCATTGGGGACAACCAAGAATGTCCCATAATTCTCCCACACCACCAGCCCCAGGGGTTGGTACCATCACATAGAGAATCCCTGGTATTCCCTTGGCTGTGTGGACCGCTATTGAGCATGACCCCATTGATGGTTTTCAACAGGTTCAGGGCCATGTGGTCTGGAGGTGCTGAGAAGCCCTGTGACTCGGTGTCTTCCTCCTCTGCAGGGGCTGAAGATCAGCGTGCTCTGGACTCTGTACTACGGCATCCTCAGTGCTTTCGCGCCTGTGTACAGCTGGATCCTGGTGCTCCGAGGCCTGGTGGGCTTCGGGATCGGCGGGGTTCCCCAGTCGTAAGTAAACGCCCAGCTCTGGCCATCCAGCAAGACAGCCAGTCAGCTATGTTCATGACCTTGGACCAGATGCGGAGATGGTGCACTAGGGCTTCTGGGGTCAAGGAGGTAGCCAGAGAGGAGTACCATTATCAATATTGTAATGATTGACGATGCAAAAGCCACACAGTAGGGGCATGTGGCTGGCTCAGTCAGTGGAGCGTGGGACTCTCCATCTCGGGGTTGTAAGTTTGAGCCCCATGTTGGGTGTAGAGATTACTTAAACATAAAATCCTAAGAGGGACCTGGGTGGCTCAGTCTGTTAGGCATCTGACTCTTGGTTTTGGCTAGGGTTGTGATCTCAGGGGCCTGGAATCGAGCCCCGTATTGGGCTCCACATTCGGTATAGATTCTGCTTGGGATTCTTTCTCATTCTGTTCCTCCTGCTCATGCTCTCTCTCTCCATCCCCCCTCAAATATACACATAAATCTTTAAAAAAAAAAAAATCTTAAAAAAATGCAGAGTAATAGCTGGAAGGTCATAAATGTAAAAATGATAGATTTAGCATTGACTAGGCATTTCTCTGGGATACATCGCAGCAGCTCTGGGAGGTACATGTTTATCAGGTGATCGCAATCTCCATTTTATAGTTGAAATCAAAACGTAGTGGGGTGCGTAATGGAACTAAGAACCCGAGTCTGTCTGCCTATAGCATCCACGCTCTTAACCATCATGAGGGGCACAAGGCGCCTTCCCCCCCTTTAACCCAAGCTCAAGGTGGGGAGGGCCTAACCATATGCAAACTGAGTGTTAGTTTGTTGGTGCTGTTCTTAAGGTACTGAGAGAAGTCACTGTTGCAGGAAGAAGTTACCCTGTCCTGGGAGATTGGCAGACAATGTCATGTGGGCTGTATCCAACCTGCTGAGTCATTTTATAAAGTTTTATTGGTACATAGCCACATCCTTCATTATCATGTGAACTATGCTCATTATCATGTACAGCAACAGAGTTGAATAGTCTCAACAGAGACAATATTTACTATCCAGCCCCTTGTAGAAAAGGTGCATTGACCCCAACCTAGAGAATGATGATGGCCAATATTTAGTGTTTACTAAGAAGCAGGTACTTTTCTAAACAGTTTACCAGACTATTTCCTTTAATCCCCCCAAAATTTCCCAGGTAAATTCTATTGTTCATCCCATTTCACAGATACAGAAACTGAAGCACAGAAAGGTAAAGTGACTTGGCCCAGGTGACACTGCCAGGAAGAGGCAGAGTCAGAATCTGAACTCAGACCCTCTAACTCCAGAGCCTAGGCTCTAACCATTGCAATGTACTGCCTTTCTATTAAGGATTGGGAAAGAGTCAAAGGCCGATTGGGAATGATGTAGGATATTTCATAGGAAGAGATCTGAATGAAAAGAGGGATCTATAGCTGAGTCCAAGGAAGGCTAAGTGTCCATTCTGGTTAGTTTGTTGGGGTGAGATATGTGAGAACTGAAAGCTGAGGTTGGACAGGTAGACCAGGGCAAGCTTCCTAGAAGTCTTGAATGCCAGGCCAAAGGGATTGTCCACAGGCACTGGGGAGCCACTGAGAGTTCTTGAGCAAGGGAAGTACTTTAGAAGTAGTCATCCGGCAATGGTGGGTAGGATGGGTTGAAGATAAGGAATAATAATTCCTCTTGCAATAATTTAGGGAAATTTCCCATAGGGACTAGTTTATTCATTTATTCAGCCAATATTTCTTGAGTGCCTACTATGGCACTGGCCTAGTACTAGATGCTGGGGATATAACAAGCAGTGAGCAAGACAGACATGGTCCCGGTTATAGATGGGGACCTCGCAAAACAGAATGTGAGTTGGAGATGAGTGTGCAAGTGGTTATTGAGATCAGCACTGGCAAGGGAGTGAGTAAAGCTGGAATGGGCAGAGGGAGGTGTTGAGCACAGCCGACTCTGTAGGAGTTCCAGAGCTAGGATGGCTTTTTAGAGTTGTTCCAAAATGAGCCATGGGGGCTGGACTTTTGTACCTTCACATCAACCCCATTAGACATGGGCTGCCCTTTAAGAGCGAGCATGACCTTGAGCAAGGCAGCTGCTTTTGGTCAAAGCCAGGAACCCAATTCTGAGTTTTTAGCAGGTAACATTCCTGGTCATTCCAGAGGGACTGTGTGCTTCAGTCCTGAAGGGTGAGTCCAGGTGGTATATCAAAGGACCCTTCACAGTCTACCCTCTGCACATCTTGGATCCCCTTTCTTCATATAATAAACCCATCCCATCTGGGAACAGTTTCTCCAGGATTCCCCTTGATCTTTTCCCTGAAAAGATTTAAAAGAGGATAGCTAGTGGAATAAACTAAAGTCCCTATTATTGCTGCTGGCCTCCAGGCTACCCCTGAGGCCCAGTATCTCCCACCCTTGCTACTCATTCTACGTTCCCATGACCTCTGGCCAGCACTTCTGCAATTGAGATGGTTTACCTGGTGGGATGATCCAGACCCCATGCCTGAGTCACTGTGTCCTTCCCAGGCTGTAGCTGCTCCTTGTCCATTTTAACACCAAAATTGGGCAGGGGGTTACTGAGAGATGTCCATTGCATCACCTGGGTGTCCCATTAGATGCAGCAGCCCCACTGCTTCCTGATGCTCAAGGTCAACTCTTCAGACAGAATGCTGACTCTCTTTCTTGAGAGGAACCCAAAGTTACTAAGTGGGAAACTTTGCCTAAAGTCTAATGGGATGCTTTTTTTTTTTTTTTTAGATTTTATTTATTTATTTGACAGACATAGATCACAAGTAGGCAGAGAGACAGGCAGAGAGAGAGGAGGAAGCAGACTCCCTGCTGAGCAGAAAGCCCGATGTGGGACTCAATCCCAGGAACCTGGGATCATGACCTGAGCTGAAGGCAGAGGCTTTAACCCACTGAGCCACCCAAGCACCCTCAGGGGAAGGGCAAGCATCCCCTGAGGGAAGCATGCCCTCTCTGGGAACTGGGACCTCTAAGCCCACAGGTGGTAGAAGTACAAATTCCTCCTTCAACCCTTTGACTTCTGAACGATGTATTCGTTCTACATTGCACAATACGATAGGCATTGATTTAAGGGTGTGTTATGTCCTGGAAGACAGTATCTCATCCTCACAGAGCATCATCTCCAAGCTGATGCCTCCGTGCCACCTCCAAGAGTCTGTTCCATTCCCCTGTCCAGCCAGCAGCTGCAAGGTACCATAAGATATGATAGGACCAGTGGATTCCATGGTCCTATACCCACTGCTGCATCTCCTTTGTTATGTATCAGCTCCCTTGGTCCCAAGCACTGAAATGTGGGATTCTGTGTCAGTGAGTCAAACACCAAAAAGCCCTCAGATAGTGGTGCTGGGTGGGACCCCTAGGGGCAGGAAAGGCAAACTGATACCCAGGATATGTGCCAGTTCCTTCAAGATGAATCACTATTCCTTCCACAATGGAAAGATGTTCGGTATAAATGATTCGCCACCACGTGACATGGGATGGCTCCATCCTGGGGGGTCTGCGTTGGCCTCTGTCAGTGGAAGATGGGCTTTGGTGCATGAAGATCTGGCCCAATTGCCTCTCGAGGGTTAACAGTTCACTGGCTGGCTTCTTGAGCCTGTTGAGTGTCACGGGTGGGGAAGACCAGGAAAGGGCATCTAGAAGGGTAAGGCTAACACTTAAATAATGTGACTTGGTCATGACTACCAGATTCAAATCCTGACTCTGTCACATAACAGCTGTATGCCCTTAGGCGAGTCCCTAAACCTTTCTGTGCCTCAGTTTCTTCATCTCTAAAATGGGGATAATAGCATACCTATGTCATGGGGTCACTTAGGATATTACATGACAACACATGTGAAGTGCCCGCGACAGTGCCCGGCAGAGTGCTCAGGGAATGTTAGCACGTGTCGGGTCTGCCAAAGGCCGTGAAACTCAGGTGTCAGTGTGATGGATGTTGGACTCCGTGGGTAATTATGGAAAGAGTAAATGGGAACGGGAGATGTAACCACATGGAGTGAACACAGGAACAAATCCCCAGACTCTTTCTGCCACTTAGAGGCTGGAAGGGCACTGAGTGGCTCTCAGTCTCCCCAGTCCTTCCTTTCCTATTCATTATTGATCCCTCCAGGGCTCTGTGGAGTAGACATCTGACATACACTCCTGGACCTAGGATGGGCTTAAAAACCACTGGAGCTTGAGGCAGAAGCCATTAAGCGAAGCCCATAAATCTGGGCTGGCAGGAGCTCGGGGCCAATGGCCTCCACGTCTGGACCAACTCCAGGAATTCCTGCGGACACAGCCACTGTCCCATTCATGGGCCACTCATTGACTAGAGAACAGTTTTCCTCTAGGGGCTGGAAGGAAGGCATTCACAGAAGTACCCATTAAATTCCTTTCCCAGGGAAATGACAGCAGAACCAGCCTCCAAAGAGCTACCTGGATTTTCCTCCCACAAGAGGGAAGGGAAAGGAACTACATATCCAGAATGTCCAGCGATTCTTGTCTGAAATGGGGGGAATGAGAAGAGCTGCTTTCTATTTCTTCTTCTCCACAGTGTCTGAAAATGTCATCAAAGGTCTAAGAAATAGAATATATCTATGACAGTGCTGGGAAACAAGAAAACGGCGCCATCAGCCAACCAGAAATTTTGAGTAGCCTCTGGAAGATTGTAGGCAGATGGGATTCCAAAGGCAGAGTAACCGGAAGAGAGAACACCCACCCCCTAAACCTGCAAAAGGGAGAGATCATTGGGGAGAGAGGACAGGACACCAGGGGAATAAAATTAAGAACACAGAGCAGCTGGGAGGGTCTTTGCCCCTTACTCATCTGTCATGAGGGTCCTCAGCTTGCCTGCCTGCTCCCTACCCCCACCTCCCAAACACCATGCCTCCCCACTTAGCTGTTCCTTTACTTAACCCTAACCCAGCCCTTCTGCTTGTTTATGGAGCTATTGTCCACATGACCATTTTAAAACTCTCCAAACCTCAAGACACAGGTATTATCACTGCCATTTTACAGATAAGAAAACTGGGGTTTTGAAGATTATGTAACATGCCCAAGTCCGCACAGCTAACAAAGGGCAGAGCTAAGTTTCAAACATCACTTGATCCTACAAACATTTTCTCTTGAATACTCCACTCTATAGCTCTTTTGTCCATGAAGAGAGCAAGTAAAAACAAACAAAATTACAGAAGAGATATTCAGCCACCCAAGAGAGCCATTGGCTTCCCAGAACTTCCACTCCAGCCATTTATGTAAAAATAATCGTGGTTTAATTATGCAATGTTCTTAACTAGTTATAAAAATGGCTCCCTTAAGTTCATTATTTGGAAACATTGAGTTGAAGATTTTTTTTTTTAGTTGAAGATATTTTTATGTAATTAAATGTAACCAAGAGTTTCCATTCATTTAGGCTTTGCACCACCTCATAAAACCAAATGAGTGAGACTTTGCTGTGTAATTTTTAAAAGTGAAACAAGCAAGAAGTTCTTATAATGAGTTTTTAGTATAAATACAAATTATATTACTTAAAATTGAAAATTGTTAAAATTAAATTAAAAACTGTTTATATTTTAGTTTTATCCATGTGTAACTGACATCCAGAACTCAAGGTATAGAGCATAATGACTTGACTTACCTATCCTGCAAAATGATCAGCTCAATAAGTTTAGTTAATGCACATCATCTTGTCTATAAACTATATTATTAATAAAGAGCCCATCCATCAGCCCTGATCTGTGCTTTTCTATGTGCTTCCTTCTATCTCTCTTTTTGTAATTTTTAAGAAGATTTTCCTGTAAGTCATCTCTACACCCAATATGGGGCTTGAACTCACAACTCCGAGATCAAGAATCGTGTACTCTACTGACTGAGCCAGATGCCCCATTCCTCTTTTTCTTCTTTGGGGAAAGAGTCATTATTTCTTCCCCTGAAGTGGGTGTTTATATTGGTCCTTGGTGATAACGACTGTAACATTAATAGTGATAATAATCATGTCCATGGAGTGCTTACCAAGTGGCAGGCACTATGCTAAGTGCTCTCTTCCCACTACCTCATCTTGTTCACTGACAACCCTATCATCCCCAGTTTACAGAAGAGAAAAGTGAAGCTCAACGATTGTTAAATGGCTTGCTTAAGGCCAGATGGTTATAAAATGGAGCATGATATTACCTCTTGCTTTGTAACAAACCATCCCGACATTTATGGCTTAACAACAATTTATTGAACTCCTGATTCTGCAGTTGGGCAGTTTTGTTGTTCTGGGCTCAGCAGGGCTTGCTTGTGTGTCTCCAGTCAACTGGCGAATTGGATGGGGGCTGGCTGGGCTAGCATGGCCACAGCTGACTCATCTATGCTCCATAAGCCTTTCAAACTCCAGCTGGCTAGCCTGGTCACCTGGGCAGAGGGTCCAAGTGAGCAAGCAAAAGCCAAGAACATCTTGAGACCCAAGCTTGGAATGGGCACGATATCATGTCTGCAACATTCTGTTGAACAAGGGCAAGTCGCAAGGCCCAGATTCAAGGGATACGTTCGTAGACTTTGCCTGGAGTGACCTGCAGGGAAGCAAGACACAGGGAGGGAAAATAGTGGGGCACTTAGTGCAAACCACCTACCACGTGGAGAAACCAGATTCAAATCCACACCCATCTAATGCCAAAGCTCTTACATTTGAACAGATGTCATGAAAAGATTCTGAGCTTATGTAGTCAGAAAGTCCTGGTAAATCGGTAATGTCCACTGGGTCCCTGGTACTGATTGGAAGATGACTCTGGAGATGTAGAACTGGAGGTTCTGAGTGGTTTCTATTCCCTTTAATTAAGATAGGAAAGAGAAGCACGTTTATTTAGGATGCCAAGTAATTACTTTTTCTGTCTATGAAAGAGCGTCAAGAGGGAAGAGACTTTAACTCAAGCAAAAAAAATTGGAAGTAATTTAATTTTTATCATTATAAGTAATACATTTTTGTTTTAGAAAATGTAGAGGGGTGCCTGGGTGGCTCAATGGGTGAAGTCTCTGCCTTCGGCTCAGGTCATGATCTCAGGGTCCTGGGATCGAGCCCCACATAGGGCTCTCTGCTCAGTGGGAAGCCTGCTTCCCCCTCTCTGCCTGTTTACCTCTCTGACTACTTGTGATCTCTGTCTGTCAAATAAATAAATCAAATATTTTAAAAAAAAAGAAATGTTTGAGTGAGATTATCCATGTAAAACATCTCAAAGAATGTTTGGCACATAGTAGGTCCTCAATAAAAAGTATCTATTATTAAGAAAAGTATGGTTCATTCATAGGATAGAATTTATGTGTGGGGAAAAAAAGAATATATGTGTGTAAGAGGATTTTAAATGGCATGGAAATGCTATTTATAAATCAAAAAGTAGGGTTCAAAATTCTTAAGTATGAGCTCAGCTACAGAGAGAGATTGAGAAAGAGAATGGGGGAGAGATAAAGACAAAAGATCAAGACAGGAAGAGAGAATATATTAAAATACTTATCCCATTAATTAAACTAGGTGATATCGACTTTCTGTTCATGTTTTTCTCTAAATAGAATATATCTAAACTACTAAAGTCCTGGCCTTTTCACTGAGGCTCCTAAGAAGTCTTCCTTCTTTGGACAGAGATATCTTTTATCATAACCCTAAGAAGGACTTCTACTGGAGATAGAACGCTTCCTAAATCTCAGTGGTATTACTAAGACCAACTTTTCAAATGTTAGATGTTATGCAGGGAAAGACATCTTTCTGGTGAGGCAGCTCCAATTGTTCAAAAGCAATGCTAGGAGAAGGTTGTGGGTATGAGCCATTAGTAGCAGCAGCTGGAAATCAGGCAAACTGAACTAGTAAAATGATCCCAGGAGATCTTGATAGGTCATCAGCAACATCTGCCTCAAAATGGTCAATGGAAATGAACCTCTCTCTACCCCGTCTCCCTTATGAGGAGCCAGGAGAGTAACATGAAGCCATCTAGTTGCTCAGATGCTTGACTTAGGTGGGAGATGTGAGAAAAAAGAAGCCCTCTTCCTAGCAAAATGGGAAGCAGCATGGAGAAGAAGTTTAGAGGTTTCCTTCACTTTCTGGCATGGCCAGTGGCTGACGAAGTGAAAGATAGGGGAGGGGGGGCATGAATGTAGAGGCAGCCAGTATAGTTAGGTAGTCAGAGCATTGGTTACATTCAGCAAGCTAATAAATGGATTAGGCAAATAGGAAATATACAGAGAATAATGAGGCCTGGGTGTCTCAATGTTGGAGAAGGGAATTACAATCATGGAAACTGGGGCAGGCTAGAATGAACCCTAAACTTGGAGTGCCTGGCTGGCTCGGTCAGTGGAGCATGCAACTCTTGATCTCAGGGTTGTGTGTTTAAGCCCACATTGAGTATAGAGATTACTTAGAGAGAAAGAAAGGGCCCTAACATTCTGGTTGTACTAGAATTGAAAGTATCAGTGTGAACTCAATGTTTTTTTAAATACATATACGCAGATAGATATAGAAACAGACATAAATGTATGGTGTGCATGTGGAGAGAAAGAAAGAAAGGGACAGACCAAGATAGATAGATAGCTAGATCTCTTAGCTGTGTCCCCTGAGAAGGCCTAGAAGCAATGGCAGACCAGTAGTAATGAGCACACTGAGTGCTCAGATCTTGGTTTCTAAGTACCAAGTACCACAAGGAACCAGGACCTCTTAGACAAATGCCTGACTTCATTGTTGGGGCCAGAAAAGTACACCATGTGCCTGGACATATTGGTGTGCCAGAATGTAAAGAACGATGGAGGCATATAAAAAAGACACAGGGACTAGATTGAAAGATCTTCCAATGGCCAGACTGGGACAGTCTGAGCATTGAAAGAATAATGGTAGTAGTGGCTTACAACCCACTGAATGAAATAGGAATTCACAGGTCCATAATGATTAAATGAATGAATAGGTAGATAGATAGATTGAAAGACAGACAGAGGTCTGGGATAGGGTCTGAGGATCTAAGCACTCAGCCATTGTCCCAAGAAATTCTGAAGTTAAGTGTTCCACAGACCATCCTCAGAAGAATGTTGACCTAGAAATTCAGAAAGTGGGGTGCCTGGGTGTCTCAGTTGGTTAAGCATTAGACTCTTGATTTCAGCTCCAGTCGTGATCTCAAAGTTGTAAGATTGAGCCCCATGTCCAGGCTTCATGCTCAGTGTGGAGTCTGCTTGTCTCTCGCCCCCTACGCACTCACATGTTCTCACTCTTTCTCAAATAAATAAATAAATGAAATCTTTAAAAAAAAGAAAAAGAAAAGGAAGTCAGAAAGCTGTGGCAATCTTCTCAGTCCTGACCTTAACTCCTTTCCTATCTCTCTGCTTTCCCAGGGTGACACTGTACGCTGAGTTCCTTCCCATGAAGGCCAGAGCTAAGTGCATTTTGCTGATTGAGGTAAGGAAGGTGGTCTGGGTTCCCCCAAGAGAGCTCAGTCTCTGAGCAAGAGATCCTCAGGCATCCTGAACCTCAGGATAAGGAAATGGGATTTTGTCGGGTTTGTTAATTTGAACTTTGTTGTTGTTGTTTTGGGTTTGGGGGTTTTATTTGCTATATGGATAAATTCTTCAACTGACCAAAAAAATCCAGTCTCTTAAACTGGTGGCAGGCAGGTGGTATGTCATTCTTGGACTGGACATGGCTTTTATCTGAGAGTTGCAGCCAAACAACAGAGACTAGGGGACCAAAACTCCTGCTTCTTGTCCATAGCATCCCCCTCCACCCCTATGTGTATCTGGACTCACCTGTGTCTTGTGTGAGTGGTCACCTCTGTAGCTGCCTTAAAAGACCCTTGATCCACCTAGCCCCTCTCAAGCCCTCTTTCTGCCAGTGTCTTATGACCCATTTTCCAATCATGATCTTGGAATCTCACGGGGCAAGTATGTAACTGCCCCCATGACACCATGCAGTAGCAGTAGTGTTTATTTGTCCTTTCCGGACACCAGTGTCCACAGTGATGACTATGATGCCACTCTCTAGTCACCATGACCACACTGACAATATTCATTACATTAACCCCACAGCCCAATTTACCACCCTGATTGTATCTCCCTTGACCAGTAAGGATGGTAGTCAGCTGGTCCACACTGGCATGGATGAACCAACTGTTTAAATATTGAGATTGTATCTGTGCCAGCAGAGCCTGGTCGCTGATTACCCCTCATCACCTGACACACCCTGTCCTCTCAGAGGACCCGGTAGAACTTCCCATGATCTAGCAACTAAAGAGTTAACTCCTGGCACAGTCATGGAGTGTGTGTGTGTGTGTGTGTGTGTGTTGGGAGCAGGGTGTGTATGACCAGTGTCTGGTATCCATTCTGGTTGGTCTGTACTGTATCAGTTTGTTAGACATCTTAGCCATCATCACTGGTTATAAGCAACAGAAATAGACTGTGGTTAATTTAAGCAAAAGGGGATTTAGGAAGGCTCTTACAGGCTCCCAGAACTGATGGGCAAGTTGAAGGACCAGGTTTGTCCATGGTCAATGGTTGTAGGGTCCCAGCAGGAACCAGCATACTCAAATTAGAGTAATCTGAAGAGGGTTTGGCAAAGGGACTACTTCTAAGTAGCCCCAGGCTAGAAGTTCCAGTTGCCAGGCAAAGGCAGGAAGTAGTTAGCAGTTCAGAGAGAGAGTTATATGTCAAGGGCTGTTGGACAGGAGCTGTGCCCTTCTGCTGAGAGATGCAGCAAGCCCATGAGCATCCTGCAGAGAGGGAGCCAGAGTCCCATCTCTCTTACCTTCTTCCTCCCCTTTCCTGTAGGGCTCCCCATTGGCTGTGCCCAATGGGAAGCCAGAAGACAGAGAGCCTATGGCAGCAGTGCACACAAAGAGCAAGGTGGGGAAAGATGGGGAGTGACTGGGAGAGGCACAGAAGATACTCAGCTCTGCAGGGAAGAAGCAATTGTGATAAGAATACTAGGGCCCTTGTGGGCAAGAGAGGTGGATGTCAGTAGATAAAAACCAATGTGTCCATCACCATATTGACCTCACACAAGGTGGTATTGGTCTCCTTAACTGGAGCTGCCACACTGTACACTCCAGTGGGTACCACGCCAATATTAGACCATGTGCATGGCACCATCGGGAGATGGACAACATAGTGGCCCTGGCCCAACCGTATGGACCACAGAAAAGTGGTGGTCATTCCAACTTTGCAGACCCCAAGGACCTCTTACCCATATTGAGAGTGTCGTCTGTCATGATGCTGACATTGCTCATGAGTTGACCATGCTGCTCCCATCACTGATCCTGTTTTCCCATCCCAGGTCTTCTGGGCCATCGGGACAGTGTTCGAGGTCATCCTGGCTGTGTTTGTGATGCCCAGCCTGGGCTGGCGCTGGCTACTCATCCTCTCGGCTCTCCCGCTGCTCCTCTTTGCAGTCTTGTGTTTTGTAGGTATCCTTTAAGACATCTCAACCTTTGCCCTCTTGGCCTCCTGCTATTCACTGTATTTCAGTGGGGAGGGGGTGGAGGAGGACACCGTCCCATAAGGAGTATTTTTAAGATTTTTTTTTTGGGGGGGGGACTTTGACAGCAACACCAGTTAATAATAATTGTAACAACAGCAGCAATCATAACTACAAGAACCCATCCCGTTCCATTCCTCTGGGTCCAGAGACCCCACCCTTAAAGACTCCACATCTAGATGAGAGTATGTGGCTGGGACCCAGTGTTCTGTGCCACCCTAACCTGTCACTCCTGTCCCCACAGTGGCTGCCAGAGAGCGCAAGGTACGATGTGTTGTCCGGGAATCAGGAAAAGGCCATCGCCACCTTAAAGAGGATAGCAACTGAAAATGGAGCCCCCATGCCACTGGGGAAACTGATCATCTCCAGACAGGTCCGTGCCTGGCCCACTGTCTGTGGCGTGTGTGTTTGTGCACCTGCATGGGAGTGTGTACGTGGGTGGAGTGGGGTAAATCCTGAGACACACAAAAAGAGCAGAAGCAGAAAGCAGACCAATTCTCCAAAAGCCAATTTTCCTGAATTTACTTGGGAATGTATCTTTTTACCAAAAACATGTTTCAGGGATCCTTCTTTTTGAATATATGTAGTAAATAGGAATGTATTTTTCCTAATATATATTAATATATTTATTTCCTCAATATGTTCTCTTTATAAATATATTGAGGAGCCTATTTTAAAATATATTCAACAAAAACAAACATTCTCAAATATATTCAATTAACATTTGAAGAGTGTTATCTTTTCATTCAAGAATATACTAAAAAATACATTTTTATTCATGAAAGCAATATTCACAGGTAGACTAAACCACCTATAGTCCATAATCTGTTTTTATATGTTTAAATAAGCAAGCATTTCTCAAACTAAGAAAAATATATTTGTTAAATATATCTAAGGAGAATATAATCACAGTCAAAGAATACACTTAAAAAAAAGAAAATACTTTTTTTAAGATTTTATTTATTTATTTATTTGTCAGAGAGAGAGAGAGAGAGAGAGAGAGCAGGGGGAGCAGCAGGCAGAGGGAGAAGCAGGTTCCCCGCTGAGCAGGAAATCCGAAGTGGGACTCAATCCCAGAACCCTGGGATTATGACTGGAGCCAAAGGCAGATGCTTAGCCAATAAGCCACCCAGGCTCTATGTGGCATTCCCCATAGAATATTCTCTTAAAAAGAATATTGTAGCATAGCTCAGTCTGTTAAGTGTCTGCCTTCAGCTCAACTCAGTGGGGAGCCTACCTCGCCCTCTTCCTCTCTCCCATTGTCCCTCCCCCTGTTCAGGCTCTCTCTCTGTCTCTCAAACAAATAAATAAAATCTTTAAAAAAAATTATAGAGCAAAAATTTGATAAATTAGAAAATTATATGAAATTGGCAAGTGGGTCATTCAACTAATCAATCTTTCGGCACATTGGCTTCTGGTGAATTGATTTTCAATACATGAGTGTTTGCGATCTTAACCTAGAGCTGACTAACCAGGGCATGAAATGGTTAGACACAGCTTGGACAGACTGTCTGCTCCCCGGGTCCATGGGACTACCTGAGAGTCCTCAGGGCAGGGAGTCTGCTTCCTGGCTCCAGGATTTCAGGCTGGGGTTGGGGGTTGCAGGATGTCTCCATCCTTGGGGAATCAAGCCTGCAGACGTTGCTGGGTCCTGGCTAGAAGGCCTCACCGGGCTGGGGGACTTTGTGCTATGGGATTGAGTGCTGGGCTCTCGGATCCTGAGCGTGCAGCCCACCAGCAGCCTCCCTCCCAGCCGTGGGTGTTCACCAGTCCCAGGCCAAGGTCAGCGCTGCTGGAGGAGACGAGAGCAAACAGCATGTCCTTGTCTTGAAACAGGAAGACCGAGGCAGAATGAGGGACCTTTTCACGCCACATTTTAGATGGACAACCTTGTTGCTGTGGTTTATATGGTAAGAGCTGCTTCTTGACCTCTTGACACTTTGATCCCCTTCACCCGGCCCTGTTTTGGGTTCTGTTTTTATGTAATGCACGGAGAACTCTTTGAACTTAGGCAACATTTACCAAATTTGGTGGTTTGAACATCACTTTCCTGATCTCTGCCTTATCCAGGTATAACCTGTACTATTATTTTCTTAGTCTTTTTCTTTAATTGGACTCACTTCCAACTCAGATAACTGTCTTATTTTTAATTAAGTTATTAATTTTATTTCCAATATAGATCACATACAATGTTATGTTAGTTTCAGGTATACAATACAGTGATTCAGCAAGTTTATACATTACTCGGTGCTCATCATGATCAGTGTATCCTTAATCCCCATCACCTGTTTAATCCGTCCCCCCCCAGCTCCCCTCTGGTAACCATCAGTTTGTTCTAATAGTTAAGGGCCTGTTTTTTGGTTTGTCCCTTTTTCTTTCCCTTTGTTTTGTTCCTTAAATTCCACATATGAGTGAAATCATATGGTATTTGTCTTTCTCTGACTGACTTATTTCACTTAGCATAATATACTCTAGCTCCATCCGCATCATTACAAATGGCAAGATTTCATTCTTTTTATGGCAGAATAATATTCCATTGTGGTCTATGTGTGTATATAAATGTGTGTGTGTATCACATCTTCTTTTCCATTCATCTATCAATGGACATGGGCTACTTCCATAATTTGGCTATAATAAATAATGCTTTAATAAACACAGGGGCACATATATCCTTTTGATTTAGTGTTTTTGTACCCTTTGGGTGAATACCCAGTAATGCACTTACTGGATCATAGGGTAGTTGTATTTTTAATTTTTTGAGGACCCTCCATACTGTTTTCCAGAGTGGCTGTACCAATCTGCATTCCCACCATTAGTGCACAAGGCTTCAGATAAATATCTTTCAAGAGGCAATTTTATATGTCTGCTTTAAAGGGAAAAAACCTTAACCACAGGCCATATATTTTTAAGAGATATACAGTAAAACGTAGCTAGATTGATGATCTGCCGAGGGAGGAGACAAGATGGCAGAGAAGTAGGAGGCGCTGTTTCAACCTGTCCCCTAAAGTGAGCTGATTACCTACCAAAGAACTCTGATCACCCATGAAATCAGCCTGAGATTAGAATTATAGATTGATGATCTGCCAAGGCACTGAGCTGCTGTATTTAATAGAGAGATGCAGAGAGAGGGTAGGTGTCAAGGACACATTCATTAGCAAGTAAGTGAGAGGAAACCATCAAAATACAGTTGACCTTGAACAGTGCAGAAAGGGGGTTAAAGGCATAGACCACTGAGCAGTCGAAAATCTTTTGACTCCCCCAAAACTTAACTAATAACCTCCTATTGACTAGAAGCTTTGCTGGCAACATAAACAGTCAACGAACACATATTTTGTATGCTATATGTATTATACATTATATCTTAAAGTAGGCTAGAGAAAAAATGTTATTAAAATCACCTGGAAGAGAAAATGCACTTGCAGTGGTGTACTGTATTTGTTGGAAAAAATCCCTTTATAAGTGGACTGTGTGGTTCAAACCCATGCTGTCCCAGAGTTGACTACGATTGAAAGGAAATGTAAAATGGGATTTTTGTCACAATTGAGATTTAATATTGCCATATTGCCTTGGATATCAGCAGTGGCATGGGGCCTGCCATATTTGGGAACCATTAATTTGGTCAACACAGGCATCCTTAGAACTTTCAGTCCTGATCCTGGTCCGTCTTCCTTAAATAACAGCCATTGGCAATGTGTGGATGTGGGCAGGATGGAAGGGAAGGATTTATACTGAGTAATCCCCTGAAAATGCACAACTAGTTAAATCTCAGCTATTCTTTGAACCTTTTTCTATCAAATCATGTACACACCATGAACAGTGTGCAGAAGGAGCCTGGCTAACACTCTGCATTCTGGTTTAACCAGTGCTCACTTTTCCCATGCACCTTTGAGTAGAAGGGCTAATTAGCAGGGGATTGTCCTGAAAAGTGGTCAGTTGTAGGAAGTGGAAGGGAAAGCTTTGAAAATAGATAGAACTGGGCTTTAGCTCTGTCCCTGCATTCCTAAGAGCTGAACCAGGCACTTATTAAACACTGCTGTGTGCCCAACACAAGCGTAGAGTCTATAGGGTTTTTTTTTAAAAAGATAGTGGAGATGAGAGTTGAGAGTCTCTGTCTTTGCAGGCAGGTGATTCAGTTGGGCCAACACTACCCAAATACTGAAGTGATTAATTGGAGACTAATTTTTGCACACTATAGAAATTGCTAAACTTGCTGGCACATATTGCAATGCAAGGAAATTAATTGCTGCTGTCTGGTTATGACAGTTCCCACATAACTGTACTACAGGATAAGAATGTTCTGGTCCTACACACTTGAGTGTTCTAGTTCCTAGGACAATTGGGAATTAATCAACTGTTTCATTCTGATCTGAAATTTTAGGGAAGTCTGCAGAATCTGCACTTGTACGGGCCACACAGCAGGTGTTTAATAAATGCTTGGTGAGTTGATTCAGCTCTCAGGAGTTCAAGGGAAGAGCTGGAGCCCACTTCTTGATATTATCAAAGCTTTCCCCTCTTCTTCTCTCTTCATGTTGACCAAATTGGCCCAGAAGTCCTGATTGATGTCATTCATGACTGTGTTCTTCCAAATATTGGTACCCCAAAGTTGTTCTCCCTATTGCCAGTTGAATAAACAGCCTTGGGTGTTTTCTGTGATACAATACAGTTTTTAGTCTTTCAAAGGACACAAGATCATGTCCCTTCATCACATCGCTATGCTTTGTACCTGCCATTTTCCTTCTCAAGGGTCCCAAGAAAGGCCCCAAAGGTCCACTGTCACCCATGCCCAAAGACTGGTCCTCACTGCTATAGAAGCAAGTCCTTCCTGAGGGGTTGGGGAAAGGGGACTTGCATGTCTCCCATCATTTCTTGATATCTTCTTGCTTCCTTCCTGGCAGGTTTTCCAATGCGTTTTCTTACTACGGATTAGTTCTGCTCACCACTGAGCTCTTTCAGGCAGGAGATGTCTGCAGCAGTGAGTATCAGACCACCCTCCTCCCCCCTACACAGTCAGATACGCATGCCCACCCCATATTCCACCGCTCCTGAGCTTGGCCATTGCACAGATGCCCGTGACTTTACCCTGCTGACTCCCTGGAGAAATTCTCTGCCAAATCTGAGCATAGAAGACCTGGACTGTGGTCCCCAAGAAACTCTGTGGAAAACCAAATAATCCTGAAGTGACATTGCAGCACAGTCATATCTTATGTCCCCTAAAGGGTGCGGTGAAGTACAGCACTGTGTTTGATGGCCATGACCCTATGCAGCTGTTCTCACATGCATATGAAGTCTGAAAACCAGGTTGGATCTCAACCCTAGCCACACAACAGGATCACCTGAAGGAGCTTTTATTTTTTTATTTTTTAAAGATTTTATTTATTTATTTGAGAGCATGAGCATGCATGTGAGGGAGCACTTGAGCAAGGGAAGAGGGGGGCAGAGAGCGAGGAAGAAGCAGACTCCCTGCTGAGCAGGGAACCCCATTCGGGGCTGAATCCCAGGAATCCAGGATCATGACCTGAGCTGAAGGCAGATTCTCTTGTACAGCTAGAGGTGGGAACCGCTGGACAAAAGGAACAAAACAGAAAGCAAAGTCTCTATGTGGATGTCTGGGCTTTCAAACCATTCTATCTCCAAGAACAGGTTCTTAGCATTGAACCTGGGGTGGAGGATAAAGGGATGAAGTTCCTACTTGTGTGCGGGATTTGCCCAGTTATCTTTTTCATAAGCCTCTGTAATCTTAGTTAATAGTTTGGTTTATTGGTATAAAGATTTAATGAGCTGGTGACTCAGCTGCAGATTTGGGGTTTGGTATTGAGAGAGTATAAATCGCATGTCCCTAACAGGGGACCCACTGAAACAAAGCAGAGGATCCAGGAGAATGTTACAAAGCAGGGATTGGCAAACTTTTTCTATAAAGGGCCGGATAGTTAATATTTTAGGCTTTGGGAGCCATACACCTCTGCCGTTGGAGCAGGAAAGTAGCCGTGGATAGCAGGTTAGTGAACAAACATTGCTAGTGTTCTGACAAAACCTTTTTTGTGAATACAAATTTGGATGTCATATCATTTCCATGTCATGAAGTGCTATTCCTCTTTGATTTTTTTTTTTTTTTTTTTTAGTTTTTTAAATTTGTTTGACAGAAAGACACAGCGAGAGAGGGAACACAAGCAGACAAGCAGGGAGAGTGGGAGGGGGAGAAGCAGGCTATCTGCTGAGCAGCCAGCCTGAAGCAGGGCTCGATCCCAGGACCCTGGGATCTTGACCTGAGCCGAAGGCAGACACTTAATGGCTGAGCCACACAGGCGCCCCTCCTCTTTGATTTTGAAAAATCATTTTAGAATGTAAAACCCATTCTTAGCATGCAGGCCAGGAAGAAACAGGCAGGAGACCAGATGTCAAATCTGCGGTGAGGGACGCCTGGGTGGCTCAGTTGGTTGAGCGGCTGCCTTCGGCTCGGGTCATGATCCCGGCGTCCTGGGATCGGGTCCCGCATCGGGCTCCTTGCTCGGCGGGGAGCCTGCTTCTCCCTCTGCCTCTGCGTGCCTCTCTGTCTGCCTGTGCTCGTTCGCTCTCTCTCCCTCTGTCCCTGACAAATAAATAAATAAAATCTTTAAAAAAAAAAAAATCTGCTGGTGATAGTTTACCAACTCCTGTTTAAAGCTCTCTCTTATACCTGAGTAATAAAATGAATGAGCTCGTAGCTGAAAATCAGAGAGCCTAGGTTCTAGCACCAACTAGTTATGAGACCTTGGACAAGTCATTCATTTGATATTTTCTATATGCCAGGTACTGATCTAGGTGTTAGGCTATATCAGTGAACACAAAGGACACATATCCCTACCGTGTAAGCTCATGTTTTGGTGGGGAGAGAGAAAAAGAGGGAAAGTAACATAATAAGTAAATAACGTAGTGTGTTGGAAGGTGATAGGTGCATCAAAGAAAAAAATTAAGAAAAGGTAAACTCCTGCCTCTCCTTCAAATATGCAATGAACAGATGTCAAAGATTTTATTTTATTTAACTCCTCAATTACTGAATGAACCAGTTAAGAACTGTGAAAAGTCCGAGGATTTATCTCTTTATAAGTTAACAAGTTAGCCTTCCATAGCGTCCACAGATGCCTGCAAAAGACACAACACTCCTGGGTTAGAGACAAAGGACTTTGTTACTCAAAATAATAGCAGTGGCTGAAGTATCAGTACTTCCTTACACCAGCAAGGAGCTCCCGTTCCCACAGGGTGATGTGAAGAGGGGAGACCACAGCTGCAGAAGCTGTGAGTTATGTTACAAGAGAGCATCTCAGACCTTAGGGCACCTCGCTCTCTTCTACTGGATGGTAAAGGTTTAAAGCAGGTAAAGCCTGCTCTTGCCCTGCGGGAAGACACTATGTCATCGAAGGCTATAAGCAAACCTGCCCCTTGCTCCAAAGGTAGACACTTCCTGTCAAAGTTGTTGGTTGAACCAAGATCCTTGAAAAGATAGTTCAGGAACAGCAAGAAGACCAGTGTAGCTGGTCAAGGGAGAGAGATGGAGAGAGCAGAGCAAAGGAGAGAGATGGAAGGTGGGATCAAGGAATGGCCAGATAATATAGGTAGGGATCATAGAGGCCTCCCTGGAGTTTGTCTGCCACCTAGAGTCTGTCTGCCACAAAAACACCTGGGATGTGCCAATTCTGGGCTAAGTACATTCATATGCACAGGCTGAGTTCAGGCTCCCAACTACCTTGCCCAGTGGTTTTATTAGCTCCAGGTTTGTGAAGAAACTGAGACTCAGAGAGATTAAAGCTGAGCTCTGGGACACCTGGGTGGCTCAGTTGGTTGAGCAACTGCCTTTGGCTCGGGTCATGATCCCGGACTTCCAGGATCGAGTCCCACATCAGGCTCCCAGCTCCATGGGGAGTCTGCTTCTCCCTCCAACCTTCTCCCTTCTCATGCTCTCTCTCTCTCACTGTCTCTCTCTCAAATAAATAAATTAAAAAAAAAAAAAAGCTGAGATCTGCTGTTTGGGGTTCGGACCTGAATCTGTCTGACTCCAGAGCCTGGGATCTTTCCACGGTATCCCAGCTGAAACATACGCAGGGAAGGAGGTGTAGGAGCAGGAGGGTATGATTCAAGGTTCTGTACATGGCTCTTCTTTCTCCCATCTCCCACCTCCCAGTCTCCAGCCAGAAGAAGGCAGTGGAAGCAAAATGCAGCCTGGCCTGTGAGTACCTGAGTGAGGAGGATTACATGGACCTGCTGTGGACGACCCTCTCTGAGTTCCCAGGTGAGGAACCTGTGTGAGGTGGGGCCGGGGCAGCCAAGCCTGTGAACGTGGCAGCTGGTCCTGTGGTGGTTCCAGCTGGTGCTGTTTGGAAGCAAATCCCCTTTCCAGGGAAGCTGGAGATTCTTTTTTTTCAACCCTTAGCTGCAAGTTGACAAGAACCGTGAAGGCTCCTCTCCTTGAAGGCTAGCAAATTAAGCCGCCCCTTGTCACATTCACTGGCAGAAGACATGAGACTCCTGGGTCACAAACAAAGACTACTATGCATGGCACAGAAAGCAATAGGAATAGTATATTAGTGTCAGCTCCCCTTGCTCCCAAATCTCACAGGGATGATGACGAAGGGTCCAGGTGGATGCTGCATATGCAATGATGTAGTGGGTACAACTGTTGGGCTCTAACTCTTGTCCTATGACAAGAACTAGCTCACCCAAATGCATGCAAATGCTGATAATGGATGATGGTCGCTCCCTGAGGAATTACCTGAGTGTTCCCTTCCAGGTACCCGATTGATCTATTCTGCCCTATATTCTTGACCCTGTATTCCAGTTTTCCTTGCCTTCCCAATATCTTCCTCAATCCCTTTGCTTCCCTGAGGAATCCCAGGCTTAGGGAAATCAAATCTTCTGTAGTGGGTTCCCAGAAATCTGCCCAGCTTTTGTCCAGAGAGAGACATCATCTTTATTATGTTGGGCAGTAAACAGACCTGCCCTTTGCTCTGGAAGGAGACAGTATCTCTCTCTTCCAAGGTTGTTGAGTATCCAAATGAAAGGACAGCCTGGAACAAAGGCTTCCTGGAACAAATTGCTTCTGCATGCAAGAAATACAAGAGACCCATGGAGAATTGTCCCCCATCAGCACTCACACTGGAAGGATCAGTGGGGCATCAAAAAATCCAAAGTTGCACATAGAGTGAAGGTGATCTATCTTTTTCCTTTAAAAAACTGAATAATTATTATAACAATAGTAGTATTTAGTATTTATTGAATGCTTACTCAATAAATGAGTACATATTTGATTTTATGCTCTATACAATGAGTATATATTTGGTTCTATGCTCAGTGTTTTATAGATATATCTCATTTCGTCTTGTGAAGTACATAATTATCCCCCATTTTACAACTGAAAAAACTAAGGCATAGAAAGGGGTAGCAAAAACTGTTCCTAAACTTTCAGGTGCCAGTCTCTGTATCTTTGTGCCTGAGGGCTAACTCAAGAGGAAAAGAAATCCTCAGGACCTAAAAGCACCCCAGGGAGCTGAGAGTGCCAAGGAGTTAAAACCTGGGAGCTGCCTTTGAACAATAAATGCAGGAGTTGGTGGTGTACAAATAGCCCAGCTTCCTCCCTCCTTAGGCAGCAGAATGCTAGGATGCATTTTCCACACTGGCTCCCAGAACTCCCCAGCGGAATCTGAGAGTAACTGCCCACAGTGGTAACTGTCTTGACAGGCTCTCTTGCCTTCCCTTCCCTATCTTGCTTTCCCACCCTCCCACTGGTGCTTCTTTGGGTTACCTCTCAAGTAAACACTTGTACTTGGACCCTTGTCCCAGGGTCTGCTTCTGGGAGAGCTCAGCTAAAACACTCAGTGTCCTACACCTGGCAGAGCTAAGAGTTGGGGTCCCACCCCAGAGCCCACAGTCTTCATTCCTGTATGATCCTGTCTATCTTTTTCTTAAAACCCTTCCCCTATATGGCTCAGTGGGTAAGACTAGGGACATGGAATTAGACATCACGTCGCCAATAACCATTTCCATGACTTTGGGCACTCACCATGATTTTCCAACAATTTCCATGATGTTGTCTTTCTGAAACTCAGATAATTCTTATTTATTACATTTATGATTTGTTGTGTCTGTTCCCTGACAGCCTCGGGATGCCGAGACTCCTAGAATAGTTCCTTTTTAATTTATTAAAAAGTTTAATTTAATTTAAAAATTAGTTTTTTAAATTTATTTGTTTAATTTATTAAAAAGTTTAATTTAATTTAAAAATTAGTTCCACTTAATTTTTTGACTGAAGAAGTGTGGGAAATTGACAGCATTTATTTTAGGGGGTTGTTTTTGATGATTAAGCAAGATAATAGATGCAAAAGTGTTGGGCCCAGAGTTAATTATTATTAATAAAAACCACCATGCTATACTGCCTCTACTGAAGTAGGGAGTCTTATTTTATTGAGCCCCATTTTACCAGTGAAGTAACTAAGGCTCTGAAAAGGCAAGGGACAAACCCAAGACCACAGGACAAGCCAGAGACAGGTCTGACTCCCATCCCTGGTGTCCATTGCCTGGATCCAGTGAACCCTACATCCCTTGGTGCCTATTTCGTTATCCATTGCCATGCAACAAATTATCCCATATTTTAGTGGCTTCAAATAACATATTTATTACTCACAGTTTCTGTGGGTCAGGAAGCTGGGCGTGGCCTACCTGGGTCCTCTGCTTTGGCGTAACCAACAAGATGACAATGGCGGTGTTGGCCCAACATCCGTAGTCACATCTGGAAGTTCAGCAGGAGCAGGGTCTGTTTCCACACTCGCTCATGTGCTTGCTGGCAAGATTCAATGCCTCCAAGGGCTGTTGGCCTGAGGACCTCAGTTCCTCACTGGCTGTTGGCCAGAGGCCACTTATAGGCCACTGCCTAAGAAGAGTCAGGGGGACAGAGAATGCTAGGAAAACAGAAGCCACATTCTTTTATAACTTCATCTCAGAAATGACCTGTAGTGTTTTTCTGTATTCTAGTCTTTAGAAGAGACTCCCTAGGTCCAGCCTGCTCTCAGGGGCAGGGAATTCTTTTTTTTTTTTTTTTTTAGGATTTTATTTATTTATTTTATGGAGAGAGATCACAAGTAGGCAGAGAGGCAGGTGGGGGGTGGGAAGCAGGCTCCCTGCTGAGCAGAGAGCCCCATGCAGGGCTCGATCCCAGGACCCTGAGATCATGACCTGAGCCGAAGGCAGAGGCTTCACCAACACTGAGCCAGGCAGGAACCCCAGGGGCAGGGAATTCTATGGGGTGTGAATACCAGGAGGTGGGGGGTGCTGGGAGCCATATTGGAAGCTGCCTGCTATGGTGTCCCTGCTCTCTCCCAGGTGTCCTTGTAACTCTGTGGATCATTGATCGCCTGGGCCGCAAGAAGACCATGGCCCTGTGCTTTGTCATCTTCTCCCTCTGCAGCCTCCTGCTGTTCATCTGTGTTGGAAGGTGGGTCAAGAGACCGGCTCTCTCCGACCAGCAGGCTCACGTCTCAGGTCACAGTCAGTGGCTCTTTGGGCCTGTAAGCTGTGGGCTGCACTCTTGTCAGTGATCTGAGAGCTCACTGCCTGCCCCAGCCCCTCACTGGGACTGAGACTTTTGACCAAAAGATCAGACTCAATTTGGGGCCTCTGAAGGGGGTAGGGCTGGGAGGTTTTGCTCCAACACTGTCACATTTAGACTGTTGACATTGTCTTCCAGTGAGATCATGCGTGCAACTGTTCATGTATGGTTTAAAAGCATTCCTCTGTTCAATGGAAATACTTCAAGGTCCTGTTGTATAATCCCTTTTCTGGCATTTCTCCATTTTTCCATCTATCAAGGACCTCAAAATATGGAAAGGGCTTGTGTCTCTCTTGACCTCAGAGAAGCCCCAGACCAAAGCTGATGAGGACTGTGTGGAAGGTCTGGAGAGGTAGCTTAGACCCTGACGTGTTGGTGTTCTTAGGCATTTTGGGGAACCATGGAACAGGGGGTCGGGGACAGGATTATCCTAAAAATACTGCATAGAAGTTTACTGTCCCTGGCTCAGCTGGCTCCTGACTCTATCAGGTCCCGTCTGGGTTTTCAATGATTTGTATCACTTCTCTCTGACCTTGCGACCAACCTGGGCACCACAGATGTTTGCAGCTCTTAGCCCAGAACTTTGGAGAACAATAAACTTATAAAGGCAGGCCTTTGGAGAAAGCACCAGGATTGTGTGCCTGTGTGGATGTGTTGGGTGGGGGCGGGCTGTGCCAATTTCTAGGTTCTAAATTCTGCCTGGGCAGATAGGACTTTGCTGGAACAAACTGACAGAAAAAAAAAAAAAAGTGCTCATCTTCTTTTTTTATTTCTCTCCCTAGAAACATGCTCACTCTGTTACTCTTCATTGCAAGAGCATTTATTTCTGGAGGCTTCCAGGCAGCCTATGTTTACACACCTGAGGTAAGAGGGGTGCCTGGGAACAGCTGGGAAGGGGAAGGAGTGAGCTCTGCCTCCAGAAACACCCAGCCTGGGCTCCTCAGAATGGGATTTGTCCAGGGGCCTGTCTGAGTAGTGACTGTGAAGTTCTTCATTCCTGCAGGCTATCTTCCAATTGTTTTGTTTTTTTTCATTTTTTTTGCTTCTTATAAAAGCTGATGTTCAGCGTAAAAGTTCCAAATGGTATCGAACTGCATAAAACCAAAAATTAAAGGGCCCCACGATCCCCCTTCCTAGACACAACCTTTCTGAATAGTGTTTTCTAGGCACGTACTGATTTATGTTAGTGCAGGTACCGAATTGGGGAAGTGAACAGCTATTTCTCAATAAAGAAACTAATTATAATTGTGTGGGACAAGACTTAGGGAAACAAGAAAACAATAAAGCAGTGCCCCAGAGCTTGCAATGGGGGTGGAGGTGGCTGGGAACACAGCTGTCACCTGAGGCCAGTGGGATGAGGAGAGGGGAGTGTTCCAGAGTTCCAGGAGAGAGATGTAGAGAGAAGTAGTGGCCCTTAGTTGAGGGACACATGTGGCCTGAGGCAACCCGGAAGGGAAGGAGTGGGAGAATAAATACCCAGACCTCTCTCTCTTCTACCTCTTTCCCATCTCCCACTGGGGCTCCCATCTTCCCAACCAGAAGCCAGAGGGCCAGGGGCCCTTAATGGTCCACATAGGCCAGGCCCAAGGCAGGGAACGAGGTGGGGAATTTTGGAGGAGAAGATTGAAGACAGTGAGTACAAGACACGTGGATCTACTTTGTTTCCAACCCTTGCTCTACTATGCTATGTAGTAAACAGTATATACTATATATAGTATATCCTACATATAATATACTAATGTATACTACATACTATACAGTACACTATATAGTATATATATATTATATATATTATATGCTATCCCTTTACTTGTATATAATATATGTGTATATTATATACTCTATTTTACTATGCTATATTTTATATATACTATGTTTATATACTTCACTATATATGTGTATATATGTATATATGTTACACATAGTATATACCCATAGTATATACTATGGGTATATACTTTATATGTATTATGTATATGTACTTCACTAAACAGTATATATACTTTATATTGCATACTATATTATACTATATGGCACATATATGCATATATATTATATATTTTACTATACTATATAGTATAGTGTGGGCAAATCATCATTTTATAATAATTCTCCTACTAACAGATATTTGGATTTTTTACAAATTTTCACTATCACAAACAATACCAAGATGAACAGCTTTATATAGTCATGTGTGTGTGTGTGTGCTTCCCTTAGAATAAATGTCAAGATGTGGAGTTGCTGAGTTTAAAGCCTGTAAACATTGAGTGGAATTGAAAGCTCACCCCCTAAAATGTGGCACAAATTTACACTCCACACAGCAGAGCCTGAGCAGTTCTAATTTCCCACAGTCAGGGATTATGGGTTAATTTTTTTATACCTATTATATTTTATTTCACCTTATTTTAGATAGGAGCAAAAGAAGGAGGAGGATATTATGTAACAGATGCTGTGCCAGGGGAAGGAGGGTGTCTAGATTATCCCTCATTCCCACAACACTCCAGAGCCCTCACTGAGTCATCATCCTGAACCCTGCTCCCTCCACCCCACCTCAGGCCTATCACCAATCCTGCCTCCTCCAAGGAGGCCTCCCAGATCTCCCCCTCCCCTGACTTGCTTTTGCTGGTCAGTGCCTGTGTCCCTCATTTAATCCAATGCCTATCAATCTGTATTAAATTGTAAACTGTGGAATATCCATCACGGAATACAATTGCAGCAGTGAAAGAGAATGAGGTAAATGTCTATAAACTGCTGTCCATAGGATTTTAAGACATAATGCTGAATGGATAAAGCAAGTTGGACTGGTGAGTATGATATGACACCATTTATATTTTGAAAATAATGCTATATTTTGTATACACATATGTTTAATGCATCTGGATGGATACCTTCCAAACTTCATGACAGTCGGGACCTCTGAGGAATATAGGAAAACCTGGGATAGGTTCTGGGTCAAAGGGAGTTCAGGTGTCTTGATTTCTGTTAAGGAGAATATATTTATATATTGCTGTATCATTGGGTGAATTAAAATATCATATGGTATGCACTCAAAGTATTTGTTGAGTGAATAAATAAATGAATGAATGTCAATGTATCTATAGTCATAGAAAAATCTAGAAGGATATACAGGGAAATGTGACAATGGTTACTTCTGAGTGTTGGGATCCTGCATGAGCTTTGCTTTTCCCTGTATATTCATTCTTCCTGAGCTTCAACACCGAGCACTGTACTTGTTAGAGGTGTTCTAGCTGCTGTAACAGAAGATTCCCCAAGTGCAATGTATTGACACAGGGAAGTTTCTCACTAATGAAACAGGCCGATATGGATGTGCTTTCACTTCCGCAGTGTGATTCAGGGACCCAGGCTCTTTGCATCTTGCCAATTCCTCATCCAGTAATTGTTAATCAAGGGTGATTTTACCCCTGCCCCAGGGGACATTTACAATGCCTGTGGGTATTTTGGGTTGTAACAACTCGGGAGAGCAGTGCAGAAGGTGCTGCAGGCATCTAGTGGGTAGAGGTCAGGAGTGTTGCCAAACATCCTACAATGCACAGGACAGCCCCCACCATGAAGAAGGACCCATCCCCAAATGTCCCTTGCGCTAAGGTTGAGAAATCTTGCCACAGGGCCTCAGAGGCCTTGAGTCCTCTTTCAAGCTAGCAGACTGGGAAAGGGAGTAGAGAAGACGTGCCTACTTTTTAATTCTCTTGGCCTGGAAGATGTGCAGTGACATCTCACTTTGCCCAAGGGAGAGCTAGGCATGGGGCCCCCTCTGTTACAAACTGAGACACCGTGTAAACATTTCTACCTCTGTCTTTATGAAATGCAGGTCACAACCCTTCAAGGTGAATGAATGAAAAGAAGCAGGTGGGGTAGGGTCTGGATTCTGAATGTGCACCAGTTCTGGTGGAGCTTTGGGGGACCTCCCAGGGCAGGGAGGACCCCCTCACTGGGTTCCCACCCACAGCTTGGTCTCTTGCCTTCTTTCTCAGTTGAACTTCCTATCCCCCTTGAGATGAGACTCCCCACCTGGTCTCCCACCCCTTGAAGTGGTTACCAACACCTGTGTGATTCACGCTAACTTCAGGCCTGCCCACGGGTGGCAGTCCCATCACTCCTGAGCTAGAGAGGAGGGAGGATCCTACATTTTCTCAGCCCTACACGAATGCCTGTGTTTCAGGTCTATCCCACGGCGACTCGAGCGCTGGGCCTGGGTACCTGCAGCGGCATGGCAAGAGTGGGTGCTCTCATTACTCCGTTCATTGCTCAGGTGGGTGTCACCCTCAAATACCAGGGGGTGGAGGGGGCATGACAAAAGCCAAAGCATGGCGAGCAGCTCCTCCACGCTGAGCCTTCTGCAGAGCCCGCGGTGGTGTGCATCACCTTCTCTTACCCTAACAACCATCCTATGAAAGGAGTCATATCACTTGCAAATGAGAAAACAGGCTCAAAAAGGTAAAGAGACTCATCCAAGATCACACAGCTGGGAAGCAGAGAAGCTGGGACTTAGACCCGAGATCCCAGAAGACCCTGGGGGTGCCATATGATTTGGCCAAAAACTAATTGGATGAGAATAAGTAAGATGAAAACAAACTGTTGAAAACAACATGATTTGATGGGAAACATGTCTCAGGCCCTGGTTTCTGAGTTGCATGATTAGGTGTATTTGCAGAATTTTGTAGCCCCAGTAGGTCTTGGAACATTTCTCTCTACTTCCAGGGACCTTATTTTGAAGTCATTTTGCTTTTTTTTTATTTTATTTTATTTATTTATTTGTCAGAGAGAGAGAGGGAGAGAGAGCAAGCACAGGCAGACAGAATGGCAGGCAGAGGCAGAGGGAGAAGCAGGCTCCCTGATGAGCAAGGAGCCCGATGTGGGACTCAATCCCAGGACGCTGGGATCATGACCTGAGCCGAAGGCAGTTGCTTAACCAACTGAGCCACCCAGGCGTCCCTCATTTTGCTTTTTTGATAGCCAATTCATTTTTTTTCCTGTCTTTTTCATTTTTTTTTTTTTTACCAAGGTAAAAGTCACAGAATGTAAAATTAACCATGTTAAGGTGAACAATCCAGTGGCGTTTAGCACATTTCATAGTCTAGTTTCCAAACATTCCCATCAAATAAAACTTCGTATCCATGAGGCAGCCACTCCCCGTGTCTCCTCTCCCCCAGCCCACCAATGTGAGTTTTTTTAAAAATAAGCTGTACACCCAACGTGGGGCTTGAACTCACAACCCGGAGATCCAGAGTCCCGTGCCATACTGACCAAGCCAGGTGGGTACCCCCTGTGCATTCCGTTTGCATGAATTTACCTGTTCTGGGTATTTCACATAAACAGAATTCCAATACAAGTTTTAGCCAAGTGTCTCTGTTCTGGGCCGCTGTGTGTGGCCGTTGTGAGACACTATTACCCGCTGCAGAGGGCCGGCCACATGCCTGCATGGTGCCAAGTCCTCTCAGGTATCCTATCCTCAGGAGGTAGATACTGCCCTACCCATTTGGCAGGTGAGAAAACAGGGTTTAGCTCTGCTGTTAAGCTAGAAAGTAAACAGAGGTACTGCTCTGAGAGAGTGTAGTTGAAGGAAGACAGACCCTTGAGCCTGATGGGGTGTGAGCTCAAACCCCAGGCCCATCCTTTGTGTGAGCTGGAGTATGCTACTTGGCCCTCTCTGAGGCTCAGTTTTTCTGTCTGGAAAATGGGGACAATTCCCTTGCTCTTAGTGGACGGGAAGGAACTGAATGGGATAATCCCATAGAGGGCTTACAAGACGGCCTGGCATTATCCATACTTCCTAAATATCCCCTCTCACGGGCCCATGTCTCCCTCCCCCAGGTCATGCTGGAATCTTCCGTGTACCTGACCCTGGCGGTGTACAGCGGCTGCTGCCTCCTGGCTGCCCTGGCCTCCTGCTTCTTGCCCATCGAGACCAAAGGCCGCGGACTACAGGAGTCCAGCCACCGGGAGTGGGGCCAGGAGATGGTCGGCCGAGGGATGCATGGCACAGGTGTCACCAGGTCGAACTCTGGCTCTCAGGAGTAGTGACCAAATGTGGGGCCGAGCTGGTCTTTGAGGCCGTAGAACGCAGGGAGCTGGTGAAGCCCAGCTGGGGCTCCGACCCTCACAGCCCACGTCAAGAACTCACCCCGAAGGACAACCTGGACCAACAGGGTTTTGTGTCTTGACTCCGTTTGCTCATATTCACTGAGATCCCCCTGGGGCTGGGGAGGCATTTGCTCCGGGGGGTTCTCTGGAGGTGTGGGGGGAGGTTTGTTAATAACCTGTGGACCTGCATGGGGAAAACTGCCACATTAGGAGTGGCCGGTGTCACCGGTCGCCAACCAGATGCCGCCCAGAGTCAGCCAGTCACACCCTTGGTGAACAACCCCCCCCATACATCTCTGTAGATACAGTCCAGGCCCAGGGCCTGGTAGACACCCGCCTCAAAGGACTCAACACCTGCCACCGGGACCTGTTCAGGAGGTTTCTTCTCCATCCCCGGCCCTGGAGTCTTCTTCTTTGAAATTGCAGGTGACCCGGCTGTGGCCTGGACAGCTTCTTCCTGGGTCTGAGAGATGCTGTCTCCGAAGGGGTCCCTTGGTCTGCCTCCCCAGGGCCTGACTAGCGGAGACTCTGGCATATGGACATGTGTTTGAACTTGAGCCACGTGTCCCCTCCTGGTCCCCTCTGGAGTTGCTCTCTCTGGATCCAGCAGATCTACGGGTCTGTGGGGACGGCTGGGTTTCTACCAGATGACCACCTCAGAGAGCTGTCGTCCTCCCCCTCCCCCAGGAATTGGGGACTGAGGCCAGAGGAGGTGAGGATAAAGTCCAAAGCCAAAGCCGGGGCCTCCCATTTGGAAACAACGAAGGCCAATGCCAGGGGCTTCTTTTCTGACCCCCTCGTTGGTCAGGCTGGTTGGTGACTCTTGGAGAAAGAAAATAGTTAACTCAGGTTTCAGTGCTGTGGATGTTGGGGGTGGGTAACTGGCTACTCGGGCAGAGAAATGGAAAAGATACTACACCAACCACCCCCTCCTGTCAGGGTCAGGGAACCAGGAATCCTTGCCCACCCCTTGGTTTCTTGTTTCCCCTTGCCGTCAAGGGCCGGCTTGGTCTTTGCATAGAGGCAGCTCCTGGGGGTCCAGCAATAGTTCTCTGCCATCAGTGGGGAGGACCAGGAGGGCCCACATGTGTGACATGTGTACATTTGCAAAGGAAGAGAGGGCAGTTAGTTGGGTTTTGGGTTGGCCTCGGGAGGAAGGGCTAATGCCATTGTCTCAGCAGACAACATCCACCTCCAGGATCTGGTTTCCATGAGCCCTTTCCCCATCCTGAAGGCAGGGAACCTAGAACAGGAGGGTGGAAGCTGCTGGATCCCATCAAAGGCCAGAGAAGACTGACCTTCTGCGTGGAGACGCCTGCTTGAAGTCAACATTTTGAGAAAGCCAAACGTGTACGTTCATCTCTTATTAAAACATGTTGGTGATGGACATTGTAAGGTTTGTAGTTTGTCCATGTGTCATGATGTCTTAGTGACGGTTCAACTTGCCAACTTTGTCTATTCAAGGTAATCTCAATGCCTTAATATGATATTCTTTCCAATAAGGTGGGCAAGTCGCACCATTGGCTGTCAATGTTGTGACCTTGAGCCTGTCGGAGATACTTTCTTCCAATGGCGTGGGTGGGTAACTATTGCAGATTCAGGTCCTAGGTCAATGGCAAACAATCCCACATTCCCAAAATATAGACTATAGCCCCCTCAGCCCAGGCAGCCAGAGAGGAAGCAGCTTAGCAGATCTACCTCTCCCTAACATCCCCATTTCCTTGAGCCATGGTGGCTATGGCTCTAATTCTTTCTGGCCTGTTGAGCTCTTCTGGGTAATAGAAACTTAGCTTGCCTTCCTTCCTTCCTTCTTTCACCTTCTAGCTAGTCAGACAACGCTGGATGAGTATGTCCACTCCCATCCCCCTCAAATAACCTGGCAGAGCTGGGGGCTGGAGTGGAACAGAAATGCTTGATGGGAAGGAATGTTTTCCAGGCCCCAGGGTAAAGAAGCTTGCAGTTGAGGGCTTTCTCTTCTTGAGAAAATGAAAATTTAAATCTCTTTGCCCTCTAGATTGCCTACCCTTAGAAAAAAATTAGTATTATTGAATGATACAAGAGCTGCCACCAAAACTGTCCAAGCTCTGAATTACACAAGATCTTTAGCTGAAGACATTCGTATCTAATTTCAAACTTCCAAAAGCTTCTGTTTCCATTAATGGAAATGTCAGCAGTTTCTCTCAGTGTTAGGAAAGATTTCAGAAAACGTAAAAGATGGTCAATGTGGCTAAGACTATGTGGTTTCTTTCTTTCCCTTATTGCGAGTATTCTTACAACACAGAAGTGAGATGTGTTGGCAATGACATTAGAGTACCTTGGTACGGACTTGGAAATGAATATAGATATTCATTACTTTGGGCAAATGTTAAGTAACAGAGAGCCTTGAAGGGTGAGATCGAGAGTCTCCCTTGGTTGCTACTAGTAAATTAGTTTGGGATAACAGGGAGATGCAAACGACAATAAAAGCAGTTGATAATAATAGTTTACCCATTTGAATATTAATTTCTCATTTAACAACAAGCACTGGGTCAGGCCGTTCTAAGGAAGGTTCAGCAGCTCAAGAATGTCATCAAGAACCCAGCTTCTTTTTGTTTTTCTTCTCCGCCCTCCTCTGCCTGTTGGCCATTTGACCCTATGCAGGAAACCTCATGACTCCAAGATGGCTGCCAAGGTACCAGGTATCGGATTTTTTCAAAGGAGGCAGAAAGGGAAAGGAACAGTCACAAAAAGTTTTCTTGCTAAAAGATCTGAGTCTAAAAGCATGAGTCTTCCCCCAGAGCTGGAGAAAGAAGGACCTCCTTCCCACAGGATCAAGGGATACCCACAACTTCTTGACCATGAAATTGGGATTCTGTTAGCATGAAGAAAGAAGGATGGTGATGGGGCATGGTCGAGAGGAGCCTTGCTACAGAGCTCTCATCAAGGCTGCTTTAATTGCAAGGAATCAAAATTGGACTCGTGTTCATTCAAATGAAGAAGTACAGCTTTATTATAAGGCTGGGATCAATAGTGAATTTCCTCCAGGGGACAGCCAGGGAACATAAGTGAGTGGAACAGGTGTAAGGAACAACAGGGAGAGGGAAGAATTGTGGCAGAGTGAGAAGCACAGACCCCCTCCAAAGGGGACATCTATTGCTCACCTCTACCTGATTTTGTTGCATGGTGGGAGCTCCCAATTTTCAAGACTGGAATCTGGCTTTTTACATGAACTCTCCCCCAATTTTAGTATGTTAGATCAAAAACATTTATGTGACGTGTGAGCCCATACAATTCACCTGTGGGCCAAGTTTCACTGATGGGTTGCCAGTTTGCACCTCTGAGAGATTAGAAAAATCTCAGAAATAAAGTGCAGCCTGGCTTCACAAATGAAACCAGAACCAGGGAACCACCAGAGCCCAAGGAAGCCCCCTCTCTGGAGCTGTGGCCTGGTTCCACCCTCCTCTACAGACTGGCTTCCTTCTGCCTCCTCATGGCTGCTGTACATGCGTAATCATGCGTATGGTTTCCCTTCACCCTGACTCAGCTCTGCAAACATATCCGACTCAGTTGTTCAGGGCACCACTTTCAAATTCGCAAGAGAGGCAGCTGATGGGACCAGATGAATGTTGGTTCCAGTCTTGGTCCAACAAAGTTGAGTCAGGAAGGGGTGGATTCAAGAAGTGGCTTTGGCCGGCCCTTTCTGGAACCCACAGCAACATGTACGTCAACTCTTGTGTCTGTTCATTATAACTCCATCATGGATCAGGGCATATGGTCATGGCATGTGGTCAGTGTGCATGGAGCATCTACCACATGTGTATCAGGCATGCTACTCAATCCTGAGGATCCAGAAAAAGAAGACGTGGTCCTTATCTTCATGCACTCATGGTGCAGTGGGGAGAACAGGCATAAACAGATCACTGCGATACAGGACAATGTGAGCCCTAACGGAAGTATACACAGAGTTGTGGGAGGCGCACAGAATGCCAATTTGAAAGCCCTTTCTCACTCTTCAAAGATTCAGTGGTTTCAATCAGACTTTAGTCATTGGTGGTACGATGTCGTATTCTGCTTCCATGACATTTAAACATACAGATATGTCACATACTCATGATTAATCAAGAATACTCGATGATGAACCACTTCAAATCCCCCTCCCCCCACCATGCCAGAGAACAGAACACTTTCTAAATTCATCAGAAAACAATTCCACTCACAATACTGTCTAAAAGAGTAAAATTCTTAGGGATAAGTTTAACAAAAGGAGGGCAAGCCTTTTACAAACTGCGAAACATCGCTTAAAGGAATTGAAGATTTGAATAAATGGAGAAAGAGTCCATGTTCATGGATCAGAAGACTTACTATTGTTGAGGTGTCCATCAATACCCCCCCCAAATTGATCTAGAATTCATACGGAGCTACAAAGGATGCAGAAGAGTCAAAAAAAAAAAAAAAGAAAGCCCACTTGAGAAAGAGGAATAAACGTGGAAGACTCACACTTCCTAATTGTAAGACTTTTTACAAAGCTACAGTAATCAAGATAGTGTGGTACTAGTGCAAGGATAGACATAGATCAATGGAATAGAATTGAAATTCCAAAAAATACACCCATATAGTTATGGTCAATTGATTATTGACAAAAGAGCTAAGGCATTTCCACAAGGAACGATAATACTCCCTAAATTCATCAAGCTGCCAAAAATTCATCGAAAAATATGGTCATAGATCACCTTCAGGGAGAGAGCAGGAATGGCAGGTGAAGGGAAGGTGGAGAAATCAAGCCTTGCCAAACCTCCTCCAATGTCATGTGGGTTGGGGAATGTTCCCCATGCTCCTTCTGCTCTGAATTTCAGGCAGAATGGAGTGGAAACCACATTGCAAAGAGGTTCTTAACCATTTACAAAGAAAACAGGAAGGGTGTAGGGTGGACTTCCGGGCCCCTGTATTTTTTTTGTCGGTTCTCTGTCTTCTAAGTTCGATGCTTGACCACCTAGCCTTGACCGGTAGGGGTTTCTCTCCCTCGGGAATTTTAGATTGGGGAAAGTCATCACTTTGGCCCAATACTGAATGCTGTGTTCCACTCCGGACACCAGGAGATGCCCCCAACCAATCTTGGGCGAGTCCTTAGACTTGACCCAATGAGGCTCTGAGGAGGAGGGAGCTAGTTCCTTCTTCTAAAGGAGTCAAGGGAATACTCAGCAGCTTCCTCCATAGCTGGATCTTAACGTCCCAGCCCCGGATTCAGTGTTGTGCACTGGTTGTAAGTGGGGCACTTGAATCACCCAACGCCTGGCTCTCGATCTCCTTCCTACTCCTTCCTAGCCGTTGGCCAGAACTGCCTCTCTGTACCTTGTTCACCAGTGAAATGGGAATGGGAGCTACTTTGTGGGCGGGTGTGTGTGTGACTGCACATTACACGAGTAATGTGTGCAAGAGTTGAGTACCAATGCCCAGTGAGAAGGCAATATGTTTTAGGTATAATAATAATAATAATTAATAATTTATTCTTATTCTTATGATTAGGATGGGAACTCTAACAGATCTCGGTTCCCTCACTCTACTTAGCTCAGTGTCAGTCAAAATCATGGCAGATGCTTCATGGAGACCCCACCAGATGACACAGTGTGGGAAGCAGCAGATAGTGATGGCGTGGATGTAGATGGCATGACGTGGGCCAATCAAGACCTTGTCACAGCACATAGGGTGCCACGGGTCCCAGGTACTTGAAGGCTTCCTCCAGGTTCTGGTCTTTCTCAAAAACCCAGACAGATGCAAATTCCACCCCAGAGCCTGATACAGCTAATTAGAGATAAAAATGCTAAGGTGCCCTCTAGGTTCACTTAAAGCTTTCAGAAACATCTGGAAGTCTGTTTATCATCTCAGAGGGTACCAGTCAGAACAGAAGAGAGACATTAAATCTGCCCCCAAACAAGGATTATGCTTGGTGAGTTCAGTTCCTTGTGGGATGAAACCTCTGGCGGCCCCTCCTTAGGGGTTACCATGGGACCATTCAGCAGGTCGCTGATGCTGTTGGGAATCCCGGATGTCGAATGGGTATCATGTTGTTAGTTCAACTCCTTCCCTCTTCTGCCTCCCTGCACTCCAGCTCTGCATGTGACTTCCTACAATGAGATCTATCACAGCCTTCCCCCAAGTGCACTCTGTGGCATCAGTGCTCTGGGCAAAAAGGGTTCCATAGCTAAATAAGTTTAGGTCCGGATGAAAGAACATCAGTTAGATGTCTTTGTTGCAGGACTTTTCAGAACCTTTTTGATATGTTAATGTAATTTGTCCTCAAGTTACCTAACCTCAACTGTCCTCAATTTTCTGCTGGCCCCTTTGATTTTCTGAGCTTTCCTTTCTTCTGAGGACTTAGAATGTAACAGCCCCCAGCTGTTCTTTATTCTGTGCAGCCCAGAGTGGGTAGAGACCCCAGTGATCAGAGTGAGTCCCAAGTAGGGCCCAACTTGCCTCTGTCTCATCTTGTTTCTTGCAGAAAGGAACCAGGGTAGAAGTGGAGCGTAAGTGACAGCTGGGGAGGGGGATAACATTGATTGATTGGCTGAGAGGCATGGGGAGTCCTTGGGGCGGCAGTGTTTTCAGAGGTGTGGTGGTGGCATCCTGAGCAACTTCCTTTCTTCTAGGATCTTCCCAAAGAGCTTGGCGGCCTCCATGGCACAGCCCCAGTGGATGGTGAGCCCATAGCCTCCATGACCATAGTTGTGGATGACCTGGGAAAGGCAAGAGAAAAGGTAGCCAGGAGGGCCCTGGAAGACTCAGGAGCTCCCTGAAGAGTTCTGAGGAAAGCCAGAGGGCACCAGAGGGCACCAGAGGGCCTTTGAGTTCCCTGGCAGGATGGTGGGGCCCCAAAAACTCCAGTAAGGGGACTGTTCGGGGAGCTAGAGATCAACACCCTAGGCTCTCTTTTGCTTAGAAGATGGACCTGCTTTATATACTCAGCATGGGAAAAGTACAGTCACCTAGAACTTGAGGTCAGGGATTCCCTCCCCCAATCAAATTGCTTGAAGTTCCCTAAATCACCTTTCTTCTTTCCATCCTGCTCCGGAATGCCAAACCTCTTGTGTTAATAGATAGACTCTTCTACCCACCTCGGGAGGAAAGAAAAGCCAGGGCATCCTACGGGGTTACTCTGGCTAGCATGCTAATTTGTCCCAGGGACAGAGGCAAGACCCCTGGGGCCTTTTTTAAAGCTAAAACCATCAGCAGGGAGTCTGAGTCCATATATGACCCTTTGCTCTGTATGTGTGTACACAGGCATGCAAGCACATACACATCCCATATACACATATCACATACACAAAATTGTCCTACACACACAGACACACACACAGACACACACACCACATGCCCGGCATAAGGGAGGAAGGAGGACATACACAAGGAGGATGGCATTCCTGTGGCAACCCCAGCTACCACCTGGTCAGGTCAGTTCCTTAAGCCAGGGCATCCTCTGCCATCTCAATAAGCCCCCTTCTTACCCCAGAAGAAGGAACATGAAAGAGGAACTCCAGAGAGCTGATGGAGCAGCCACAAAATGGACATCTGCAAAATGGCTCTGGAGTCAAGTTCAAACCTACCTCCCAGCCATGCCTTTCACCAGTTGTCTGATTCAGCCAAATGATTTGGGGTCTTAGATCCCATTATCCTCACCTGAAGCGTGGGGAAGCAGTCCTTGCCCCAAAGAACTGGAGGAAAGATTCAGTGAGGTCGTTGGACCACAGGCTTTGACAAACCGAGGTGCACTGTCCTCTCTGTAACCTTGAACAAGTCCCTTACCATCACTGAACCTCAGTTTCTTTACAGAGGAGGGGAGGTTAGCCAGCATTGTCCTGGTCTGCCAGTAGGCTATGTGAAGCCAGATGTCAGGCAAGACTGGAAATGCCAGAGCCTATCAGGGGTAGGAAAGGACTTTGCTTTCCTTGCCAAGAGAGCATACCTCTGTGTTTAAAGATCCAAAGTGAAGCCGTTCTCTTTCTAGCCGAATTTGGGGGCGTACTGGCCGGAGGCCAGTAAATTCAGCAACAATTTTGGCATCCTGGAAAAAAAGGTGTTAAGAATTCATCTCTGGATTTTTTTTTTTTTTGCTGCTGCCATTTTTGGGTGATAGAGTTAGCTTTGGAGTCTCATTATCATCACCAACAAGAACACCATCACTTTCATTAACCATCACTACCATTACCACCTTTATCAGCCACCAACATCATTATTGTCACTCTTACCACACCACTACCGGTTCTATCAATGACCCCATCTCCATCAACCACCACTACTAGCCACCACCATGATGTCAACAGTCCTGCCTGAATGAGCACGTTCATCACCATCAACACCACCATGGTCATTGTCACCAACAGGCAAAGGAAAAAACTGAGATTTCAAAACACACAAATAGCAAACACTGAGATTTCTAGGACAAATGTATCTGCTCCTTGTGCAGACAGACTAAAAGTGTTTTTAGGGATGTCACCTCAAAAGACAGCAACTCTTATTGGAGAGAATTATTGGAGAGAATTTCCCCAATATGGCAAAGGGAACAAGCATCAAAATCCAGGAGGTTCAGAGAAACCCCCTCAAAATCAATAAGAATAGGTCCACACCCCGTCACCTAATAGTAAAATTTACAAGTCTTAGTGACAAAGAGAAGATCCTGAAAGCAGCCCGGGAAAAGAAGTCTGTAACATACAATGGTAAAAATATTAGATTGGCAGCAGACTTATCCACAGAGACCTGGCAGGCCAGAAAGAGCTGGCATGATATATTCAGAGCACTAAACGAGAAAAACATGCAGCCAAGAATACTATATCCAGCTAGGCTATCATTGAAAATAGAAGGAGAGATTAAAAGCTTCCAGGACAAACAAAAACTGAAAGAATTTGCAAACGCCAAACCAGCTCTACAGGAAATATTGAAAGGGGTCCTCTAAGCAAAGAGAGACCCTAAAAGTAGTAGATCAGAAAGAAACAGAGACAATATACAATAACAGTCACCTTACAGGCAATACAATGGCACTAAATTCATATCTCTCAATACTTACCCTGAATGTTAATGGGCTAAATGCCCCAATCAAAAGACACAGGGTATCAGAATGGATAAAAAAACAAAACCCATCTATATGTTGCCTACAAGAAATTCATCTTAAACCCGAAGACACCTCCAGATTTAAAGTGAGGGGTTGGAAAAGAATTTACCATGCTAATGGACATCAGAAGAAAGCAGGAGTGGCAATCCTTATATCAGATCAATTAGATTTTAAGCCAAAGACTATAATAAGAGATGAGGAAGGACACTATATCATACTCAAAGGAACTGTCCAACAAGAAGATCTAACAATTTTAAATATCTATGCCCCTAACGTGGGAGCAGCCAACTATATAAACCAATTAATAACAAAATCAAAGAAACATCGACAATAATACAATAATAGTAGGGGACTTTAACACTCCCCTCACTGAAATGGACAGATCATCCAAGCAAAAGATCAACAAGGAAATCAAGGCCTTAAATGACACACTGGACCAGATGGACATCACAGATATATTCAGAACATTTCATCCCAAAGCAACAGAATACACATTCTTCTCTAGTGCGCATGGAACATTCTCCAGAATAGATCACATTCTTGGTCCTAAATCAGGTCTCAACCGTTATCAAAATATTGGAATCATTCCCTGCATATTTTCAGACCACAATGCTCTGAAGCTAGAACTCAATCACAAGAGGAAATTTGGAAAGAACCCAAATACATGGAGACTAAACAGCATCCTTCTAAAGAATGAATGGGTCAACCAGGAAATTAAAGAAGAATTGAAAAAATTCATGGAAACAAATGATAATGAAAACACAACGGTTCAAAATTTGTGGGACACAACAAAGGCAGTCCTGAGAGGAAAATATATAGCGGTACAAGCCTTTCTCAAGAAACAAGAAAGGTCTCAGGTACACAACCTAACCCTACACCTAAAGGAGCTGGAGAAAGAACAAGAAAGAAACCCTAAACCCAGCAGGAGAAGAGAAATCATAAAGATCAGAGCAGAAATCAATGAAATAGAAACCAAAAAAAACAATAGAACAAATCAACGAAACTAGGAGCTGGTTCTTTGAAACAATTAATAAGATCGATAAACCCCTAGCCAGACTTATCAAAAAGAAAAGAGAAAGGACCCAAATAAATAAAATCATGAATGAAAGAGGAGAGATCACAACTAACACCAAAGAAATACAGACAATTATAGGAACATACTATGAGCAACTCTACACCAACAAATTTGACAATCTGGAAGAAATGGATGCATTCCTAGAGAAATATAACCTACCACAACTGAACCAGGAAGATATAGAAAGCCTCAACAGACCCATAACCAGTAAGGAGATTAAAACAGTCATCAAAAATCTCCAAACAAACAAAAGCCCAGGGCCAGATGGCTTCCCGGGGGAATTCTACCAAACATTTAAAGAAGAACTAATTCCTATTCTCCTGAAACTGTTCCAAAAAATAGAAATGGAAGGAAAACTTCCAAACTCATTTTATGAGGCCAGCATCACCTTGATCGCAAAACCAGACAAGGATCCCATCAAAAAAGAGAACTACAGACCAATATCCTTGATGAACACAGATGCAAAAATTCTCGCCAAAATACTAGCCAATAGGATTCAACAGTACATTAAAAGGATTATTCACCACGACCAAGTGGGATTTATTCCAGGGCTGCAAGGTTGGTTCAACATCCGCAAATCAATCAATGTGATACAACACATTAATAAAAGAAAGAACAAGAACCATATGATACTCTCCATAGATGCTGAAAAAGCATTTGACAAAGTACAGCATCCCTTCCTGATCAAAACTCTTCAAAGTGTAGGGATAGAGGGCACATACCTCAATATTATCAAAGCCATCTATGAAAAACCCACTGCAAATATCATTCTCAATGGAGAAAAACTGAAAGCTTTTCCGCTAAGGTCAGGAACACGGCAGGGATGTCCGTTATCACCACTGCTATTCAACATAGTACTAGAAGTCCTAGCCTCAGCAATCAGACAACAAAAGGAAATTAAAGGCATCCAAATCAGCAAAGAAGAAGTCAAACTATCACTCTTTGCAGATGATATGATACTATATGTGGAAAACCCAAAAGACTCCACTCCAAAACTGCTAGAACTTGTACAGGAATTCAGTAAAGTGTCAGGATATAAAATCAATGCCCAGAAATCAGTTGCATTTCTCTACACCAACAACAAGACAGAAGAAAGAGAAATTAAGGAGTCCATCCCATTTACAATTGCACCCAAAACTATAAGATACCTAGGAATAAATCTAACCAAAGAGACTAAGAATCTATACACAGAAAACTATAAAGTACTCATGAAAGAAATTGAGGAAGACACAAAGAAATGGAAAAATGTTCCATGCTCCTGGATTGGAAGAATAAATATTGTGAAAATGTCTATGCTACCTAAAGCAATCTACACATTTAATGCAATTCCTATCAAAGTACCATCCATTTTTTTCAAAGAAATGGAACAAATAATCCTAAAATTTATATGGAACCAGAAAAGACCTCGAATAGCCAAAGCAATATTGAAAAAGAAAGCCAAAGTTGGTGGCATCACAATTCCGGACTTCAAGCTCTATTACAAAGCTGTCATCATCAAGACAGCATGGTACTGGCACAAAAACAGACACATAGATCAATGGAACAGAATAGAGAGCCCAGAAATAGACCCTCAACTCTATGGTCAACTAATCTTCGACAAAGCAGGAAAGAATATCCAATGGAAAAAAGACAGCCTCTTCAACAAATGGTGTTGGGAAAATTGGACAGCCACATGCAGAAAAATGAAATTGGATCATTTCCTTACACCACACATGAAAATAGACTCAAAATGGATGAAGGATCTCAATGTGAGAAAGGAATCCATCAAAATCCTTGAGGAGAACACAGGCAGCAACCTCTTCGACCTCAGCCGCAGCAACATCTTCCTAGGAACATCGCCAAAGGCAAGGGAAGCAAGGGCAAAAATGAACTATTGGGATTTTATCAAGATCAAAAGCTTTTGCACAGCAAAGGAAACAGTTAACAAAACCAAAAGACAACTGACAGAATGGGAGAAGATATTTGCAAACGACATATCAGATAAAGGGCTAGTGTCCAAAATCTATAAAGAACTTAGCAAACTCAACACCCAAAGAACAAATAATCCAATCAAGAAATGGGCAGAGGACATGAACAGACATTTCTGCAAAGAAGATATCCAGATGGCCAACAGACACATGAAAAAGTGCTCCGCATCACTCGGCATCAGGGAAATACAAATCAAAACCACAATGAGATATCACCTCACACCAGTCAGAATGGCTAAAATTAACAAGTCAGGAAATGACAGATGCTGGCGAGGATGCGGAGAAAGGGGAACCCTCCTACACTGTTGGTGGGAATGCAAGCTGGTGCAACCACTCTGGAAAACAGCATGGAGGTTCCTCAAAATGTTGAAAATAGAACTACCCTATGACCCAGCAATTGCACTGCTGGGTATTTACCCTAAAGATACAAACGTAGTGATCCGAAGGGGCACGTGCACCCGAATGTTTATAGCAGCAATGTCTACAATAGCCAAAGTATGGAAAGAACGTAGATGTCCATCAACAGACGAATGGATAAAGAAGATGTGGTATATATACACAATGGAATACTATGCAGCCATTAAAAGAAATGAAATCTTGCCATTTGCAACGACGTGGATGGAACTAGAGGGTATCATGCTTAGCGAAATAAGTCAATTGGAGAAAGACAACTATCATATGATCTCCCTGATATGAGGGAGAGGAGATGCAACATGGGGGATTAAGGGGGTAGGAGAAGAGTAAATGAAACAAGATGGGATTGGGAGGGAGACAAACCATAAGTGACTCTTAATCTCACAAAACAAACTGAGGGTTGATGGGGGAAGGGGGGTTGGGGGGGTGGGATTATGGACATTGGGGAGGGTATGTGCTATGGTGAGTGCTGTGAAGTGTGTAAACCTGGCGATTCACAGACCTGTACCCCTGGGGATAAAAATATATTATATGTTTATAAAAATAAAATTAAAAAAAATTGTTAAGTTACACAATAAAAAAAAAAAAAGACAGCAACTCTTAGTCAAGGATCGATAGGGGTCACCAGCTCACAGTAGGACTTCCTTGTGCATTATCAAATTCTAGTGAATTTCACAGTCCCTTGCTGGAATAAATTTGCCCAGTTATCCCAAGGGCAGTGTCTTCCCATCCTCAAGGGGCCTCATGATCAAGCTGCCAAGACCCTGGTCTAGGGTACTGATACCCCTCCCCGCCTTACCTTCAGTGTGGGCTCCAGTCTGCAGCAGCCTTCCCAGATGGTATTGTGGTCCTGGATGTTGTTTACCTCACTCCAATTCTCCAGCTGGAAGATGCCTCCCAGGGTCACTGCCTGCATCCTAGGTAAAAGTGACGAGGGTCAATGACGAAGGGACATGTAGCCTTTGAGGTGAATGGGGGCCATTGCTATGTTCACCCTTCCAGCCATCTCTACCTAAATCCCCATGACCATCTGCATTGTCATCCTTGCTAACACCACCATCAACACCATTGCAATTGCCACTGTCATCAGCACCCGCCGCCATCTTCACTGTCACCATTAATGTCACTATCAACCTCATCATCTCTTCCAATGCACAGCATGGTGACTATAGTTAACAATACTGTATTACATACTTGAAAATTGCTAAGAGAGTGAGTTTTTTTTTAAGATTTTATTATTTACTTGACAGAGATCATAAGTAGGCAGAGGGGCAGGCAGAGGTGGGGGGTAATCAGGCTCCCCGCTGAGCAGAGAACCTGATGCAGGTCTCGATCCCAGGACCCCGGACCATGACCTGAGCAGAAGGCAGAGGCTTTAACCCACTGAGCCACCCAAGCGCCCCAAGAGAGTGAATCTCAAATGTTCTCACTGCACACAGGGAAATCATAATTACGTGACATGATAGATGTCTTAGCTAATCTTATTGTGGTAATCATCCCACAATATATACATATATCAAATTGTCATGTACGTTGTAAATGTTCACCATTTGTCAATTATATCTTACTGAAACTGGAAAAAATGTCATCTATGTCAACAACATCATCTTCACAACTGCCTTCTTTGCTACCATGAATATGTCATCACCATCAACCCCATTCACCATTTCCACCACCAGCATTCATGTTGCCATTGATAATGTCACCTCTGCAACACCACTAACATTCCCATGAAGATAGCACAGCCCCACTTAACATTAATGTCCCAGTCAACATGAATTATCATTGCCTTTGAGTTTGTCATCTCCACTATACATCATCATTGATGGCATCTTCTCAGTCAGCACCAGATACTGTCTCCACTCCCAGTCACTGCCATCATCATCGACCTCCTCAACAACACCACGCCACCCCATTAATGTTAGCATTCTACCATCCTTGTCCCAATCACCACCCCTGTGAACTTTCCCAACAATGACAGTACGATCTCCACTATCACCACTATCTCGATGACATTGTCATCCCATCAACATGGCCATCATCTTCACTAACATCACCTCTCCCATTAATACCATCATCACCAACAACCCAGATCCCTATTCCCACCACACTCCTGTTATTTCTGTTCACATCTTCCAATGTCATTGCCCTCACACCCACTACCATTGTCTCCAGGATCACCACTCCTGTTGTCCAAAAGCGTATTCAAGATGGAGTCCAGTTAAGGCTGAGTTCTGCCTTTCCAGGGATTTAATGGCTCAACCTCACTTAGAAAACATTGGAAGAAAAAAACCTGAAGGGACTAAGCAAAGGGCCTAGGGTGGGCAGCATGGAGAGGGCATGAAGGTGTCCCTTCTTCTGCCCTAAGATGTCAGATTCTTACCCTGGGATGATGTATGGGGACTGGTAGATGCCTTTCTCTGGGTCATGGGTGAGAATAAAGTGCTTCATCCAAGGGGCATCCACCTGTTGATTGAGGGCAGACAAGTCTCATTAGAGGAGTTGGATCACTGGGCTTCCCTGCCCTGCTCCCGTCTGCCTAGATGTTCTGACAAGTGTGGCAAAACCCATTCCTCAGCACTCCACTGACCCCTGTGCTCCAAGTCTGCACTGACTGCTTACCCTTGCAGGAAGAGCCATCCCTGGTCCCTGAAATATCACACATTCTCACTTACATAACCACAGAAAAGCCCAGTACACATGAACAATATGCATACACATCAGCCCACATCAGGAACACACCAACACTCACACAGGCACACATATACACACATGTCCACAAATGGGCATCCTTCACACACAGGCACACATACACAGTGAAGGGCAATGTGGGATGATGTTTATAAGACACAGGCTCTTAAACCAGGTTGCTAGGGTATCAATCCCAATTCCACAACCCACTACCATAAGAACTTGTGCATGTTACTTAATTCCTGTAACTCAGTTTTCCCATCTGTAAAATAGCAATGGCTATATGATAGACCTCATCTCAAAGGGTTCCGGTAAGGATGAAATTAATAACACAATAAAGTGCTCACTCCTGTACCTGGCACTTAATAAACACTCCAAAATTGTTTGCTCTTTTTATTGTAATACAGGAATATGCAACTCCTACATAGATACAAACACATACATGCATGCTTTGCTATATTATGAAGGAAAAAAAAAACCAAAAGAGAATGTTTGGAGGGGTTATGTTGGTCCTTCTTATTTCTTTAATATGTCAATTGCCCTAAATCTGTGAGGCTCCTCTAACAGATGTCCCCAACACATCCTCTATTTTCAGAGAGGAAATAAACAGGCAGCTACAATCTCTCTGTCAAGAAAATCAGCAGGTTCCATCCTTCACCTTCACACTCACCTTAATAATTTGTCCCCGGCCTGGCTTCAGTAGAGGGTCTGGCTGCAATGCCCCAGCACACACCCCGGTACAGTTGACAATCACATCAGCACCGTCTCTTGCCACCTGGCAGCAATGAACAGAGCAGGTGGCATGGGAGCGGGGGAGGGCCCTGGTATCCCCTGCCCCCTCCTTCCCTCCACCCTTCACCCTGCAGCTCTCTGCCCCCTATGGAACAGCAGGGAGGGGACTCAATGAGGAATACAAGGAACAGACTCCAGATCTCCACTCCACCCACTTACCTGCTATGTGACCTCAGAAATGTCCCATCACCTCCTCAAAGCTCATCTGCCTTCCCTATTAAGTAGGGCTGGTAATATCTGTTCTTAGGCTGTGTGAGGATCCAGTGTGACCCTGGATGTGAAAGTGTTCAGGAAGGAGGACTGTGGAGTGGGGGAAAGCTTCTTGGGACTTCCCAGAAGAAGTCAGATGCAGAGATAGTTTTCTTCCTCCTTCTGACTCCTTTTTATTTCATTCTCTTGCCTTCTGCTCTGCTGAGGCATTTTCAGAAGGCATGTGGGAACCCCAGGCTCTGTGCAGGTGTAGGATACTTGACAGTTCAAGGGTATAGCATGATGGGCACCCAACCCCCCAGACCAGTGCCAGGGACTCCCCTCACAGGGCAGTCATGGGACATACACATTGCAAGGCACTATTGTCATTCAAGAGACAGTAGTTGCTACAATGGACTATGAGCTTCTTGGGAATAAGGGCTGTGTCTGAATCAACCATGTATCCCAAGTGCCCATTAGGACTCAACCTGGAGTAGGTACTCATATATAATGCTAGTAGCTGTATTTACCAACACCTTCACATGCCAAGCACATTCTAGGTGCTAGGATTGAGTGAAGTCTTGCAACAAAGCTCCTGGTGTTGAGCCAGTGCCTGATGGTGATAGCTGCTACTATCATTGTTATTGATGATGGTGTCACTCTGGAACCAAGTCAGCTAAGAGCCTTGACTTTGCAGAAACATTAACTCTGATTTATGTAGGAGGCAACCAAGTATCTGGAACTCAAGAGTGGAGTGCAGCTGATACTGGTAAGAGGCAGCTAGCTCTCTAGCACAAAAACCCATGGAGGCTCAGAGGTAGATTAGCCCCTAATGTCCACCACTATCTTACCATCCCTTTGTTCTAGCCACCAACATCAAGACAGAATGCTTGAGTCTCTGTGAGTTGAAGAAAGGCCTGGAGACAAGAACAGGCCTCAAGGGGACCCTGGGAGTCTGACCAGGGGGCTCCCAACCCAGCAACAGGAAGCAGAGGCCTCCCCTCTTCACCTTTCTCCCACATCCAGCCCCTTCCAGCCCTTCAACTCACCTCCTCAAAAGACTCTACCTTCTGGTGGAAGAATTTCACTCCCCTCTCAGTTAACCTGGGGGGATCAGACACATCAAAAAGCCCAGTATTCAGTTCTTTGTCCCATCTCTCCAAGAAGATGGCATGGTGGGTGTTCCCTCAAAGAACCTTCTGTGGATGTTAGTCCCACAGGATGCTCCTTGAGAAAATGGCTGTGTAGTCAGATCAGATCAATTCATAAGCACCTTGATGGACTAGTGGTCCATGAAATGTCCCTTGAGATGGCCCAAGCCCCTTGTCAAGCAGATGGAGATGGGAGAAGAGCTTTGGTGAAGGTCGTACAGTGAGTTAATGATGGGATTGGGACTTAGACCCAGACCGCTTAGTTCAAAACTCTTCTTACTACCACCACATTGCTTTTTTGTACCATCAAAGAGAATGAGATGCAGGGTGGAGGAGGGGCAGAGTTGGACCAATGCTAAAAACTCTTTTGTCAGAAGCAAGGCATGAGGAGGAAGGTGGGCTGGGGACATCCACCCCTCCCTCAAAATGTCCCAGAGGAAAAATAACTGTCATTTTTAGAAATGTAGGAGAAACATGAAAAGAACAGGAAGTAAATCCTATGAAAGGTGAAGCATAACTCCAGGACTATTTCCTAAAGATAGAAAAAATGAGGTTTTTAGTTTAGTTAGAGGCTAGATAGGAGTCACAAGTACCCTAATGTTAGGAGAAATAACTATGATTTAGTGCAATGATTCCCAAACCTGGCTGATAATTAGAATCACTAAGGGAACTTCTTAAAACACAATTTTCTAAGCCCCACCCCAGAGGATCTGATTCAGTAGATATAAAGTGGGGTCCTGAAATCTGCATTTCTAAAACTCTCCTCAGGTCATTTGACAAAAGCTGCAATCCACTCTAGATTTTTTTTTTAAATCTTAATAAAATAGTAAAACATAGGAAATATATGGAATCTTCCTTAATACTAATATAAATATAAATATGTCTCTCAAGATAGTGTTTGCTAATTTAGAACACTGCAGGATTTCTATTAACATCATGAACCAGAAAGAGACAACCACTATCCCCTGTATTAGTTAACATTGTTCTGGAGGTAGTGGCCACAGCAGTTAGATAAGAAAAAAAAAAAAAAGAGGTATAAAAATAAAAGATAACTTATGTTTTGCAAATGATTTAAATATGTCTGGAAAACTTAAGAGAATCCATTTAAAACAATTACACAAACACTATGGATTTTGGTGAGGTCAGTAATAAATATTACACTTCAAGAGCTGCCCAGGTGGTTCTGATGCCCAATCAGATATGGAAACCATGGTTTAGTACACAGAGGTGATCAGAATCAATGATAGCTCCCACCAAGACTGAGCTTTCCTTTAACATTTGGGGTTTGTAAATATAAGAACAAAAACAAATCCCATGAACAATTGTCTGTAGACACCCTGGTCCTTGGGAGGTGCTTTCCTTAAACCAAAGTTGAATTCTCACCTTTCAGTCAGCCATGGTAGATACCTCCTCCCCTCCACAATCAAGCTTGTGTTGAACCAGCCATAGCTAGAGTCAAAACCAGGCAAGAGAGGTGATAAAGAATCAGAATCAGAACAATATTCAGACTTTCAACGGGAGGTGGGAGGAGTCTTACTTTGGGGGACCCCCAAGTGTAGAGCCAGGACCACTGAGTGAAGTTCAAATGAGGACTGGTTTTCAGTGCAAAGAAAATTTTTTTTATCAGAAAACCCATCTCTGACATTGGGGTGTGCACATGGAGACTGGATGTGCATTCTTAGAGGGGATTCAGGTATGGGGTGGGGTGAGGGGAGGGCCAAAGAGACATCAGGCTGCAAGAGAAAGAATAGAGGTGTTTGGAGTCACACAGACTGGGTTGGAATCCCATTTTGGTTGCTTGGTTGTGTGACCTTGGGATGTCAGCTTCTCTGTAGCTCAGTTTCTTCATCTACAAAAGAGGGTAGTGACATGGAGCTTCTGGGCTTCAGATCTGTGACTCCATATCCCCCACCGTCTTAGCCCAGGCCCCATTGGGTGGGTAGCTTCTCCAAAGAAGCTGGACAGAGCAGCAGGAGTCCAATATACCAGTTGCTTTTGGCTTCGGATGGGACAGAAAACTTGGTGCCTCCATCTTCTGCTGCTTTCTGGGCAGATCTGTCTGAATCATGGGACCACAGCCCCTTTGCCCCTGACAACAACCTCACCTATAATCAGGGAACATGTCTAACTCTCTGCCGGTCAGCTTCCGAAATCCCAAAACTGTGTCCTTCCAGGAAGGATCCTGCCAAGGGAAGAGAGAGGGAGGCACAGGGATGAGTGGAAGTGAATTGAAAGTTGTCCAATGTGTACCATGTGTAAGGTGCCTTTCCAAGTATGTTACTTATACCTATCCATTTAATATCCCCACCAATTCATTGAGATATATACTATTCTTATCTCCATTTTCACAGATGGGCCAGCTGAGACTTAAAGAGGTTAAGCAACTTGTCTAAAGTCACACCGCTAATAAACAATGGAGCTGAACCAACACAGTCTGGCTTCAGAGTCCATGGTCTTAACCATGATCCTATACGAAGGAAGGGTAAGGTGAGAATAAGGCTGAGGGCAAGTGATAGGGTAAGAGTCAGAAATAGGACAGAAACCACTGACAGTGAGGGTTATACCAAGGGTGAGGGTGGGAGGCAGCAGAGCATAGAATCAGACAACCTGGTGGAGTTTTGGGCCTCCCCAGAGACCACCTTGAATTCTCTGAGACTTCCATTTTTCTTGTCTGTATCATGGAGTTAATAATCACTCTTGGTCCCACGGAAGAGAACAGATAATATGGGTGATGCCCGTCGCCCAGTGCTAAACATTGACTCAGCCTTAGAGAGCTGGCCTGGGTTTCTGGACGCACAGCCAAAACCATCTCCTCCAAGCAACTTGAGAACATCCCCCAAGGCTGTGTCCTTCTTAGCGCATTGGGCACCATGGGGTCCCAGACAACCTGGGTTCAAATCCCAGGTCTGTCATGTAAGAGATTTGTGACTTGAGGAAGTTACTCCATTTCTCTGAGCTTCTATTTCCTCATTGTACAAAGAGGCTAATGATAACACTTTTGATTAATTATGAGAATTAAACAAGTCACTAGTTGAAAAGTAGTTAGCACAGGGCCTGATACAAAGTAAGGCTCCTGTGCCACGATGAGTGTTTTAGTCTCTCTTGGTGGAAAGTCCTGGCATCTCCAGGGGCCCAGGCAACCTTGTGACTTCAGCATGAAATCACCACCAGTACATGATGTGTCTGGATTTGCCTCGACCAAAGGCTAGTTCCCCTGGTTCATCAGAAAATTCTTTGGTCTCTGCCAATTTAAGGACAAAATCAGAACCAAAAATAATTTTAAAGCAGAAATAGAATTTAAAGGAAACCTGATTTGAATGTAAGAGGCTGTCATCTACAAGACTCAAAGTACTCCCTAGAGTTGGGCTTCCAGCTCTGGTCTGTGATCAAGGATGCCTCACTCACCGGAAAAGCTTCACGGAAGAGGTTGTAGCCTGAGATTAGGGCCAGGCCCATGTTTGCAGCGTTGGGAGAATGGATGTGGCTCAGGAGATAGTCGAATGTTTGCCGGTTCCAATGCCTGGAAGGATCCCGCAGATTCTCGGTCACCTAATACCCCGAGCTGGATGAGAAATCTCTTAGGGTTGGCTTGCATTGGGATTGTGACCAGGCTGGTGGGGATAGGTCAAAATTCAGAAACCCACCACATTCCCTTCTGCAATATCTCAAATGCTTATGGGTCTTCCCTATCCCCAGACTTTCTAGTAGTTTTCCCCATTGATAGGAAAGAGAAGGTAGGAAGCAAGGGATGGTCCAGCACAACCATTTGGAGCCCACCTCAGCCTTGGGATTATGTAGCTGCAAGTTTAAATGATGGCTTGGGCCCGCTTTGAGATCTGTCCCATAATTCAGGCTCACTCCAAGCACTCCCCTCTCCATATAAATGCCAGCAGGAGACCTTAGCTTGCTGCTCCCGAACACTTTCCTCCTCCTCTTCCTGGGCACAGAACCTGGCTATGTCTCCTCGGCTCCCAGGCAGCCGGGTGTGGTCACGTGACTGCACTCCGCCCAATGGACCCTAAGACTGCACACGTCATCTTCATGCTGTATTCCTTCCAAAACCAAAGCCTAGTGACATCAGAAGGTATGATGACACAGGTACTGTGGCCACATGAGAAGCCACAGAGGAGGACAGCAGAGCTGTGAGATGCAAGGAACCAGGGCCCCTGAATTGCCACCCACTGGTCAGGAACATCAGTTCTAGAATTTATGGGAGAATGTAACTTCTGTTTGAGTCTTTACACACTTGGGGATTCTTTCCTGAAGCAGTCAGCAGTTTGCAGTTTCTAAACAGACAAAATAACCTTTGCTACACCTGGACATCCACCTACCCAAACATCCACCTGGAGGATCCTCAGAAAGTTAAAACTAGCATTACCCTATGATCCGGCAATCACACTACTGGGTATTTACCCAAAGAATACAAAAACACTAATTCAAACGGATACATGCATCCTGTTCATAGCAGCATTATTGGCAATAGCCAAGATACGGAAGCAGCCCAAGCATCCGTCAATTGATGAATGGATAAAGATATGGTCTACATATACAATGGACTACTGCTCAGCCATAAAAGAGAATGAAATCTTTTTTTTTTTTTAAGATTTTATTTATTTATTTGACAGAGAGAGATCACAAGTAGACAGAGAGGCAGGCAGAGAGAGAGAGAGAGAGAGAAGCAGGCTCCCTGCCGAGCAGTGAGCCCGATGCGGGACTCGATCCCAGGACCCCGAGATCATGACCTGAGCCGAAGGCAGCGGCTTAACCCACTGAGCCACCCAGGCACCCAAGAGAATGAAATCTTGCCATGTGCAACGACATGGACAGAGCTAGAGAGGACAATGCTAAGCGAAATAAGGGAAAGACAAATGCCCTATGATCTCACTCCTCTGTGGAATTAAAGAAACAAAACAACTGAGCAAAGGGGAAAAGAGAAAAAGAGAGACTCTCAACTGTAGAGAACAAAGTGATGGTTCCCAGAGAGGAGGTGGGTGGGGGGTGCAGGGAAATAGGTGATGGGGATGAAGGAAAACACTCATGGCAAGCACCAGGCATTCAATCCATGTAGTGCACACCTGAAACTAATGTAACACTGTATGTCACCTAACTGGAGCTAAAGTAAACACATTTAAAAATTGTTAAATAAAAATTGTCACGGGCGTCTGGGTGGCTTAGTGGGTTAAGCCTTTGCCTCCAGCTCAGGTCATGATCTCTGCTCAGCAGGGAGCCTGCTTCCCCCTCCCCCTCTGCCTGCCTCTCTCCTACTTGTGATCTCTCTCTCTGTTAAATAAAGAAATAAAAAATCTTAAAAAAAATGATTGTCGCAATGGGCAAATTCAGGGGAGATACATTTCTAAGCTGTTAAATACAGCCGAGAGACTGTTAGAAATGGCAATTGGAATGAGTTCAAATAAACCGAAAGATCTTTTTACGAATTCATATATGGAAAAAAAATACATCTCCAAGGGCAAAATTGCCCCCTACTGTACCCAGTATCAAGGACTTTAGTGCATTTTGTCCTTCTTTGTAATTATTGCTGGGATTCGAAGGGCCTGTCTCCTTTTTTTCTTTTTTTTAGATTTTTTTTTTAATTTGAAAGAGAAATGAGAGAGAGAGAGAGAACAAGGAGGGGCAGCGGCAGAGGGGGAGGGAGAAGCAGACCCCCCACTGAGCAGAGAGCCCAGGACCCTGAGCTGAAGGCAGCCTCCTAAATGACTGAGCCACCCATGTGCCCCCAAAGGGCTCTGTTTCCTATTAGCCCCTGGGGAAATCAGATGAAAATGACCTTTAAATAAATAAACTAGGAAAAAATATCCCAGTATTCCTGACCCATCCATGCACATGGCATCCACAGCCACCCAGTTTATGGGAGGCATGGAGGAAAGCTTCCATTCATCTAGCACATAGTAGGGCTTACTATTTAGTAGTATTTTCTTCTAAGCCTTGACAAGGCACTTTTTCTTTTTTTTTTTATGTTATTTTTTCAGTGTTCCAAGATTCATTGTTTATGCACCACACCGAGTACTCCATGCAATACGTGCCCTCCTTAATACCCACCACCAGGCTCACCCAACCTCCCACCCACCTCCCTTCCAAAACCCTCAGTTTATTTCTCTGAGTCCACTGTCTTTCTTGGTTCATCTCCCCCTCCGATTTCTCCCAAATCACTTCTCCTCTCCTTCACCCAATGTCCTCTGTGTTATTCCTTATGCTCTACAAATAAACAAAACCATATGATAATTGACGCTCTCTGCTTGACTTATTTCACTCAGCAGAATCTCCTCCAGTCCGGTCCACATTGACGAAAACGTTGGGTATTCATCCTTTCTGATGGAGGCATAATACTCCATAGTGTATATGGACCACATCTTCCTTATCCATTCATCCGTTGAAGGGCATCTTGGCTCTTTCCACAGTTTGGCGACTGTGGCCATTGCTGCTATGCACATTGGGGTACAGATGGCCCTTCTTTCCACTACATCTGTATCTTTGTATCTAAATACCCAGTAGTGCAATGGCAGGGTCATAGGGAAGCTCTATTTTTAATTTCTCAAGGAATGTCCACACTGTTTTCCAAAGTGGCTGCACCAACTTGCATTCCCAACAAGGAGCTTGTTCTTGCTGATGGGAACCCTGAGAGGGAGCGTCCCCTCTTCGAATTCAGCCCCTCCACTTCCCCGGGCCGCCCTCTGGGACCCTCACTCACACTTCCTGTGGGTTGCTGGGGTCCGAGAGGTAGGCCTGACAGAGGCCAGCAGCCACGTCGCTGTTGGTGAATGGGGTGAAGCGGTCCGCATAGACCCTCACATCCAGCGACGGCAGGACCGAATGGTAATGCTCGTGGATGTACAGGGCAGTGGAGAGCCCAATGACACCTGCTCCAATCACCACCACGCGCATCGTGCCAGCCTGCAGGGAGGAAAGTTTGCAGTGTGCCATCACCACCATCGCCGCTGTCCCCTGAAAGCTTAGAAAGTGCTAGACAGGGGCGCCTGGGTGGCTCAGTGGATTAAAGCCTCTGCCTTCGGCTCAGGTCATGATCCCAGGGTCCTGGGATCGAGTCCCGCATCGTGCTCTCTGCTCAGCAGGGAGCCTGCTTCCTCCTCTCTCTCTGCCTGCCTCTCTGCCTACTTGTGTTCTCTGTCTGTCAAATAAATAAATAAAAATCTTTAAAAAAAAATAAAAAAAAATAAAGTGCTAGACACCGCCAAGCGCTTCTACACCTGATCCTCCTACTGAACCTCAGAAACAGAAAAATGGAATCACAGAGAGGCAAAGCAACTTGCCCAAGGTCACACAGTGGGTAAGTGAAGCAGCTGTGGTTGGGGAGCCTTGCCCAAAGACCTTGCCCCAAGCCAGGAATGTAACTAGGACCGGAGAGAGTTTTCTGACCAGCTGCCGACTGGGGGGGTAGCAGAGAGGACCATGAGCTCCAGCTTCAACGCTGCCTCAACTCTGCCACCTACTGGCCATTGGCTTTGGGCAGGATGCTCATGAGCCTTCACCTGGGAAACGGTGGGAAAAAGGACTCATGCCTTGGAGAAGAGATGGGACTTTTAACTAGATGGCCAGTGTGAAAACCTCAACATAGTGTCAAGTGCAAAAGAAGATGTTTACTGACATTTGTGGAGCACCTACTGCGTGCATCCCCAGTGCTGAGTGCTTCTCCCCACGTCCTTAGGAGGCTGGGGCTGGTGTTATTGGCCCCATTGTTCAGATGAGGAAAAAGAGGCTCAGAGAGGTGAAGTAAGTTACCTGAGGTCACACAGCCAGTAAGTGATGCTGCTGGGATTTCATTTCAATTCAAGAAAACTCAATGTCCACGTAGGGCACACCTACTATGTGCCAAGCTTGGAGCGAGTGGGTGCAGGTCTGACTTATAGAACTCAGGTCTTCCAGCACACCCACTCAGGGAACGCCTCGGTGGCTGGGCTGGCTGGGTCCTCAGAAGTTGAAAAGGCCTAGCAGCTTTTGACCTTGAAGCTGCTTGGGCCCTGCACAGCAGGGAAATACCCTGTGGGCTCCTGCTGAGGCAGAACAAGAGGACTTTTTATGCCCGGAAGGGCCAAATTCAACTTTCCCTCCTCTACACTCACAGCCCTCTTCCCACAGACCGAGCCTCCTGGCAACCCGGTGGCCCTGAACGGCAGGACATTCTCAATATGGCCTAGTTTTATAAAAGGGGAAAATGGCTCCAGCCCACAAGAACTGGACTCCGTTGGGGTTTCAGCAGCCAAGTTGGAGATAAAACCAGGAAACGGAAAGGCATTGCTCATTGTCCTTCCAGCTGCGAGGCTTGGTTGCAGGGGCAGACCCTCTCAAGGACCCCTAGGCTCCTCCCATCCCTCCTCCCCACTACTTTGACTTAAGAGATTCAATATCCTCTTCTGTAAACTAAGAGTGACCTTGACCTCACAGGGTCACCCTGAAAATGAATCCACTAGCCTGGCGGAAGTTTCTGGTGTGGCCCTTGGCACAGAGTAGGCCCTCAGTATGTAGTGACCTCCTTCTGTCCCACGGCCTCTTGAAGATAACAAGGGAAAGAACACCGAGGGAAGGAGAAGAGGAAGAAGGGAGAATCAAACCCGGCTTTACTTCTTACTCTCTGTGCGGCCTTGACCAAGTTACTTCCCCTCTCTGGGCCTTCTGACTCTCTCTATGAAACTCCGGAGAGTTGACCACTTTTGTGCATTAACAGTAAGAAGGCAAGAATAGAGGGCTTTCCTGTAATTTCCAAATACCCCGAATGAATCCCGGAGGCGGTAGTAAACAGCCCAGGCTGGGGGTCAGACATACGCGGGTTCATAGCCTGGCATCTGGTCCACACCAGCTGTGTGTCCCTGGGCAAGACGCTTAACTCAACTGAGTGAGGGTGACCAATCTCCTCCATGTCTCAGGACTGAGGATGTTCCCAGGACGTGGACTCTGAGAGAGAAAACCAGGGGAGTCCTGGGGCAAACAGGGCTGAGTTGGTCATCCTCACTGAGGACTTTTAAGGGTTAACAAAGCTTCCTGCCCATTGTCTCCCTACCAGAGTATCAGCTCCAGGAGGACAGGGCATTTCTTTTTTAAGGTTTATTTATTTATTTGAGAGAGAGAGAGTGAGTGCACAAGTTCGTGGGGGCGGGGGGAGTACAGAGGGAGAGAAGCTCAAGCAGATGCCCTGCTGAGCCCAGGGCCTGACACGGGGCTTGATCTCACAACCTATGAGGTCATGATCTGAGCTGAAACCAAGAGTCAGACGCTTAACCAACTGGACCCTGAGCAGGGTTTTTTATGTACTGCCCTATACCCAGGGCCTAGAATAGTGCCCTGCCTATAGCAGGGATGAATGAATGAATGAATGATTCAAGTTTTTATGAGGCTCAAAAGAGAAAATACTGGTTAAACGCTGGGAAGCTCATAAATTACCACACTTGATTTTCACCATCCCAGTTCACAGGTGAGGGAGCCAAGGGCAGAGAGAGGAAGCTAAGTTATTTGAGGTCATAACAAGGGTTGGAGGAAAAGTGGGGTATGAACCCCACTCTGCCTTTTCCAGGGCCCGAGTTTTTGTTGTTGTTGTTGTTTTCCATTCTCATGCCACCTAGAAAACCAGCAAAGGATGGAGAAAAAGAAGCTGCTTCTATAAGGGAGGTTGTGAGGGATGAGGAAAGCGTGAAAACCCTCCAGAGGTTTCTGGGCAGGGAGAAAGAGGCCTCGGACCGAAGCAAAGCAGGCACACCGCCTGTCTTTCAATAACCAGGCTGGTCAGGTGTGTCAAAGCCTCTGGTTAGGAGCAGGAGCACGTGCCGAAGAGAAGAGCTTGGGGGACGCCCAGAACAACATCTGGAACCAAATGGCCAATCCGAACAGGGAAAAGTCACAGCGTGGGACTCAGTTTCTCCAGCGCATAAAGTTCTAAAGATGAGTTAGACATTGTCATGCAGACGGTGAAACTGAGGTCCGGAAAAGCGGAGGGACTCAACCAAAATGATGCATTTGTGATAAAAGGGTTTGTGTGGTCTTGGGATGAAAAAGTCTCCATAGGTTGAATCAGGAAAAGAACGGGCCATACAGAGACGTCAGTAAGCCTGCTAGCATGTTCAAGTCACTGCACTAAGAACTTTACGTGCTTTTATCTGCTTTCATCCTCTGACAGCCCTCGGGGTTATCATTATGCCCATTTTCCAGATGAAGCAAGTGAGGCTCAGACACCCGCGAGCAGCAGAGCCCGTGTCCCTAAACCCCACCAAGAGAAGCTGGCAAATCACACTATTTGAAAAAACATCCGAGAGCTAAGCAGGTGAACATAAAGAGACAGTATTTCAGGGTCCTGCGTTGAAAGAACCCATACCATACAACGTGCGTGCGAATTCTTAACGTGTTGCTAGTAGGCGCAGACTCGAGAAGGAGGAATGTGTTTCCTAAAGCCAATCATCTTCAGCTGCGTGAATCTAATCTGATGCTGATTAGAGCAAATTGTGAGTATGTATTAAAGCACACTATAAACGCGTGACGTTTTTCCACGAAGCAGAAGCCGAGCTGTAGGATCGGACAGATCCAGCCTCCGGTTAAAATCATTCATGCATGTGGATCATGAACTTGGGGACTGGCATGCACACGGCTCGACTGCAAAGTCCGCCATTTCTCGCTGTTGCTGGTGTTCCTGTTAGTGTGGCTTCTCCTGTGTCTTATGCCATTACTTCAATCAAGCATGCTCAGGGTGGGAAGGGGGTACGTCCAGGAAGATGCCAGGGTTCCCACATTTATCTGCATGTGTGTGTCATTATAATGTCTCCATCAGCGTGGGGCGGGAGGGGAATTTTGGGCGTCTGCCCCTCACCACGCACATGTAGGTTCAGTACAGATGGTCCTCTTGCTTCCTCCTCTCAACTGCTCTGGGAGGTTTTACAGATGTGGGGCTGAGATTCGGGGAGAGGAAGTCACTCTGCCAAAGTCACAAGCCAGTGTGGGACAGCACTGGGACCTGGATCCTGCTCTGGGCTTTCCACACCGTGCTAGGTAATTATTAGCCAACAGGCGGTAAGTGGGCACCTGACGCTTTCTGCTTGCTTTTTAGTCTCGCATTTGTTTGCTTATAACCCTTGTCCCTCAAAAAGAATTTAGGGCAGCTTGTGCCTTTGACTGCTATTTGCGTGTAGCAAAAAAAAAAAAAGAGAGAGAGAGAGACTTGTTACAAAAAAATCGGGCGAGATATTTGCCTGAACTAAATCAGGTTGTCCCATACGGCTACTTCTTCTGCTGCTGATATTTTCACAATTTACCTTTAAAAGGAACAGATTCAATAAATGCTTGACAAGCAGGCTACCAGCCCCCTGTCCCCAAATAATAATGACCATTTACTGAGTACTTGCTACATGCCCAGTTCTGTGCTAAGCTCTTTCTGTTCATCACCTCTTTTGATATTCAGACTAGCCCTATAAGAGGTGATTATGATCCTTGTCTTCCAGAGGAGAAGGAGATCTGGAGAGGTGAAGGCACCTGCCTAGCCACAGAGCTGTCGCTTGCCTTGGGCTCCGACATGGAGCCTTCTCCTTGGCGCTGGGAGAACTTTGAGTCCCGGGGCACCGCCACCCCCACTCACCTGGACTTCCAGACTTCTGAAGAGACAGCTGCTGTAGACGCAGGATCTTATCTCCTGAGGGGAGCCTCCTGATTCTGGGGCGTCCTGTCCTCAGCCCTCTGCCCGCCAACTGGGACTGGAGCTCAGGGTCAAAATCTGGAGTTACGGACAGGACACAGCAAGGGGCGGGGCTTGGCACTGTGCTGCTCACAGGCTGGGAGACCTCCCCTCCCCCCCTTCCTTCTGGTCACTGAAAAGTTGCCTGACTTTTCTGGCTGATCCCAAGCCCCTGGGGACAGCCCTCGGGGGAAGGAGGGTGGGAGGGCTGATGGGGACAAGGAGGTCTGTCTCTCGGGCCAGCTGGAGACGATCCTTTCTTCCTCCTTCCTGCTGCCACCCTGGGGGAAGGGAGGGTTGTTCCCTGGGCCACTGTGGGCCTGGCAGCCTGGCAGCCCTGTGGGGAGGCCACAGATACAGGACAGGGCCTCCAGCGGCCAGCCTAATGCCATTCTTGGATGCTGGATGCCTGAGGCCAAGGAGAGACTCAAGGCAACGCCTGTTTGGGCCATAAGGATGCGTGGCTCTTTGCTGCCGTATCCCAGAGACACAGGCGGCAGAACTCCAGGTCCCTCCTCTGCCAGGGCTAGACGTGGAGTTGTGATTATTGGAGCCAAAGGATTACCAGGCGCCTACTGTGTGGATGGGAAGACTGAGGTCCGGAGACAGGGACTAACCAGCCCCAAGTCAGGCATCCTTTGGGTCAGCTTTGAAGATCCAGCCTCCATTTCCCTGTCTTCAGCATCATCAAATAAACAAGTGAGGATAAAATAAGAAAATGCATAGAAAAAAACTTAGTGCATGGTATTTTTCAATAATAACTTTAATTTTTAAATTTTAGATTTTTTCTTTATTTGACAGAGATAGAGAAAGAGCAAGCACAAGCAGCGGGAGCAGGGGAGGGAGAAGCAGGCTCCCCACTGAGCAGGGAGTCTGATGCGGGGCTCCATCTGAGGACCCCAGGACCATGACCTGAGCCAAAGGCAGACACCCAACCAACAGAGCCACCCAGGTGTCCCTTTTTTAATAATAATTTTTTAAAAGATGGAGTGAACTTTACATTTTACTCTATATATTTCTGTTTCATTTGAATTTTTAAAATAATAGTCATGTATCACTTTCATATCGCATGACCTTGTGTCCCTAATTCCTTGTGCCTCTAGTTCATCATGGCAATATTTAAAATTAACAGTTAATTTAAAGTTAACAGAAATTCACCAGATAGCTTCATGTGCCCCCCAACTCTTATCCCAGCAACGATGTATATCTTATAAATTTCAGTATGCCAGTTTTATGTATTATTTTTTTTAAAGGGTTTCTTTTTAAGTGATCTCTAGACAGGGCTCGAACTCCTAACCCTGAGATCTAGAGTCCTGTTCTCCACCAACTGAGCCGGCCAGGAACCCCATGATGTGACAGTTTTAAATACTTTGCCTGGATTATCTCATTAAAAAAAAGTTTATTTATGTATTTATTTGAGAGAGAGTGTTCACAAGCAAGAGCACGAGCTGGGGGTCGGGAGCAGAGGAAGAGGAAGACAGAGAGGCAGACTCCTCGCTGAGTAGGGAGCCTGATACTGGGCTCGATCCCAAGACCCTGGGACCATGACCCAAGCCAAAAGCAAACACTTAATGGACTGAGCCATCCCAGGTGTTCTGGATTATCTCATTTAATCTCACAACAGCCCTATACACTAGAGGTTATTATGATCAGCCCTCCCTTCAGTTAAAAAACTTGTTCCCCATGTCCACTCATGCTAGATACACAATTATCCCCATACCCAGGAACCCTGAATCGTACACACATCCCCAAGAGAAATTAAAACATGCCTCAACCAAAAAGCTTGTACAAGAACATTCACAGCCCAAAAGTGGAAACAACTCAAATTATCTATCAGCTGGAGAATAAATGAAACCAGTGGTGGAGTTCTCGCACAATTCCCACCATGGAATATTACACAGCGATGAAAAAGTCAAATATTGCCACATGCAACAGCCCAGAGGAATGCCATAGTTGCTCTGTTGAGCGGAAGAAGCCATACAGCGGAGGAAACCCATACAGCATGCTTCCATATTTGTGAAATACAAGAAAAAGGCAAAACAAATTAATGGTCATAGAAGATATGGGAAGATCGATTGCCTCTGGGGGAGGCACTGAGGAGAACGGGGCACAAAGACATCTTCTGAGAGGCTGGAAAGGTGCTCCTTAATAAGTTGGTGGTTACGGGAATATGTATACATAAAAATTCATACGGTTACACATTTAAAATTAAGATCAATTAGAAGAGGGGGGTGGGACACCTGGGTGGCTCAGTGGGTTGGTCCGCTGTCTTTGGCTCCGGTCATAGTCCCAGGGTCCTGGGATCAAGTCCCGCATTGGGCTCCTTGCTCAGCAGGGAGCCTGCTTCTCTCTCTGCCTCTGCCTGACACTCTGCCTGCTTGTGCTCTCTCTCTCTGACAAATAAATAAAATCTTTAGAAGTGGGGGGGAGGGAGAGAGGGAAAGAAAGAAGGAAAGAAGTCCCACAGACTGGGTATAGGGCTCACGTGGTCTCAGTGATCATTAAGGCCCTTAAGAATCTACTCTAAATCCCCAAAGCTCACTGCTTGTGCTGGTAGAAGCTTCCCAAAGAGGCCCCCAAAAGGACCTCTGGAGGCAATTTCTGTACATTTGGGTGGAGCTCTGGGAGTCAAAGATCCTTCTGTTCCAGTGGCTGGTTGACAAACAGCGTGACCTCGGAGCAGCTCTGAACCACTCTTGGTTAAGGCGAAAGAATCATTCACAGAGAGAATTCCCTGCGGGAGGCAGAATTCTGCCTCCCGCAGGGAATTTGAGGTGGGGCAGGTGAAGCTGTAGAACAAGTTAGCGCATAGCTGCTCTCCCTCAGAGAAACTGAAGTTTTACTTTAACTTTTCTAAGTATGAAGATCATCAGAACCTCTGTAAATGTGTATAACACTGGAGGGATAAAGAAGAAAGGGCTCATCACCTGCCACCAATCCCACCACTAGTAAATAGGGGCTGTTAATGTCTGATGAATAAGGGTGCCTGGGTGGCTCAGTGGGTTAAAGCCTCTGCCTTCCACTTGGGTCATAACCCTGGGGTCCTGGGATCGAGCCCCACATCGGGCTCTCTTCTCAGTGGGGAGCCTGCTTCCTCCTCTCTCTCTGCCTGCCTCTCTGCCTATTTGTGATCTCTGTCAAATGAATAAATAAAATCTTTAAAAAAAAAATAAGGGCACCTGCGTGGCTCAGTCATTAAGCATCTGCCTTACTCAGGTCATGATCCCAGGGTCCTGGGATCAAACCCCACTTTGGGTTCCCCACTCAGTTGGAAAGCCTGCTTCTCCCTGTCCCTCTCCCTTTCCCCATGTCTCTCTCTGTCAAATAAATAAACAAATAAAATCTTTAAAAAAAAATGTTGGATGAACATCTGAGTGAAAAAATGGGATTGTGTTATATGTTGCCGTGTCTCCTGTTCTGTTTACTTATCAGTGTGGTAGTCCTGGAATATATCTCTCTGAGCAACTAGGGAACAACAGCATCCATCTCGCACAGGGTACAAGTGTCTACGGATGTAACGGTTTTTCAACTCAGTCCCTATGGGGGGCTGTCCCTATACTTTTTTTTTTTAATGTTACAAAGAAATATCCTGAACATGTTTCTTGGCACACTCGTCTAATTATTTCCTTAGACTCAATTCCTAAAAATGAAATCATTGTGCCAAAGAGTTTGCATGTTTAGAATGTTGCTCCAGGGACGCCTGGGTGGCTCAGTGGGTTAAAGCCTCTGTCTTCGGCTCAGGTCATGATCTCAGGGTCCTGGGATTGAGCCCTGTATCGGGCTCTCTGTTCAGCAGGGAGCCTGCTTCCCTCTCTCTCTGCCTGCCTCTCTGCCTACTTGTGATCTCTGCCTGTCAAATAAATAAATAAAATCTTTTAAAAAAATTACTTGCACAGACTTTTAAGAACCTCTGAGGGCTTTTTTTTTCACATTTATTTATTTACTTTTAAAGATTTTATTTATTTATTTGAGAGAGAGAGAGAGAATGGCAGTGGGAGAGTGAGAGGGAGAAGCAGGCTCCCCACTGAGCAGGGAGCCTGATGTGGGGCTCAATTCTAGGACCCTGGGATCATGACCTCTGGCAGAGGCAGGCACTTAACCAACTGAGCCACGCAGGTGCCCTTTTTGGTTTTTTTACACTTAGATATTTGATTTATTTGAAATTAATTTTGGAGACTAGAAGCAGGGTATGGATCTTGCTGTACTGGCTAGCTAATGGCACAAAAACCATTGGGTAAGTCACTTAGATTTTCTCTACGGATACCTACCTGATTTTATCATTCACTAAACTCCTCATATGTCTGGGTCTATTCCTGAACTCTCCATCGAGCTATCTGTGGCTTTCTAACCCAGTGTCCATTCTGTTTCAATTTCTGCAGCTTCATCATGTGTTTTATAATATCTGGTAGAACAGACCCCTTCTCTTTACTTTTCCTTCTCAGAGTTTATCCCTCCCTCTTCTCCCACAGTTACCTTTCCAGGGAAGGTCATGGACTCTGGAGTGCAACAAGCAGACTCAATTGGCAGCCCAGCTTTGCCCTCTCTACCTGTGTGGTCTTGCACTGATGTTTAAGGAAACCAGAGCACCATAGAGCATGGGACTCTCAATCTTAGGGCCATGAGTTCAAGCCCCACGTTGGCCTAGAGCTTCCTTAAAAAAAAAAAAAAAATCATCATCATAAATGCCAACTATGAAATTATTCAAAAGAAGGCAAAAAGGAAATCAGAGCACAATTGGGAGGCACATGGCAGGAGGTCCAAGAGCACACGCTTTGATATCAGACATGTCAACCCCCAGCTCCACACCTCATGGTCCTCCCGATCTCCAGCCAGTGCCCCCCTTCCCCGCCATGTTTCGTGTGGAATAGGGGAGGGGCCTGGGAATTGCTCCTTATTATTGGAAAAATTACATAACTAGGGCCTTTCTCCAACTGTGGAATTAAGATGAAATAGTGATTGTCAGAGGACGCAGTACACGGTATATGCCCAACAAACATTCGCTTGTTCTGTTATCTCTCGTCAGGACCCCTTACACTCCCAAAAAATCAGGCTGAGATTTTCACTGGAATTGCATTTGATTTAATAGAGAGAGAGAGAGACGGATAATCCTACTATAATAAGTCTTTTCAACAAAAACAGGCAACTTTTTCCAGGGCGCCTGGCTGGCTCAGTCAGTGGAGCACGCGACTCCTAATCTCGGGGTTGTGTGTTCAAGCCCCACACTGGCATAGAGATTTCTTAAAAATTATTATTTTGGGGGGCACCTGGGTGGCTCAGTGGGTTAAGCCTCTGCTTTCGGCTCAGGTCATGATCTCAGGGTCCTGGGATCGAGTCCCGGGTCTGGCTCTCTGCTCTGCAGGGAACCTGCTTCCCCCTTCTCTCTGCCTGCCTCTCTGCCTACTTGTGATCTCTCTCCCTCTGTCAAATAAGTAAATAAACCACCCCAAGGACCTCATTATCATTCGATCATCAGCAGAGACCCTGTTTCCAAATCAGGCCACCTACGCAGGTCCTGACGGGGAGGACTTCGATGTCTCCCTGGAGAGGACAGAGTTCAACCCGCTACACGAGGTAACATGAACAAACGGAACAGCTGCCTATTCCTTTGATGCGCCTGGTGGGGTTCAGTCCTCACAACCAACCTGTGAAATAAATGAGTGCTGTCATTCTTATCCCCATGTTACAGAGGAAGAGGGTGAGCCTCCGATGATGGACGCGTCTGATCGGGAGATCTGTAGCTCCTAAGTCAGGACGCTGGGTTGAACCCAGCAGATCCCAATGTCTCTATACCTCCCCGGTGGGCTTGTCATGTGTTCCTTCTGCCCAAATGTCACCTTGTCCAGAGCTTTCCCTGATCACTCGCCTAAACAACCATCCTCATCACCCTTCTCCCCTTGGTCTGCTTTCTTTTTCTCTCAAACCCTTTTCACTACTTGACATCCTATTTCATTTATCTGACCTTTATCTGTACCTGCCTTAGGCTAAGAAATTTGCCGATATTTATTTAAGCAAGAGATATTTCCCATGTATTATAGCAAGTATATTTGTTTATATGTTGTTTGGCTCTATCCCCCTCCCCAGCTTGACTGAACGCCCTCAACACACAGTGACTGTTCCATTCACTTGTGGACCCTAAATTCCTATGGACAGCAGAGACACTCCATACACACCTGTTGAATGAACTGAGTAAATGAGAAAGTGATACAATATCCAGAAAGTGTCTGGTATATACTGCATTATGACATTATAATGATTTTTTTTTCTTACAGTATATATGCAGGTAGGTTTTCATATTCATTGTCTATGACTGCTATCCCCGATTACCAGAAACATAGTGGCTTAAAACTACAGGAGATTTTTTTCTCTTGTAGTTCCAGAGGCTAGAATTCTGAAATCAGGTAGGGCTGAGTTCTTCCGGAGACAGTGAGTGGAGAATCCATTTGCTTGCCTTTTTCTGCTTCTAGAGGCCTTGGCTCAGGGTCTTACTTACATCCCTCCAACCTCTTCCTTTTGTTGTTAGGTCTCTTTCAGCTCACTCTGATCCTGCTACCTCTTTTGTTTGTTTGTTTGTTT